>NC_136306.1:9709549-10107535 GCF_964198595.1 Lampetra fluviatilis
ATCAATAAATTTGTCGCTGACAAAATAAATCACCTGGAATGGCACCCCATGCCATCGGAGCGCAGAAGCCGAGCAGGGTTGAGCATAGACAGAGCTCGAATTGGTGACCGCCAGATGTACAAATAGGTGTTATAGGCTGCTGCGTGGCTACATTGAGGACAACAGAGGGCATTGTGGGCGAAAATACATCCTTGCGTATTGTACTTCGATGCAGCAATGTCGATTCTTCCGACCTTCACCAACCCGCGTTGACCAGCGCTCGGGAAGTTATTTTTATGAAGCGTGGTGCAGTAGTGGACTGGCAAAAATAATCTGTCGACCTCTCAATCGGGGCAACAGCGGTGCTCGCAGGAGGAAGCAAAATTGCTCGCCTGTCTTTGCCACGAGGCTTGCATGTGCTCTCCTTCTGCAGGCACTCTGGTTTCCTCCCACACAAGATAAATTAACTTGTACCCAATGAAGGACATTATCTAAGTTACAGGGCCATCCTGAAAAGAAATAGTATCACGACTCGGTGAGTCCTGGTTAAATAAAGAACTATTAACACAGCGCAACATTGTTTGCCTGCTGTACTCAGTGATGAGTTTATTTTTCTTAAGGACTCAAGGCTCCGTGGCTCGGTGGCAGTGTGAGCGGCTCGCGATCTGACGGCTGCGAGTCCAAACACTCGTCCGACGTTGTTGACTCTGGGGTTGATAAAATGTAGTACCACTTCGTGGGGGAAGTCAACGGTGGTTGTTGTGCGGCCAAACTTGCCCTCGCCATAGGAATGCGGAATTTCCACCGCTGGCCCAGGGCTGTGAACAGGAGATGAACAACGCTTCGATGCTTTTTGGAGCAGGAGCTCGCTTTGAAATCGCCATTACGCTGCCAATCTTACCACGCCTGCGTGCAAGCCCAATAATCAAGCGTCCATCCGTTGCTCTAAACCCTACAAGTCTTCCACAATGTGGCTGTTTGTGTTACAGCCGACCGCAATAACAGCGCTGCTCTACGCTGCCGTCATATTTAAAATGAAATCGCAGAATAGCCCATTACAGAGCCACAAATTGCAAATTTCAACCCTCCCATTGCGTGGCAAACGCATTGATTTTTTATACACTGCATATGTATGGCATTCCCCCCCCCCCCCCCCCGAGGGGTTTCCTCCCCAGCAGCGGGAGAAGGCATTCCCCATAGCTGCCGAGCTGCTGGGATTCACGAAATAACAAATTGGTGCCTTGCGGGAAGTTCGGGAGGAGGCGGGCGGGAGGTTGGGGCGCTCCCTTGGCCTCCGCAGCACGACCAAAGGGGCACGGGTGACAGCGGCAAGTATCGTGGAGACAATAATTCCTGAAATCACACAAGACACGCTGACGAGAAGGAGAGATATACAAATCGACAGTGATTTTGAACGAAGAGTAAATGCATGAACGATCTGGCGATCCCTCCCAGCACGACCAAAGGGGCACGGGTAACAGCAGCAAGTGTCAGGGCGAGTGGTTGTTTTTGGGAATAGTGGGGTAGCGGGCAGGGGTCAGCTGCCTATGATTTGTCCCCATCGATCGCGATGACCCCCAACCCCAGAAACTTGTCCCACCGCCCTTCGCCCGCCGCGCCCTTCACTCTCTGAGGCCTTCCTCACACCGCATGGCGCTGCGAACAACTCTCAGTGTTCATAAAAGGCAGTCGCACACACAGACACACACACAGACACACGTACGCGTTCACTGGTGGGGAGTGGGAGTGTAGCGGTTAGCGCGCTGCGCTATGAAGTTGGCGATCTGGGTTCGATTCTCGCTCACGGCCAACACCGGTGAAGATTATCTTAACCAGTCCTGGGCCTCCCCTAGGTCGACTCAGCATCAATTGAGTATCTGGTGCGGTGTGTAAACATTGCCACTGAGGAAATAAAGGCGGTCGGGCGTGGTGCTGGCCACCCACCCCCTCGTGTACCGTTCCGGCCTTCATAGGTGCTCGCTAACAGCACTTGCCCCTAAAGTCTGTTAAGGCTATACGGGGGATCTTTTTTTTCTCACTTCGCTCTGAGTGCCTCTCGTTGCGTGGCTCTTTCGTCGACGCGCTGCCGGTGATGCGTCGTGCAAAGGCTGGCGGCACGCTAAGTGTAGCACCTTCGACACAGCGCTCATGGCCCTGCAGGTAAAGAGCCTACGTGGGCCGCATTGTGCAGGCCAGAAATATTCTTTTGTCAAGGCGCTCTTCTTCCACCTCCAACCCAGCTTATATATATGCTAAATTCCTCTTGATATGCAAATTATTTTATCAAGGCGCTCTTCCCCCCCTCCAACCCAGCTTAAAAAGACGCTCCAAGCCTGGGGTTGTCATTCAGACTCTGTCTTCTCGACAGACCTGTTCTTCACCTCAGGACGGCTGCTTGCGTTGTGGCCGAAACGTCGTGAGAATTATTTTATTATGTTTTATTTTTATTATTTAATTACTTCCCTTCTACGTGACTTTACCGAAAGAACCAAGAAGATGAATCCCTGCAGTCACGAACGCTTTAAATCGAAACAGAAATATTAAGTGAACGATTTCTGTTCACTTATCCACGCAAGTCCAAGGACGTGCTGCATTCAGGGAGCTCCTGCATCGAGATGTTTGGTTGATTCCATGAATTGCCATTGGGGATGCTTGCTTCACGTGGCAGTACACAGGAATAGCCGGAGAAAAACTTGGCAATTCGAGGGGGCAGTGCTCGCAGCTCCACGCAGCTGTATATTTATCCTGTTAATCGTGAGGCCTATCGTTATGAGATCATCAGTCTGGCAAAACAATGCATCGTCATCTTCAACAGTAATGATTTATCCACTGCTGGATGAAGGCCTTCTGAAGCCATCGCCATCTTGCACGGTTTCAAGCACCCAACCTCCAACCTCTGCTTGCATGCTCCCATCGCTTGCTGTGTGTGGCTTCAATCATTTTTTGTGTTTTGTTGCAACGGTGGGGGGGGGGGGGGTTGCGGGGAGGAAAGGTCAACAAGCAAATAGAGAAAACAATTCCTGAAATCACATGAGACACATGCTCTTTGGGTCTTTCGGTAAAGTCACGTAGATATAAAAAATAATAAAAAATCACGACGTCTTCAGGTCAAGACGATTGCTTGTGTTGCGATCAAAACGTCGTGAATTTTATTTTATTTATTATTTTTCTATCTACGTGACTTTACCGAAAGACCAAAGATTATGAATTCCTGCAGTCATTACATCTTTAAGTCAACACACAAGACACATTGTCGAGAAGGAGCGATACACAAATCGACAGTGATTCTGAACAGAGGAAAGCCACGAACCTCTGATGAACGACTGGGAAGGTAACGAGAAGTGAAATCAAAGCAACAATTTAATTTAGATTTGAAGCTTTCGTGACTGCAGGAATCCATGCTCTTTGGTTCTTTCGGTAAAGTCACGTGGGTATTTATTTTATACCGACGTGACTTTACCGTTAGAACCAAAGAGTAACAATTTAATTACAGCAAATCACCACCGGATGTTTATTGAATCGCGATGTTTTACGAGTTTACGTTTCTCACATAAGGCCACGGTAGAGGGACCCCTACCCAGGACCTTAAAGTAATCGAGTGAATGGTGGCCCTCGCTGCCTGTCAGGCTACCGAGGTCCTCCGCTGTCTCGATTATACATTGGTCAACACACTTTTTCTGGCATAAGGTATTCCAACGGTTTTAAGGTAATTTTGGGGTGCTGATTCCAAGTCTATCACATCAGGTTTTTGAGATATCAAATATTGCATTTTCAATAAAAACTGCGGAAGAAAAATATTAAATAAATGTGGATATCTACATAAAATCATATTATAAACACACTATCCTAAAAATACAGCACCATATTTTAACACTAAAGCAGTCACTGACTCGCAACAACTGGCAATCATAAGTGACAGAGTTAATTTCGGGTAAAATCAATGAAAATGGGGTTTGCCGATAGCACATAAATGAGATGTGATAGAGCAAATCTGAGATCAGATTTGGAATCAGCACCCTGAAATTAGTCTAAAACAGCTGCAAAAGTCTAGGCCAGAAAAAAATGTATTTTTTGTTGACCAGTGCTATTTTTTTTACCGACGAGTGGCCAAGCACGTGACCTCATCTCTCTGCAGCAAAGAGACAGAATCCCCCCGTTTAGCCTCGAGCAGACTTTGTTTGGGGCAAGTGCTGTCCGCGAGCACCTATGAAGGCAACGTGGGGGTGGCCAGCACCACGCCCAGCCGCCTTTGTGTCGCCAGTGGCGATGGTTAATGTACCAGGTTCTCATTTGAGGAGAAGTCGACCTAGGGGAGACCCGTAACCGGTTCAGGTAACCGTCACCGTTGTTGGCCACTATCGGGAGTCGAACTCGGTTGTGGCCGGGTTCGTAGCGCAGGGCGCTAACCCGCTGTGCCTCCCCTTTCGTCGGCCTCGTTACGGACAGACGCACGTGCGAGTTCTTAATCAATGTAATTGCCACTCGCCTCCAATTAATGACCTCTTGTCCACTGCCAAAACGTTGTTGTAATTACGCACACCTGCACACGACGCCAGTACTCGCTCAATCAGCTCTCGCGATGCGCTATTTTCCGGTTCGTGCCGCGTGCGCGATGCGAACGTTTCACGTTGCACGTGCCCAATTCGGGAACTGAACTGAAGCTTCCAATACGTGGGACCGAAACATTGGGACGACGTGCCGAACAACAACAACAACAAACAAACAAACTGAAAACACGGCCGTTAAAGCTGCACGGCACGATCGTGAAGACCTACGCAAGCGGTGTTGCTCGAAACGTCGCTCTGTACGTCCCGGAGTGGACACACCTCGTGGGCCCGGTGACGTGCTGTGTTTGAACGACACGACCCTACGTCGCGATCACCCGATCGTCGAATACCCGATTGCGAGAGCCTCTGTTGAACTCTTAACTCGCGCGCGGTCAATTCACCCGAGCATTACGGTGCTATTTTTCGATTTAAAGCTTTCGTGACTGCAGGGATTCATCTGCTTGGTTCTTTCGGTAAAGTCACATAGAAGAGAAATAATAAAATAATACAAATAAAACATAATAAAATAATATAATATATTTGTAATTTTTCTTTTCTTATTTTATTATTTCCCTTCTACGTGACTTTACCGAAAGAACCAAGAAGACATTGCGGTGCTGCTGTACACCGAGGGCCCGGCTACGTTTTGCAATCGAGTTATGGGACCCACTCGGTGGACGTTTATTGAATTTCCACAACGGCGCTGCAGGGGTGGCCAACCTGACAGACACTTTCCATCGCGACCGTGAGCCTGCATTCGCTTCTGCATTCGCTTCTGAATTGGATAAATGAGCAACTGCACACATCTGGCATTTGCCCTTTTGTGTTTAGTTTGTTGTCCTTCCACCGCGCATCCGATTACCGCGGTCGGCTACGTACGGTACGGAAGAAGTTCAACACACGTACGTGCGTGTTGGTTGGTTGGCATGGAATCGAGGACCTCATCCAGCGTGTGTGAATCCGAGGCTTGTCAATTTTCCAGTGGAAAATTCATTTTTACTGGCTCCCCTTCCCCGTCATACCTGGGAACTGGGGATGAGAAAAACACGTTGCAGACACACGTGGACTGCATTTCAAAAGTGCCCCGCTGCATTGAAGAGTAAGCAGGGCTGAAATTTGACATAAGGAGGTTGTGCACTTCCATAATCCATCAGCCGTTTTCTTTTTGTTAAACACTTGACCAGAGGCGGCACTTGGAGCGGCGGGTCAATGAGCATCGCGCGGGGAAACAGAAACGAGGATCCGCGCCGAGCGACTTTCTCGACGCGTTCCGCCGTGGCTCGACACGTTGTCAATCACGGCCGCGCACACGCGACGAGCCTCCAGCAGGAACGGGATGAGGCGCCGCACCGCCCCAAACGCTTCCTTTTCATCCTCGCACTCTCCGCGTCTCCTGGACAGCTCGCGATGAGCGGCGGGCGGGCGGGCGGGCAGGAGGCGTCGGTAGGCAGATGGGCTGCTGGCAGGGGACTGGCAGCGTGTCTCCTACCGATCTGTCTCCGCGTCGTGTGTCAACGTGAACGAGTTGACGGCGACGTGTCCCGTGAACACGGCAGCCTGAGAGGGTCCTCGGTGGCACTGTTCTCATTAAGATCGTGAGCCTCAGATACGGCCAGGCTCAGTGACGCACGCCTGCGTTTCGGTGCCGGGTGGTCTGGAGGGGTTGGTGGGTCATGGAGAGATAACAATGCGCACCCGGGGTCGGCGAGGAGCCTATACTTTCTAGGTTGCTGACAAGATCCGTAGGTTGACCATTCTTCTTACAAATGGCAAGGTGAAATATTAGCAAATTTTATACGCGTATATTTGAATGATTAAGCCATTTGGTTGCGTCTGTGGAGGATTGGTGGTTGTTGGTGATATGTTGCGGTACGGGGAGTGTTGCATTATGTGATGGATGGTCTGGCTCTGGCTACCGGACACCAATCTGTCGTTTGTTAGGTATACATATCAGCGTTATGCTCACCATTTACGCCATGACTGCATCCCATTTGCAAATTGGTGCCACAAATGGATTTGCTGGTGGCGGTGTGGGGGGGGACACAAGCAACGCAGATCGTTGTGTCTCCACCCCTTCCTGGATTCGAACGCGCGGGGGCTGGGCTGGGCTGGGGGTCTCATTGGCGATTTCCCAGCGGCTCTGACTTGGGAATTAACCGATCACCGTCAAGTTCCCAGCCTCCTCAGAAGGGCTTCCGTATTTGAAAGGACGTTTCCTCATTTGCGAAATGAAAACACCGCGTGCTTATTCCCTGTGTTACGCATTAGTCCCCCATCTCTTAATGATCAATCAAGCAGCCAGTATCCGATTCATTACTTAGAATTACATTTAAATCGATTTCTTTATTTATAATCAAGTGGGTGCCACGCTGAGACTAACCGTCTCTTTACTTATGGAGAACTGGAGCATTGCATTACGGGTACAGCGGTACAGAAATATCGCTACAGTCAAAATCATCGTCGTAATCAACCTTGGCCAATCTACTGCTGGATGAAGGCCTCCCCAATCCGCCGCCATTTCGGATTTCACTTGCAAATAATACACTTGGACATATCACGTTTGTGTATAATGAAAAAAATGATAAAAGTTGAACATCAACAATAATACTGTGCTAGTCGGGGACTATGTGTTCCCGACAAGGATATGGATTTATATTTATATTATACATAACATTAAACAAAACGGTATTTTGCCTATTGCGAGGTTTTAAGCAGAACTTAGATTAAAATAAAAGCTATAATGTGAGGTCTGTAGTTCTTATCAGAAGCTGAGGACGGCTGCTTGCGTTGTGGCCGAAACGTAGTGAGAATTTTATCTTATTAAGTTTTTATTTGTATTATTTTATTATTTCCCTTCTACATGACTTTACCGAAAGAACCAAGAATATGAATCCATGCAGCCACGAAAGCTTTAAATCGACACGTGTACAACAATATTGTCAGAATACCTCCAGTGTTTGCTTGTTTGTCTGGCTTTCCCTGTTTGGGGTTTGCTACCTTGGCAAGGCTAAGGCTTAGTTCAAGCGTTCTTGAATAAACCTTGCTTGGGATTGCAATATTGGTTACCAGACCAGGAGGGATTAAGACATGGCTTGACACAGGGCTGCCATTCACACCTCCTGGCTATTTCCAAAGGCAGCAGTTTTCAACCTGTGGGGGTACACCCCACTACAGGGGCATCAAGATTTTCAGGGCGGTGTTGAGGGGGGGGGGGGGCAGGCTGCAGCATGGATACTGTGTAGGTAAAATGTTAAATGTGCCTGAGTAACGTCATTGGCCCAGCGCCACATTACGGCGATACGACACACGAGGACACGGCACAAAGCAAATGCCTTAATAACACCGTGTTGACATGTGATATCTCGTGTGCACGTGCGGTATGGCATTAGTAACCTCAAATGGTCTGCTTATCTATTTTGTTAGCGGCATGTTGGAGTGGGCGACGCAATTCAGTGGTCGTGATTTTGGGGGCTGCTGTGCCACAAAAGCTTGAGTCAGCGATGGTCTAAAGCAGTGGTTCTCAACCGGAGGAGCGCAGATCCCTAGGGGATCGTGGCAAAGTCCCATTACGTGAGGTGAATTATAAATGTGTGACATCCTTATCATACGTGAGACTCATTAGATACATACTACACTATACACTACACTATACACTACACCCGTGATTTTCAACCGGGGGAGAGCAGACCCCGTGGCAAAGTCCCATTACGTGAGGTGAATTATAAATGTGTGACATCCTTATCATACGTTAGACTCATTAGATACATACTACACTCTACACTACACTATACACTACACCGGTGGTTTTCAACCGGGGGAGCGCGGGACCCCTGGGGGTACGTGAGGTGAATTCTAAATGTGTCATGACATCATGCACGCGAATCACTGGTGAATAATCACGTACGAATCTGCCAATATAAAATATCTACGATAACATTTAAATCAATACGGTGACCTTCAACGAAATAAAATACCTTTTCTAAACGCATTGATCGTAAACAATGTGGTTTCCAAGAGGAGCCAGCGAATGCGAAACAAATTGCGTCACGCGCACAGAGCGTCCGTTGACATTTTTTTTTATTCGCTTGCAATTACTATCTCCCGTTAGGATACCTCACGAAATGGACGACTGGCTAAAATGTTGATGTTCATTATTCACACAGTTATTTCTCAGAACCACGTTGGGTCATCATGGGACCTCCTTTGCCAGTACCAAAATATACTAACAGGGTTTTTCCCCTTTTTTTTCTGGCAACAAAACTGACACCTTTTGCAAGGAATCATGCTTACATTAGCCACAATACTTGCAGTCAAGTGAAAACAAAAAACAATACTCTGATAATTTATGCATTGTCCTTGAAACTGATTGGTCCACACCAGAGACAGCTTTCTTTAGAGCCTCGTCTCATATGCAAAGGAGGTCCCATGATGTAGCTGCTCACCCCGAGCTCTCATTACTCTGGTAGTGCGTTGTCTTTGAACTGTGCGCCTTTTGGCGTCATCTGGTCGAACACCATATGAGACTAGGCTCTAAAGAAAGCTGTCTCTGGTGTGGACCAATCAGTTTCAAGGACAATGCATAAATTATCAGAGTATTGTTTTTTGTTTGCATTTAACTGCAAGTATTGTGGTTAATGTAAACATGATTCCTTGCAAAAGGTGTCAGTTTTGTTGCCAGAAAAAAGGGGAAAACCCCTATTAGTACACGTTGGGTCAGTCAAGCGGAGAGAGGGGGTGGGGTACTCGGTTAAATCAAAATTCGACAAGGTGGGTACAGCAGCCCCAGCAGAAGGTTGAGCAGCTCCGGTCTTAGGGAACGTGGGCTGCTGTTGCATACGTCCACACTCCTGTGTGGCTGTCACCTAAGGGAATGTATCTGCCCCATCAGGATTTCTCAGCCAATACTGAATTGGCACCGCCTCAATGTCACGATGTTGCTGCCAGCTGCGGCTATGCCTCGCCCACGTAAAAATCTGTTATCATTCAAGCAGCAGATTATTTTCCAACAAGCGAAGGCATCGCGAGTCGATTTTTTCACAAGTTAATACAGGGTTCACCCCCCCCACCTTCCTCCAAACATTGGTTCCTATGTTCTATGCTTGTACTGCTTCTATCTGGCTATTTTTTTATGAACGGCACGTGAAATAAAAGTGAAATTGAGCCAAAAATGCCTACCAGATGAAATGTTTATGCATTGGCTTTTAACAGTGATATTACTCTATTAACTCACATTTAGTCAATGAGCAGTGATGCGTGTACATTTTATTAATAACAGTGTTTTTATTGATATTTAACTTAACTCTGCCCAATTTAATTTTTACTTGGCGCCTATACGCGTCAACCACACGTAAGCGAACTCGCGTCGCAATTAAACATGTACTGCACATTTTCTGCTGTAAATGGCCTCAACGTTTGTTTTTTTCGAAGGGGTCGTCCATAAATGACGTCACGCGATTTTGGAGGATTTTTGACCCCCCCCTCCCCTTCGTCACACGGCGTCACAAAAAGTCAGACCCCCCCCTCAAATATGACGTCACAAAGCTTTGCCCCCCCCCCCAAAAAAAAAAAAACATGCTTCAAATCGCTTTAAACTATTGTCATTGTAGTGCGTATTTAATGAGGCGCTGCACTCTGATGCTGTAAGAGAAAACATTTATTAAAAAGTCGATTTAATTAAGTAGAACGTGTCTATATTTATTTAAAGGTGCGCATTTTGATGTGACGTTACCTTTCTCAACCCCCCCCCCTCGTCACACATCGTCACAAATGTCTGACCCCCATCCCCCCTAGGTGCGTGACGTCATTTATGGACGGCCCCTAACACATTGTATGGCAGTAAATCATAGACGGAGGCGAGGCCGTCCGTGTAGACCGTGGCGTGATCGTCGACTGTAAGTGGCGAGTGGGAGAGAGGAGAGGGGGGAGAGAATCACGCACGCGCACCAATCTCCCTCTGCCGCACGCTGGCACACACAAAGACAAAGATGCCCCGTATAATAGCCTTCACCAGACTGTTGGGGCAAGTGCTGTTAGGGAGAAGCACCTATGAAGGCCGGCACGGCACACGAGGGGGTGGGTGATCACTACGGCCGGACCGCCTTTGTCCACCCAGTGGTGATATTACACACCGCGCCAGGTACTCATTTGAGGCTGAGTTGACCTAGGGGAGGGGGGGGCTAGTACCGGTTCAGATAATCGTCACTGGTGTTGGCCGTGAGCGGGAATCGAACTCGGGTCGCTGGGTTCGTAGCGCAACGGAGCGCTAACCCCACACACTCACATTCAATCTCCCTCTGTCGCGCACGCGCGCGCACGCACACACGCGCGCACACACGCGCACACACACGCGCACACACACGCGCACACACACATACGCGCACGCGCACACACACACACACGCACACACGCACGCGCGCACACACACGCGCACGTACACACACACGCGCACACGCGCGCACACACGCACACACACACGCACACATACGCGCGCACACGCACACGCGCGCACCAGCAAACCTTTGCCTGGGGCAATTTCTCTCCCCCCCCACCCCCATCCCATGGCTTGGCTCCCGCTTGCTCCCTCTCACTTGTGCGTGAGGGGGTTCCCCCTCTCCCTCAGCCGTTCCCTTTAATCACCCCGCGCCCACGACACACAGACGCACACACTCGCCCGACGGCGATAAGGAGCAGACGCTGCAAATGGACCAGAGGACGATGATTTTTATATATTTTTCATATTTTTGTGCGGTAGCGCTCTGTGCACATTTGTTTTTACAACACACGACAACAAAGGCATTCTTCCACTCCCGTTTGTTTTGTTCAATGTAGGCATAGAACATTTTAATTCCCTTGTTTTAATTTGTAATTCGGCGCTTGGCCCGCGATCCTCAGCGCCGGACTACGTGGACGGGACTTTTGTGTTCGATCAGCGCGCTTCGTGGCTGGGGTGGTGGTGGTTGGGGTGGGAGATTCCGGGGCAGATGGAGATGGGCGACAGCATCGCGGGTAGGAGGCGACGCGCCGACACCATGGCAGGGTGGGCTTCCCCGATCCGTGTCAAGGTGAGAAACGATGCGGGAGGGAGGGGAAGGGTTGGGTTGGTTGGGGACGTGGAGTTGCAGCCTTGGGCGACGCGAACGAGCGAGCGAGCGTGGTGCACATACTGTACGGCGAATGGCAAGGGGATGTGAAGCTTTTCGATTTAAAGCTTTCGTGACTGCAGGGATTCATCTTCTTGGTTCTTTCGGTAAAGTCACGTAGAAGGGAAATAATAAAATAATAAAAATAAAACATAAAATAATACATTTTATTATGTTAATAATACAAATAAAACATAATAAAATAATATATTTTATTGTGTTTTATTTTTTATTCTTGTATAATTTCCATTCTACGTGACTTTACCGAAAGAACCAAGAAGATGGATGTGAAGCTGCTAAGCAGCGGCGGCGGGGACATTGTGAAATGTAGAGACCGGTTGTGTCGGCTTTCGCGGGCCCGCCGATAGTTTTAGCTGGACAGAGATGGGGGGGGGGGAAGCTTAGCCGCTGTTAAAGACAAGAGTCCAACAACAACAACAATAAAACTGGCAGCGTATCAATAATTATTGAGTACGAAAATAAATGCTTGTTATCGCTCTGATCATACACACCTATCATGTGTGAGCTCTTCTGATCCATTGGGATTGCTTCATGAACTGTGCAGGCACGGTCAGTCCCAGGAAATGCTCAGGAAATAACGGAATAATAATTTCGTACGTGTAGAATGTATATCATCATTAGCTCGGTATATGCTTAGAGGATAGTTGTATTAAGTAATCTTTCTGTGTTATGTCCAGAGGTGGGTTATATTGTGTGCGTGATAAATGTAGTGAATTCGACAAAGCAGCGATATGAAAATGTTTATTGGAGGTGGCCGGGTGACTTGGAGGTCAGAAGACTGAGCCGGGTTCTCAAGTGCAGTAAGTTGAGGGTCTTAGCATGGTCAATGACGTCACAAACTCGATCCTCCATCATAATAACAACAACAAGTGAGGTTTTGCCGTGGATTTGCATGCTTGCCAGCCCTGAGAATTAAACATATCAATGTTATATTTGAAGCTTTCGTGACTGCAAGTATTCATATTCTTGGGTTTTTTCGGTAAAGTCACGTAGGTAAAAAATTAAAATTAATAAAAGTAAAATGAAAATTAAATTAAAATCACGACGTTTCGGAGGCAACACAAGCTTCCGTCTTCAGGTGGAACCGTCACAGCACGATAGCTGTACTTGATACAGCAAGGGTGATACAGCTAGAGTGCTGTGACGGTTCCACCTGAAGACGGAAGCTTGTGTTGCCTCCAAAATGTCGTGATTTTTATTTTATCCTTATTTTACTTTTATTAATTTGAATTTGAATTTTTTTACCTACGTGACTTTACCGAAAAAACCCAAGAATACATATAAATGTTGCCTGTCATGTGACAAGCAGTCTCGAAGCAGAGTGTATTGGAACGATCGACTGCTACTGTGTAAAAAAGCAACAAATAAAGGATTTGCATAAGACTTGTGACAATACATACATTCTGCATCCATTCGTTGACACGCAAGCTTCGCGCTCTAGATTGTTGAATCGATCCACCGTCTCGTTGTGTGATGTGGATCGAACAAATGAAGTCAATTGGGGGAAAGAGACCCCAACATATATATTACAAATCAGGTCTAATTTGCATCGCGCGCTTTCAGATGCACTTCTGGGGCCGTCTGGAACGCTCTTCCTTCCGATATTAGGAAGCCACTGGAGCCGTCCACTTTTCAATCATCTAGATTCAAAACGCACTTCTTTAGAACTGCTATTTGTGTTTAGTTTGTTTAACGCCGTTCGCTTACGTAGGGTGCGAAAGAAGTTCAAACATTTTGATTTAAAGCTTTCGTGACTGCAGGGATTCATATTCTTGGTTCTTTCGGTAAAGTCACGTAGAAGGGAAATAATCAAATAAGAAAAATATAAACCAATAAAATTCTCACGACGTTTCGACTGCAACACAAGCAGATGTGAATGTCACACCTGATGATGATTGCTTGTGTTGCAGTCGAAACGTCGTGACTTTACCGAAAGAACCAAGAATATAAGTTCAAACATGCATACGTACAGCTGCCGTAAATGAAGACGCTGTTACATTACTGGGAATTCAAGACGAAGCTTTCATTGAGCGCAAGTTGGTGGGTCGTCTTGAGCACGCGTTAAATACGTGAGATTTGCTCATTGTAAGCAGGTGCACCCAGGACGAGCTTGGGGGTCTTCGGTGCTGCAGATTGTTCAGCGTGTGGCTTCACTCTTAATCCACAGCAGGGGGCCAACCTGCGATTAATGATGGAAATATTTATTTAAAAAGAGCAGCTTCACAATTACCCATTTCGACCTCAAATCTGTACGCGTGGAAATACGTTGTAATTCCCGTGGCGCCTTCTTAGATTAGTTTTTTTGTCTGCAGACGATCGCACGAATCCCAACTTTAAGAATGACACATGATGAAGAATATGTACGGAGCCCACACACCCTACATGTTACATTTATTCCTTGAAAAAGAGTTGTGGTGTGTCATTCGGGTAGGTGGGTGGATGGTGTGCAAGTGGGTGGGTGCACGAGTGGGTGAGTTGATGGGTGGGTAGGTGTGCACGTACTGTATATAGATGGACGTGGAGGCAATTATCCAGGTGCGTGGATGAGTGTTTGCGTGAGTGGGTGCATGGATGGGGTGGGTGGCTAGATGCAAGGATGAATTGGTAAATGTGTGGGTGGGTGCAAGGGTGACTAGGTGGGCATATGAGTGGTTAGATGGTGGTTGTATGCATGAGTAGGTAAACATAAATGAATTACTTTAGCCAATAAATATATATTCGTAGCCTCCGCAGACTCACATTAGGACCAGCTTGACGAAAAGCATGCGTATTCCGAGAATGAGACAGTCCACATCTAAATATACTAAATAGATATCGCACATCTTTGATGCCTAACAGAGTTGCGTGCAATTCCTCTTACGGAACAACCCATCGAGCCTCGGCTCACAAACGACAGATGTTGTGAAGATTCGGCAGCGTTCTCTTTGAAGTGGCTCTAAAAGCGTAAATAGGCGCGTGGATTAAAGCTCGCGCCGTCATTGCTGGATGATTCTGAAGGGGCTGCTCTCTGTGGTTATTTAATTAAGGTCACTTGCCATTTTCTGCAAATTAATGATGAGCTGCAACGCGCAGACGCTTCTGATCACGCACGAACGCGAGCCCTGGCAATCAACGATGTGTCCTCGTAATTGGAAGTGGCCGAGGTTTTTGAACAGATTGATTTCGAATTGAAAAGGTCTCTCTCTTTCAGTCAATGGGCCCATTCATTTTTCACTCTCCATATTTTTTATTCCAATTTTTCATTCTCCACTCCACATGGAGTGCCCCTACATCTTCCGTCGTGTGTTCATGGCAATGGGTGAAGCTCTCGTCATGTAATAATAATAATTACTTTTATACATTTATGGATACTGTCGTCGAGTAATTAATGGTTGGTACACTGGACTTGAAATCCAGAGGTCACTGGTTCGATCTCCCGTGCAGATTTTGAATCAAAGGGCTGGTTTCTTTGATTTCCGCGCTTATGTCTACCTAGCAGCGTAGATGTTGTACTCCACTGTTAGTTGATCGGCCGTGCCGTGTGTGTGTGTGTGAACATCTTACCGTGTCTCAAGAGTTCTCTATTCAGGAGGGTGCCACTTGGAATGTTTACCCATCCTTCCACACTCCGCCCTCGCTTCCTTCTACGAGATGCCGTAGCCATTGTAAGGGTGACCCCCGATCCATAAGGCCCTCTCTTGAGTGTCGCCATCAACATTCGCCTGGAAGAATTCCCCTCGGTCGAAAACCTCTGGGCGCCACTCCAATACCCCCCGTCTCGGTAACCCTCCCTCCTCCATCCTGCCCACTTGTGCCACCCATGGTAACCTCGTCAACCGGATTGCCTCCGCCACCCTATCGTGCCATGTCCCTTCACACAAAATCCCAAAATTTGCTGAACCTTTCCTCCCAGAAATCCCCAGCATCATCATCCGCACCGTGCACCAAAATAGTCAATGGCCAGAATTTAGATGTTTACATTATCCGTGTTAAAGTCCAACTCTCAGACCAGTACAGCAACACGTTGACATTACCCTGCCCTAAATAAACTATAAAGTCGCCTCCATAATGGTCATGTGTCCCATCAATCCATGGATACCCACTTGAGCAAATGTTATACAACTCCCCCTTGGATTGTTGGTTTTGAAAGCAGTCTGATGCTCATCGTAAATCTGTTTAAAAAAATGTATACGATGCTTAACCACACACACATACAAAGTCCACGTCTCGCATCTCTGAGTGTCATTTATTTTCTCCGAGCCCTGCACTGCCCTCTCTATCTTGCTAATACGGTGACGTGCAAACACAACCCCATAATATTTGTCTCAATTCACGTGCATTATTGCTCTTCCTCGGATACAATTTTGCGGGCTGTGTGGGTGGCGGTAAAGAAACACGAGATGAAAATCCGACACCCATCATCAATAACAAAGTCTGCCCCATAACTGAATTCATGCAGTAAATAAGCTGCACATTTCCCCGCGTAAGACAGAGATTGGTAACGATAACAGAGGTGGAGTGTTTGCAGTCATTATTGCTCCTACAACGACAGCAGTAGGAATATATATGTATTTATTCCCAGGTGAGAGGTCATTGAGCCTACGATGTCTTCTTCAAGGGAGACCTGGGACTTGAAAGTAAAAATGCTCCAACGGCGTGGGCGAGGAATCGTACGTAGTCGCTGCTCACTCGGGGTGGAACGGTGCATTGATTCGTCGATTGATATCGATTCTTAAGTTCACGATAATTCCATCAACGTGTTTTCGACTCGTATTTGACTCACGTGACGAGATTAACACCAACCCCTGCAGCCTCTAGAGGCGTTACGTCATTCACCGCAATCTTTTAGAAAAAAATTATGAATTCTCTGATAGAATCGTGACCCTAAATTACAACAATTCATCGCATCACCAGGATGTGGCTGACACGGTCCATTGTGATTTCGCATGCAAAGAAGACATTGTCGTCAATGAATTCCACTGCTAAAGCCACACAGGCTTAAGGATTCATCCGGACCCTCCATATTATTATTACCGATGCATGCAGGTTTGCCACAGCGGTGAGATGTTAACTACCTCGCCTGGTATGCAGGAGGTCGTCGGTTCGATCACGACCCTGACGCCTGCTGTATATTTGAAGTGTGCGTGTCTCTCTCTCTTCCCGTGGTCGCGTGGATTTTGCTCTGGGTCCTCCGGTTTTCTCCTCCACATTTAGAAATGTGCGTTTATAGTATTTTGCTGCTATATATTTCCACATGATAAGCCACTTGGTTGAGGTTATCATCAGAGGTGGGATAAAGTCATTGTTATGCAAGTCCAAGTCGAGTCGCAAGTCATCAAATTCATGACTCGAGTCTGACTCGAGTCCAAGTCACATGACTCGAGTCCACACCTGGTTATCATTTGTTTACGGCCAGGTCGCTTATATTAAAAAGAGCTATATAGCTCAGTGGTCCTTACCTCGTAAAAATAAAACATAGTTTATGTTTTTTTGTTGTTGTTGTAAATGATGCCACCCACTTGACCGCGCCTGTTTTTGTTGTATCAATGTTCATGCTCGTTATTCGGCTGCTGTTGATTCGACGTGACAGCCGTGTAAGAAAAGAGACTCTCGTCACCCCCCCCCCGCCCCCCCCAATGGACCCAGAGACGACGCCGTCAATTTGTGCGGCAATAATCAAGGGCGTCACTAAACGCGAGCTGCGAACTCGCACCAGGGCGAGCTAATGACGACGACAACAACAATAACAACAACAACGTATGGCAGGGAGCCTCTTTCCCGTTTCGGCCACATTTTCAGATTTACGAGAGCGATAACGATTTTCCGAGACTGCTGTAGTTTAACATTCTACGTGTTAAGTTTAATGTGCTGCCCCTTTTGCTGGTGATGGAAATAAAAAACAATACAAAAGGACACTTTTTTGGTAGATAGTAAATTTTATAGATAACGTAATTTTTCAAAAATATCTTAATTTTTCTCTCCAAAAATCATTAAGTTGGGTGATATCATTAGGGATCTCCGCTCTCAACGCTGTGATTAAAATGAGTGTGTGTGTATGTATAATGTGTCTAGGACCACTATCTGAGTGATGCTTGTGCGGAGATAAAGAAGCTTGAAATTAACATTTTATAGTTCAGGCCTCGCCACATTACATATTTGGCTGCCATGTCTGTCAATAAAATGTAATTTAAAAAATTGTGGAGCAACTAGCAAAGGTAAAAAAGGTAAAGTTGCCGCTCTGAAAATGTTTTACTCACTCCACTGTTGGTGGGAAGGACCTCCAACTGGAGGAATCTCGAGCGAGATTCTCTCGAGGTGGTATGGGAGTACCCCACACTTTACCCCACCAAACGCGACCTGCTGATCGACTCATCGTGGGTGTAAGGATGTATCGTGCTGAGTGGACAGAGGTGGGATGACTTAGGAATCGTGCCACTGCCGCGCTGCTGAGTGCTCGATCCGCCGTCCTCTGGATTGCACGGCCACTGTTGATAACCGTTACGCCACGCCAGTAAATTCCCAGCGGAGCAAACTAAAATGTATATTTTGATTGTATTTAGAAGAAAAAAACTCACACGCAATTCGTGTTAATAACCAGGCTTTTAAAACGGGTGGAATTATTGTTCTATTGCGTCAAACAGAGACAACGACAACAACAACACGAGGCATCCGTGAGCATTTGGAGAGAAGTGCCGAGACAAAGTAAACTTGCACGCAGTCGTAATTAGATTAATTGCAGGTGGTGATGGTGATGTTGGGGACGGTGGAGGTAGCGGTTAGTGCGCAACGCTATGACCCCGGTGACCCGAGTTTGATTCCCGCTCACGGCCAACATCAGTGACAAATTATCTGAACCGGTCTTGGGCCTCCACTAGGTCGACTCAGCCTCAAACGAGTAACTGGTGGGGTGTGTAAACATCACCACTGGGGAGACAAAGACGGCCGGGCGTGGTGTTGGCCACCCACCCCCTCGTGTGCCGTGCCGGCCTTCATAGGTGCTGCTCGCTAACAGCACTTGCCCCAACAATCTGTCACAGGCTATACGGGGGATCTTTGTCTTGTTTTGGTGGTGGTGATGGCGGTGGCGATGCGCACGATGCTAGGCCGGGCTGTGGACATTCTCTTGTAAGTAACGATGCTGGAATAAATACGCTTTCCCTCGGGGGGGGGGCTAGGAGGCTGGGGGGCTGGGGGGGCTGGGGGGGGGGCGCACGGGTTGAGTGACGGAAATTGCAGGGGCGGGGGTGAAGGCAACAATAAAATAGAGAATCTGTGACAAGGGAGCCAGTGCGTGGGAGAGAGAGCGCGCTCCAGATTGCCCCCCACCCACCACCCCCACACCGTGATGAACAATCCTGTCCATGCCAATCGGGGCCAGAAGCAACCTCACGTTTCGTCAGCCGTTGTGCGTCTCGTCTGATTTGCTGTGCGCAAGATACATATGTAACAACAACAAATATTAATAATTACCCCAAAACAAAAGCGTGGTGGAGAATTTTTTTAAAGCGTGGGGGGGTTTATTTTGTTATTCGAAATATAAAACGATGTGGTTTGCTGCATATTGCAATTATGAGCCAACGGATGTCTCGCGTGGATCCAGCTGCCCAATGAATGTGCATCACGACCACACGCTGGACTTTATTGCATTGCAGCCTTTAACTTGGGTTAACACATCTCTACAAAGACCCCTCGTTATAGCCTGAACAGTCTGTTGGGGCAAAGTTGCTGTTAGCGAGCGCCTATGAAGGCCGGCACGGCACATGATGTTTACACACCGCACCAGGTACTCATTTGAGGCTGAGTCGACCTAGGGGAGGCCCAGGACCAGTTCAGATAATTATCGTCACTGGCGTTGGCCGTGAGCGGGAATCAAACTGGGGTCGCCGGGTTCGTAGCGCAGCGCCCTAACCGCGACACCACCGCTCCCCACGTCTCTACACGCACACAAAGACAAACACACATCTTGTAGCCTACAGATTCTATTGGGGAAATTGCTGTTAGCTAGCAACTGTTCAGGCGGGCAGGGCACACAACAACAACCTCGTGTGGCTATCACCATGTGCGGTCACCTTTGTCTCCCCAGTGCTGATGTCTCTACACCACCATCAGGTTCTGTATGTATTTAAGGCTAAGCAGACCTAGATGAGGTCCAGGCCCGGTTCAGATATAACTCACCACCAATGTTACCCATGCTCTGAAATTGAACTTCAGTTACATAAAAACACCTTGAAGATATTTTATTATTGTTGTTGTTGTGGATGTGTGCACACAACCAAAGACAGACAAAGATCCCCCGTATTGCCTACAGACGGTCGGGGCAAGTGCTGGTAGTTGAGCATCCGTGAAGGGCGACACGACACAACTCAGCAAACCACACGCACGCACGCTCTCACACGTCTGAATATAGTCACCACCACTTTGTGCAGCCCTGCTTTACTTTGCCCACTCATTAAATCTGACAGTCGTTCGTGAACTCGCCTGCTTGAACCAGAGCCCTACATTCGCGGAATAAATTACATCAAATCTCGGAGCACCTTCTGGCTTGAGTGAAGCCACCCGTCGATGGGTGCGATGCAGCTCATGGACAGTCGAAGGCTGTCTGCCACGTCCACGTCCCGTGGCCTTCCCTTCAATTAACCTTCTGCCTCCACTGCGCACACCTTCTCACACGCGCACAACAACAACAACAGCAGCAGCAATCATCGTGCAATGCGTGTGAAAGGTCGCTCGAGGCACGCGCGGGAGAGATCCCATTCGTTTTGTCGAACAACAGGCCCCCCCCCCATCTCTCAATGGAATTCTCTTTCAATCTTACAAATGCTGGTCTCGAATGCCAAAGTCACATTGTACTCTGAAGAGGAAAGAAGTGAGCTGTAAGGCAGGAGGGGGGGGTGAATGCTCTTAAGTGATTGTGTGTTTGCACTCAAGTAGTGACCGGCGTGTTTGCTCGCAGTGACACGCTGCTCAGGATACGTTTTGTATGTATGTATGTACGATGTTGAACTTCCTTTGCACCGTACGTAGCCGAGCGAGCTAATCGGAGGTGTTGATTGAGCCGCGCGCACAGCTGTCGGTCTGCGTTCACGTGAATTTGCGGCGAGTTGGGAGGCACATTTGTTCGCACATTGCTTCGATGAAAGAACACGATTCGAGGGGGGTGGGTCACCCCTTTTTTATTAAAAAAATGTATTTTATTTGTGTTTGTTCCGTCTCTTGCGGTGCATTCGCCTGCAGGTTACATATCCCATGAAACGTTCAGTCCATTTTTTTTTTATCCAGAGCTGGTCGAAAGCCTCGTGTGTTCTGGGTTGTTTGACCAAACCTCACCATTCTGGTCAGTCTAAGTTGCTGAAGATGGGAGGTGACCCAAGACGAGTTCGGATCCCATTCACCGCCGATGTTTGCCATGGCTGGGAATTGAACCCAGGTGACCAGGTCTGAGAGCAGGTAGTGCGTGAACTCCCCGCACGAACATTATTTACCTACCCCATCTGTCTGTTACAGTTTCGAGCACTGTGTGCGCAAACGGGCAAATTGTGAAGCTGCCGGACAATCCCACAACAAGCGGCCGAAGCTCACCGCAGCCGCTGAATGGGGAATGTCTGGCCACGAGGGCAAATGTTTACTCAGGAGGGGGTGCAAGACTTTCGATGTCAAGCGTAGCGTGTCCATAGGCACGGCGTCATCAAGCAACGTGCTGCGAACGTACACACAACTGCCTGGGAAAATGGCCTGGGAACGACTCTCTGGTCTCTGTACAAAGAGAGATGAGTCCTGCCTTGTCACGGCCAAGCGGGACCGTGGACGAGAGGAAAGTGGGATAGGTCTCGATTCAACAGCAGCATCCACCCCCCCCCGCCCATCCTTCAACCAGTGTGGTGAATTTCGATTTAAAGCTTTCGTGACTGCAGGGATTCATCTGCTTGGTTCTTTCGGTAAAGTCACGTAGAAGGGAAGTAATAAAATAATAAAAATAAAACATAACAAAATAATTCTCACGACGTTTCGGCCACAACGCAAGCAGCCGTCCTCAGGTGGAGAACAGGTCTGTCGAGAAGGCAGAGTCTGCTTGCGTTGTGGCCGAAACGTCGTGAGAATTATTTTGTTATGTTTTATTTTTATTATTTTATTATTTCCCTTCTACGTGACTTTACCGAAAGAACCAAGAAGACAGTGTGGTGAAGTATGGCCAAACATCTGCCGTGACCAACCCAGCGTGGCTGGTGCCTTGGTTACACAGTCGATTGATGAATGGGTCTGAAAATTAATATTGATTTCATGCGTAGGCTTCCGCGGACAATATTATGATGAATTAATTGTTTTTGTTTGATATTTGACACGGACTGCTGAGCCTTTATCTTGATGAAAAGTCAGTGCAGCACACATCGTGGCATCTGCCGTGGCTACAAAGCAGGGACTGAAGAGCTAAGATAATTATATTTGAGGGCAGAGTCATCGGGTAATTTCTAAATGTGTACAATAAATCTACGTATTTTAGTCAGCACAACCACGAACACAACAATTGTCAGCACAACCACGGACACAACAATAGTCAGCACAACCACGGACACATTGGCGGTGGTGGTTGGGACAATGTGTTGAGCAGCAGCTCAACACTTTGAACAAATAACAGTCGAGAAAAATGTACAATGCCGAAAATGTCAATCCTGTCGTGCATTCTCCTGTCCAAGGCAGTGTTCGTGACACAGATGGCGAGTTTCGAAACAAAGTGTATTCACGCCCGCAAACAATAGTTTCGTGCGCGCTATTTTTACTTATTTCTGCCACCCAGAGCCCACAGGGGTAAGGCTTCAACGTGGTGACGCTGAAAATGAGTGACTTTCTTGCTCATTTGACCGTGCGGCAATTTGGCGAGAGTGGTAAAAAACGCACAGCGCCTCCCTGCCAGAAACCCCCACCGCGCTAATTTGCTTCGCGTCTCGTTGATGTGGGTTGCTGGTGCGTGTGATATTGCCTCTTGAAATTATACCGTCATAAACTGCAACGCCCACAAGGAAGGAAGGAATAACATTTGCTGAAGATTACTCGGGTGGATTTTATTTTAATTCCTTACAAAGATTCTGGCTGCTAGAGTAGTTGTATGCCACACGTAACAATGAGATTGTACTGTATCGATGCATTCATGTAGAGCATATGTATTTATACTTTCCTTGGAAAATAGGACAAAAATGAAATATGAATGAATGCAAGCTGGGAAATGTGCAAAGCTGTGTGATTAAGTGCTTGGAGTTACGATAAAAACAGAAAGAGGAGCACACGGATTCGGAGTGAATTAGATTCATATCATGCTGCGTAACGTCGTGGCAACATGGCTCGGTCGATATTCAAAGTACGAGCCCATAGCCTGTGACAAACACATCCGACGCATGGCACAGACGATGTCAACCGATATCAAGGAATAGAATTCGACAGAGCAGATCGCAAAGTCATTTTTTCAAAAAAATCCGCTCGTGCGAAAAATACAGGCGACTCAAATATAATAGTAACATTCATTAGAAATAACGAAACAACATTCCGTTTATACAATACGCAGTATGCGAATAACGATGGGCTGTTCAGTCTTTTGTTGAATGTGTTGGAGCATGGAGTGGCTCAGCGTTTAATCCGCCCGCGTGTTCCCCTGCTGAGCTTGTGTGCTGACTCTGCAACATCACTGCTATTGCCCGCCAGGATAAATGCCTTCTCCATTACAAGAGGCCACGCGTCTGTCAGGGTTTTTGTTTGTTTGTTTGGGAGCAAGTCGGGCACGAGGGCACGCCTAACGGGTTTAATAAAACAGCAATTCAGCGAGAAAACGTTTGAGCCAAATCTCCCTCTGCGTGGTCTGTAGCAGAACAACCAACCATAAGTTGCCAGGTGTTGTAGGTGTGGTGCAGTGGGGTGACCTGGGGGTGGCAGCACTGAGTTCCTCACCACATGCGACGGGTTTTCTCCGGCTCGCTAGAACACGCCAATTACTCGTTGATCACGAATCAGCCAAACATCCCGATGCAGGACCCTCGTGGGAAAAAAATGAGTCATGAGACACAGTGATTCTAGATTTGAAGCTTTCGTGACTGCAATACTCTTAGGTTTTTTCGGTAAAGTCGCGTAGGTAAAAATACAACTAAAAGTTAATGAAAGTAATAATGGAAATAAAATACAATTATTTTAAGTTAATTCTAGATTTGAAGCTTTCGTGACTGCAAGGAATCATCTTCTTAGGTTTTTTCGGTAAAGTCACGTAGAAAGTAAAATAAAATAAAAACAAAAATCACGACGTTTCGGAGGCAACACAAGTCTCCGTCATCAGGTGGGACCGTCACAGCCACACTTGATACAGCTAATCTGGCTGTGACGGTCCCACCTGATGACGGAGACTTGTGTTGCCTCCGAAACGTCGTGATTTTTGTTTTTATTTTATTTTACTTTCTACGTGACTTTACCGAAAAAACCTAAGATTAAAGACACAGTGATGGTTATCCTGAGATAAATAAATGCCATTTATTTTTGAAAATTAACAGAGTTGAGCCTGGCTAATTGTCACGGAGGGTTATTCCTGAGACTACGGTTCCAGGTCTTGTCGGCTTGGGCTGGGAGGTGACCAGGAGTGGAAATCAGAAACGTGGAATATTCAAAATATCTGTTCGAAACTTTACATTCTAGCCATTACATGCACGTGATTTTCCTCTGGATAATCCATTCATGAGTACGTGACATTTATTAGAATTAGCCAAACATCCCAATGCATGACATTCCTAAAACGAGTATTGAAACTCGTTTATCCTTAAATTTCGATTTAATCCTTTCCAGGTAAATGAAGGGCCTTGTTATTGCTATTACCCATGTGGGGGCATCGGGTTTGGAAATAAACGAAGCTGCGTCACAATGTGCACTGTGACCAAATGTGCAGTGTGATATTTACGCGATCTAACCCCAAAGAAACCTGTATTATGGATGATATTGGTCGCGAAAGCCTCCGTGTTAGGTTGACTGTGACATTTTCCGTGTTGTTGAAGTCCACTGTGCCGAACAGAGAATGCTCTTTCTCTCTCATTGCCCGCTTTTTTCCTCTTTGGAAGACTGCGGCTGTGCTGCCGGGGCTTCACATTCATCGACGGTTAAATAAAAACCCCAGGGACTGCCTTGCAGTGCCGGATTATCCCAGTAGCAAAAGTAGCAACATATGCTTCCAGGCCCCGCACTAGTTTAATCCGGCACTGCTGCCTCGGCATAATAAACACAGGTCTAAAAGAGTATCCCGTACTCTTAGAAGTAAGGCTGGCCCCCGTTACATTGCAACCTTTTGAAGAATGATCGCTTGCTTATTCATCCCCCCCCCCCCCCCATCAGTTTTATCATTATCGTGCTAGCGCTTCGTGTCGTGACGTGAAGTCTTCTCGCAGCATAGTGCAACCCTTTATACGACAGAACGACCCGTGGAAGTGGATATCAATAAGCTACTTCCGAGGTCTACCGCATTACATCTGTATAAGTAGGCCTGCATGTATATATGTGTATGTTGAACTTCTTTCGCACCGGATGTAACCAACCGTGCTCAATGGAGGTGCGGTCATTAGATTCAAATTGTTATTTTACTTCTACGTGTTTCATGTGCACTGTACAGATTTTTTTTTTATTAAATGAACACACTTTTCTAAACCGAGTAAATCTATAATGACTCTCTCGACTTTTTGTCTAAGAGGGCCCTGCATTCGGATGCTTGGCCAATTCCAGTTTGAACATACTCGCGTAGATGGTGCCTTCTGCAAGCAGGTATTTGCGTCACTATTCTCCGAATTCCTTGACACTTGAGCTCAGATGGTGAGTCTGTAGAATGTGCAGCCGTGAATGAGGTTAATGTTCCGCAAAAGAGCAAACACTCGGCAGACACCCCCCATCAAAGAGCCGCCAACTACTCTCGTGTGAATAAACAATTCCTGGAAATGCCTTGAACGCGCTTGCAGAGTCTCCGCCGCGCAATACACATAATTAAGCGTGCAACAACTCCCTGACAAATTTCCCTTCGATTATAAACACTGCACTTGGTGGCACGTGTGTCTGTGTGTGATTACAATTGTTTTTTAGCAGACACACGAACGTAAAGGATTCGTGCAATTATGGAGAGCGGTAGTGTAGTGGTGAGCGCGTTACGCTACCAACCCGGCGAGTTCGATTCCCGCTCAGGGCCAACACCAGTGACGATTATCTGAACCGGTCATGGGCCTCCTCTAGGTCGACTCAGCCTGAAATGTGGTGTGTAAACATTAATACTGGTGAGACAAAGGCGGCAGGGTGTGGTGTTGGCCACCCACCCCCTCGTGTACCGGGCCGGCCTTCAAAGGTGCTGGTAGGAACCTCCTAGTTACACCAGCCCACAGGGGATTATTGTGTCCGTCCGTCGTGCATCCAAAAATGGGAGGGGTGGGGCTGGGTGGAGAGGGGAGGGTGGGGAGGGGCTGGGTGGGGAGGGTGGGGAGGGGCTGGGTGGGGAGGGTGGGGAGGGGCTGGGTGGGGAGGGGCTGGTCACCCCGTGGTGCCCTTATAAAACTCAACGTTTAACCTACTCACGCCGGCTTGTGCCCGCCCTCACAGTCGGCCATATTTGCGGAATACACCACGCCGCCGTTGACCCTGGCCATTGACCGAGCAACCCAACGTTCCTACCAGCTCCCTCCGCAGGAATGTGTTTCAAATCGTTCCCAATCCTCACGCTCCAAATCAGAATCAGAATCTTTATTTATCCTGGAGAAATCCGATTGGCTACCAAGCTCTTTTTCACAGATGTCCAGCAGGGGCGGGTCAGCAATTCATATTCATACCCAAGCCCACTGCTGGATGAAGGCCCCCCTCCCCCCTCGCTGTGTTGGTCATGGGGGCTCTTTGTTAGTAAATGAGCAAGGTACAAGCATCTACCTTGCTCTGCTGCCCTCTGCTGCCTCTAACGTAGCGCCGTAGCAGCCTGTAACAACCTGTGTCGTGCACGGAGGTCACCCAATCCAAGCATTAGTGAGGCTCAAATCCATTTAGCTTTCCACGATCAGACTCGAGCGGGCGCATTCCGAGGGATTACGGTGACGCACTAAGTGAACCTGGCTGGGATTTGAACCCAGGCTCTCACGTTAGAAGGCGGCCCTGTGGCTCTACCAGCTGAACGAAGCACATCACACTGGAGCGCGAAACTACAATACCTGGCTTTGCCATACAGTTTGGCTCAAAGGCTGGGAGGTAATGCCCACCGGTGTCTTTTTGAAGTGCAGAACTGAACTGAAATGAACCAACGGCAGGCTTTGTTTGCGCAAGGCTTTAAAGTTGGATTAAACGCATTCTGTGGTCGCCTTGGCTAATTTGCGTGCTTAGCAGCAAACAAACTCGACTTGTTGGCGTGGCGGCGGTGTGCTTTTTGGACTTGTACGAGAGCCAAGGGGTTTGGGTCACCAGAGAGGCAACTTAATTGGCAGAAATCTCCACCTGCGCAGGTGGCTGTGAAGCTTTACAGCCTCGGCCGACGATGCTCCCAGCACAAAATATCATTATATTGCATATATGGGCGGAATATGTTATAGGGCACATGGCTGCAATATGATTACAGGCCACGTTCTGTGTGTGTCTGATTAGTTGCTGGCATTCGCAACTCAGCGCTTGGTAACCTTTTTAAAAATGTTTATTAAATAATGACATGGGGGGGGGGGGGGGTGCTGGAGTAGATGAACGTCTGTGTCTGTGGATTGTGAAAAAAAATGTACGTTGTAGCGACACAGCGACAGTGGGGTAGATGAATGTGTGTGCATCGTGTTCACAATGTGTGAAATGCATCCTGCATATTGCACAAATACAGCTTCACTTTGCACACGCAAAGTACATATCACAATCATGTATGTGTAGGTGGTGTGAGTAAAAACGGGAAGTGGAAATCATGAAGATGCATGCTTTATGTGCGCAATTCATACATTCATAGGCAATATAATGGGTGCATTTTTTAAAACATGGGGCAGCAATTAAAGACCGGCTTAAAGAGACCCCCACAAACAGAGCTTTTTTTACGTTCCCGGCTATGCAATGGCCACTGAATTCATCCCAACAAGATGCGTGCGACCACGCGAAATGAAAGAGTGTCCCAAAAATGTATTTCACAAAGAGCCCTTTTTTCTTGCTGGGAAATTTTTCGCCGGCTGAATCTCTCTTTCTCTTCTTGCCGGGGCGAATCTGGCCACGCAACAATCGCCCGCTGTTCCCGCGCTGGCTTTGGCTTCTGGGGGTCAAGCTTCCCCTAGAGCGCCGAACAGGGGGGGTGGAACACGCGGGACCAGTGGCACACGCCGTGGCGCACAGCCCCTCGCGTGCCCAGCGCCGATTTGCCACTTGGGAGTGGAGATTCACCGAGAAAGGCCCCCCCCCCCCCCCTTGCGCGTGTTGCGACTGCGATGCTGCCAGATGCCCTGGAACCTCCAGATTGCTCAGCGAGACGGAAAGGACACAAGTAGAGATTTGGGTATTTTTGGGGTGGATTTTGTGGGTTTATAAATGTAAAAAAACACGAGCCTAAAGTTGTGCGCTTTAAAAACACGGGGGGCTTAATGTGTAGTGGGCCGTTCAGAAGGGCGCCGGGGTTTAATAATTGTATCTTAGCTCCGGTGGATGTGGTTTTGGAGTCGCATGTGGGTTTTTACTGCTGGTCGTAGCCATGACCCTGTCTGCCAAGTTGGACACCCTTGAGATGGCCTTGGACCACTTGCTCATGGACGTGTTTGTGAGTACGAACACACTCCAGTGTTGTGCACATTTCATTTCGACGACTGTGCAATGGTTATTGTTTTACACATCAGTCTATTCTTGTGAATACCACGACTTGGCAATTAACTTTTTCAAGCTATATTACTCGGGGCCTTACGATTCATCTGCCGTGGAGATGGATTATCATGATTTGAGATAATAATTCAAGGACTGAGTCTATTTTTTTAAATCCTTTATATTAAGTTCACTTGCTTGCTTGCTTGCGCGCTAACGACCGTGCAAATCTTTCGGTCGTTTTTTAACCCACTTCCCGTGATCCAATCGAGCTGACATTTTGCACACAGACTCGTGCGTGACAATTTATTTTCGTGAAAAATGTTTTCCAAAATTTTCCACTTTTTAGGGGAAAAATTTTTCATATTTAATTTAAAATACCAATGTGATTAAAATGAAACTCTTACTCAAGAAAAACAGAAATGAATAATAAAATAAAACCGATGCCACGCATATAAAGGATTTATAGTGAAAAACTTTTTTTTACGGGTTAATTTTGTTTGTATATTGTAATGAATGCAGTGACATTTAGCAGCTGCAGGGATCACATGAACCCTCTACATAAAACATATCATTACTAATTTAAAAAAAGCATCGATTCTTACCCACGAGATTCGATGCAACGTATCGTTTAGCTTCAAAACGGATATTACTCGATAGATCGTTAGACCCCTACGAAACACATTGCCGCATTGCTCAGTCGCCTAGTTTCTGTTATAAATTGGAAAATTCCCAAATTTGCATGCATCTTTCAATGGATCAACTATTTAAAAGAAAAAAAAACCCTGTATGTTGCCAGATCTGAAGTTTCCAATTCGTACATTTTATACGGGTGTATGACGTTTTGCCTTGCAGTGTTTGCAAAACGTCATTTTCCATACTGTAAACAATGGGAGCAAAACATTAACACACAAACGTGCAGTGCCTTTGCAGCAAGGCATTGACCGCTGTGTGCACTTTGGAAAATGACTGCACGCGTGTAAAAAAAAAACTTTTCATGGGTTTTGGCTTTTTTTTCTTATCCGAGAGCCGTTTGCAACGGATAACCAGAGTAAGAGGCTTTCTAGTGAAAAGCTGAGAAATCAGTAATGATGGCAGCTGCTTGCCTCGGCTCTAAGCTTTGCGCCACCTGCTAAATAAGGAAACACCACCCGCATGTCCCACTCCACCAATGAGCATGATACAGTGTGCAAATTATTTATCGTGCAGGGAGATCTGACAATATTTTTTATACAAAAAAAAACACAGTCTGAAAAAGCGTAGAGTGCTATAATTAGCCCGTTACAATGCAGCTTTCTGAAAAGCGGATTTAAATTATTGTCTCGCGACCATTTTGTGTTTCTACATCACAGAGCAGAAATAAAATATGAACGCTCATAATTGTTATTGCACACAATTCTAAATTACCGCGCAGTGCACTTTTCCATTTCTCTGCGAACCGAGAGAGCATGCCGACCGCGTTTATTGAAAAGTCAGAGCCCGCGTACAGCAACGTATGAGATCTTTCAAGTCTTTCCCTTGGCCTTTGTTGACCAGTTGTGTCCACTAGATTCCAGATGGACGGCTGAAGGCACACTCGTCAGTGACATTGCATGCGTCGCGGCGGTAGAGATCCAGCAGGCACAAAATCCAGGACTCACGAACCTCACGGCTTTTCGCGCTTTGTCTACTTAACGTATCTAAATACAGCCTCGCACTGCCAAATAAAGACGGGCAAACAACATAACAGACTAAACGAAGTATAAAGTATAACGTGTGCGCAACAACTCTGGTCGGGCGAGAGCCGACCCTCGGGTATGGCGAATCTGGATGACACCTCCCCTCCCCGCAGCGATCGATGTACACTGCACGGACGCCCCAGCGAAATTTGCTTGGTCGGTTCATGTAAAAGCCATCCGTTACCCAGAAGAGGGCCTTTTAGAGACCGCTTTGGGGGCAGCGACACACGTCACCATGAACCAGTGCCTTTGGCCAAACAAGCAAATATATATATGTGTGTAAATTAAAAAAATCTCCTGTGCACCCTTTAACTGACTCTTTGGGCAAGTGCTGTTTGTGAGCACCTAGTAAGGCCGGCACGGCACACTGAAGGTGCGTGTGCCACCACCAAACCCAGCTCGCCACCTTTGTCTCCCCGGTGCCGATGTTTACACGCAGCACAACGTACATTTCTCGGGCTTGTTCGACCGAGGGGAGCCATCAGGACTGGTTCGAATATCACACATACGTTCGCCGTGGTTTCATGAAGATTTCTCACATCGTGTCGCTCCCAGGGATATATTTATTAAGCGCTTCCCTTGGCATTTTAAAATGTAGATATTGGACAGAAACTAGATTGAAATACTTTTCACAAGTCAAATACAGTCGGTAGTTTGAGCGATTAACCACGACATTACATCACCGTGTACCCTACATAGAGTTATTTTTATTATGAGAATCGGTTCGATGTTTACACCCAAAACCATCGTGTACACAAATAAATATCTTGGTAACATTAGGATGCCACCCCACCCCCTCCTCTTGCCAGGGGAGCTACGGTGGTGAGATGTTAACTGCCTTGCCTGGTATACAGGGCTCGCGGGTTCGATCCCAACCCTGACGCCTGCTGTATATTTTGAGTTTGCACGTTCTCCCCGTCGTCGCGTGGATTGTTCTCCGGGCCCTCCGGTTTTTCCCTCCGCAATTTTTGGCTGTTATAAATTCCCACAAGATAAGCCGCTTCGTTGAGCTATCATGTGTGGCCAGGTCGCTTCTGAAAAATATCTGTATAGCTCAGCGTGCCTTACGTGATAAAATAAAATAAAAATAGTTTTAGTCTAGCTTTATAGGTCTGACCATGACTTAAAGCTTTCGTGACTGCAGGAATTCATATTCTTGGTTCTTTCAGTAAAGTCACGTAGATAGGTTCAAAGAAAATAACAAAAAATAACAAAATTATTTTATTTCTCTTTCAGAAAAGATATAGGTCTGACCATGGCCAATTTCCATTCATTTGCTTTTACTGAAGAACGGGGGCAAGGGATAGAGACATGGGGAATCAATTGCAGAGCTAATGTTTGACGTCCCGATTAAGTCCCAAGGAGGATATACATCAGAGGCATATATCATGCCCGCAATAAGCTTCCCCGTTGCCCTGTTTGAGACAACAATCATTCCATTTTCTTTTAACCCTTCGAGGGGTATTAGCCCTTGTGATATATTTATTTCTTGGGTAAAAAAAAAATGGAAAAAGCATAGCGTGAGCATATAAAAGACAAGATTAATGATATCCCATAAAGCCTGTGGACTGTGGGGCAAGTACTATCAAGCATCTGTTAATCTTCTTGGTTCTTTCGGTAAAGTCACGTAGAAGGGAAGTAATACAAGAATAAAAATAAAACACAATAAAATAATTCGCACGACGTTTCGGCCACAACGCAAGCAGCCGTCTTCTGTTAAGTCCAGAATGGCAAGTGACGGGTGTTTTTGCAAGTAACAGCCCTGGCTGCCTTTGTCTTCCCGGTGCTGCCATCAGCACGCTGCACTAACTGCTTACTGCATCAACCGAGTATGAGCATAGAAGCCACGATATACTCAGAGAAACGTTCAAAATCGTAATAATTATTTACACTGGAGGAATCCGACGAGCTATGAAGCTTTTTTTTCCCACAGATGTGCAGTAAATTGTTAATTGTCATTGTGAAACACTTAATCGGCAACGCACTTTTAATATTTAATTTGAGAAACTATGGCAACTTGGCATTGCAATGGCACGGAGTGACGAGATTAATAAATTAGTAGAACGCGCCATGTCCACTCTTGTGCACTCTACCTTTGTACATTTTGATCTGAAGTCATACCCAGATTCCAATTGGCAATTGTGTTTGGCAGCGTCTAGGACAATTTTAACCGAAGCCACGATGATGTTATGAACAACTTCGACTACCACTCCCAATATTTGTAATTTTTACGAGAAAACACGTAAACAAACGTGGACCATTTACGGATAACAAGAGCAGCTGCATTTAAAAAAAAATAGATATTAAGTGAACATTTTTTCACAGAAAGTGTAATTATTTTGTACTGTTGTAAATTGTGTTTGTATGGCTCTGCTGTTTTGCAGCTCTCTTGTGCAAAATCATTCAATTTCCTCCAGAGGCTTTTGATAAAACCTGGGAGCACAATTGATCGCGGTGCCGGGGTAAGGAATGAATCGAAAATAATGCACAGCACTCTGGCGAACACATGCTAGAAATCCTACGAGAGTGAGAAGCGGCAAAGCAGTTATGTGTGACAGACCAATCTGCTTTTATCATTGGCGGCTTTGATCTTTTTGCGGTGACGCCTTTCAATTCCATACTTCAAAAAGCTTCAAGATGCAGCGCGCGGCACGCCAGTGGAACCTTATCTTTACTTTCAGGTACATGGACTCGTAAAAAAAAAATGTGCGATATTTTTCTCATATCTTTAATGACTTGCGCTGTACATAATTTACATTTAACGAATTTCATGCCGGCTGCGCTTTAATTATTTTGCTGTGGCTCTCTAATTGCATTTAAAATATAGATATATAAACAAGCAAATATTACTCGTGACCTTTGAGAAATTACTTCTTTTTTTTTTTACAAAATATCACTGATAAGTAAATATTTACTTTCATCTCAACGTCAAGGTCGCGAGATGGCAGATCTTGACATTGAATCAAAAGCGAGAACACCGCGAGTGGTTTCCAGTTTCGGCCCCGGGGGAAAATAAACCCGTGACTGCATCTGCTCAGCCACTTCACCGTAATGTCACTTATTATTATAATAATACTAAAAGCTGAATTATCCTCGTCACCCAAGCGATCATTACCTTAACCTGTACCCCCTCTCCACAAGCCTCCTTCATTTCAGCTGTGGTTTTTTTTTACAATTGGCATCGGGACGCTCCACACATTCAGCAGGGGTCTTTTGATGTCACCATCCGTAAACAGGGCAAGTCGTTTCAAACACTGCCCTCCGTGATGACCACGAGTAGGCGTGCACAAATGAATACGCTGCGACACGATGAAAGGCATACAGGTAAGGCAATACGCGGCAATCGGTAACCTTTTCTTTTTTTGAAATCCCATTTCATTTCCGGTTCTGTTTGGTATCATTGCGAAGTGTCCATTCAGAAAGCTCGCAGAGCAGTGTATTGACGCACCTGCGGGAATGAGCCACTGAAGACTGTCACACAGAACTACTGTCGAGATATGTTTTCAATTACCTTTTATCCACACGAGGGGGCACTGCATCGCCCCCTCGTGCCCTGCTGTTGATAAATGTTTGTTACGTGGCAGCGAGTCCTCAATATTTTTACATTTTCAGATCTCAATTTAGCAAAATTAAGCAAAAAATCCACTATTTATTGAGAAGGATTGTCTTTTTGCAGTCACTGATTAAAATCCATTAACTTACTATGCAGTCCTTGAAACGCCAGTTTAACCACAGGTTGCTGAGCTCGAAATCCGAGCCCAGAATATCAGCAGTGCAAGCTCACCTTTCAGCCACACTGACCCTGGCAGCAAAACCAGTGAACGTGCAAATGGGTGCCATTTGCAAGGAAGGATGAAAACACAGAGAAGCAATTAACCTTCTGGCCAGAGGCATGCAGATGCACCACGAGCTCTGATTGCACTTCACTGTTCACTGCCTGTCACGAGGCCTGGTAGCTACTCACTGGGAGCGCTGGCAGATGGCAGCGCTGCTAAATTAAGTAGTATCCTGCTCTGCGTTTTTTGGTGGTCAGCCAAAGAGTAACTTTACCATTGTACACTGTCGTCCAGATGTCTTGTGACCCGCCCCAATTAAACGGCCCCAAACAGTGTAGTTCCTTTAGCATATTCATTTCTGTTTCAAATTAACCTTACTTTAAAATTTTTTCTAATGTTTTAGAGAGTTAAATGGAAGGGGGGGGGTCACAAGACATCTGTACCACCATGTACAGCCATTTGTTTTATAAATCTACTGCCAGATAGGGGCACCAGGGTTTGCGACTAGATGATTTGTGATACATTGCGGCGATTGTCGTGTCCGCTAGTGGCTGCGTAGATAATGAGAACCCATTTCATGTGACGTACCCAATCGAAAAAAAAAAGATGTTGACAAAATGCTATTAGAAGCGTGTATCATGAGCTTGATCAATATTATTTGATGACATAAAATATCGATATGCCTAAATTTCGATTTAAAGCTTTCATGACTGCAGGGATTCATCGTCTTAGTTCTTTCGGTAAAGTCACGTAGAAGGGAAGTAATAAAAAAATAAAAATAAAACATAATAAAATAATTCTCACGACGTTTCGGCCACAACGCAAGCAGCCGTCCTCAGGTGAAGACCAGGTCTTAAGCCAGCTTAAATATACGCTCCAAGCGTGGTGGTGTTTCATTCAGACGCTGTTTCCCCGACAGACCTGGTCTTCACCTGAGGACGGCTGCTTGCGTTGTGGCCGAAACGTCGTGAGAATAATTTTGTTATGTTTTATTATTATTATTATTTTATTACTTCCCTTCTACGTGACTTTACCGAAAAAACCAAGACGATCGATATGCCTCTTTAATTTACCTGTCAAGTTTAGTCCACTTTTACACTGTGCGTGACGTGTCCAGGTTGTTTCGCAATGGGTCCCTTAGGCTTGACACACCTAACGACATAATTGACACTTTAGCGTTACTTTAGTGACGTTAACGGGGCTGTAAAGTGAATGGTCCGCTTTATTCGCGTTTGTTTTATTTAAACACTTACAAGTAGACATTACGTTACCCGGCAGCGAATCGGGGTTATGGAGGAGCAAAGGGCTCGAGAGAAATCTTCAACATATCACGGGACCCCAACGTTCACCCCAGAGCTGGGCAATGCAATTGTTAACAGTGTATCTGTTATATTCTTGGTTCTTTCGGTAAAGTCACGTAGAAGGGAAATAATAATAAAAATATAAAACAATAAAAGTTCTCACGACGTTTCGACTGCAACACAAGCAATCATCATCAGGTGTGAAATCCGCTGTTCGTGGTGCTGACGTCAGGAAAAACCGCCACTTTTTTCAAATTGTCTTGCTGTGGATTTCACACCTGATGATGATTGCTTGTGTTGCAGTCGAAACGTCGTGAGAATGTTTACAGTTTTAAATTTGTATTATTTTATTATTTTATTATTTCCCTTCTACGTGACTTTACCGAAAGAACCAAGAATATGAATCCCTGCAGTCACGAAAGCTTTCAATCAGTGTATCTGTTATCCGTTTCAGCACTCGACTAATCAGATAACATGAATATGTATGTGTGTGTGAAAGCGCCATTGACGTTCTCACATGTGCCACTGGACGGGAGGTGATGGGCGAGTAACATCTTCGCCGCGTCAAGCTGAACGTGGCTTGTGTGTGTGGGGGGGGGGGGGGTCACCTCTTCGTTACGCAAATGGTGTTGGGGGCAGCCGCTACTGTAGCACGGTTGGCTACGTATGGCGCGAAAGAAGTTCAGCATACACACGTACATTTTGAAAGGGGGGGAGGGGGGGCGAATAATCGAACGCAACAAGCGGAGTCGATTACGGTATCCAGTTAGGGGCCATCCATTGAGTACGTACATATGGAGGGGGGGGTTAACCCAAATGCGTAGCTTGCGTATGGGGGGGTCTACTGACAATGTGCGCATAGGAAACGGGGTGGGGAGTGAAGCCTCGATAATAATTTGTCTACATTGGCCTTCTAATGAGTTAGATAGTCCGGCGGTGGACTGTTTGCTTCAACACGTGAATATGATTAATCCTTGATCGTTTCTGCGTGGATTAAATATCGGCCGTTCTATAGGATTCGGGGTGGGTGGGGGGGTCAAGCGACCGTACGCAGGTGGGGGGGGGGGTACAGGGAGGGGGGGAGGGGTCAAGTACGGGATGCAGACGGCGCTTCTGCTGCTACGGTGCACGATGGCACGGAGCGACACTTAGCCTTGATTGAGCGCCAGGCGTTTGGCTTCAGATGTTCCTCTGCGGGTCACACTGTAGGATGGAGGGGTTTTGTTTAAAAAAAACATAACCAGCTGAGATAGAACAAACATCTGCTTCGGATAGCAAGACAATGTTTCACCACAACAACCATTAGCGTTCAGTACTCCTCTCCCCACTCAACAGCATCACGAATCCCTCTTACACCATCATCAACCTCACTCACCATCATCATCACCCTCACTCACCATCATCATCACCCTCACTCACCATCACCATCAACCTATCTCACCATCACTATCATCATCACCCCACTCACCATCATCATCAACCCACTCACCATCATCATCAATCCCTCTCATCACCATCATCATCAACTCCACTAACCATCATCATCACCCCCACTCACCATCATCATCAACTCCACTCACCATCATCATCACCCTCACTCACCATCATCATCACCCCCACTCACCATCATCATCACTCCACTCACCATCATCATCACCCCCACTCACCATCATCATCAACTCCACTCACCATCATCATCACCATCACCCTCACCATCACCATCAACTCCACTCACTATCATCATCACCCCCACTCACCATCATCATCAATCCCTCTCATCACCATCATCATCACTCCACTAACCATCATCATCACCCCCACTCACCATCATCATCAACTCCACTCACCATCATCATCAACCCCACTCACCATCATCATCACTCCACTCACCATCATCATCACCCCCACTCACCATCATCATCAACTCCACTCACCATCATCATCACCCTCACCATCACCATCAACTCCACTCACTATCATCATCACCCCCACTCACCATCATCATCAACTCCACTCACCATCATCATCACCCCCACTCACCATCATCATCACTCCACTCACCATCATCATCACCCTCACTCACCATCATCATCACCCCCACTCACCATCATCATCACTCCACTCACCATCATCATCACCCCCACTCACCATCATCATCAATCCCTCTCATCACCATCATCATCACTCCACTAACCATCATCATCACCCCCACTCACCATCATCATCAACTCCACTCACCATCATCATCAACCCCACTCACCATCATCATCACTCCACTCACCATCATCATCACCCCCACTCACCATCATCATCAACTCCACTCACCATCATCATCACCCTCACCATCACCATCAACTCCACTCACTATCATCATCACCCCCACTCACCATCATCATCAACTCCACTCACCATCATCATCACCCCCACTCACCATCATCATCACTCCACTCACCATCATCATCACCCTCACTCACCATCATCATCACCCCCACTCACCATCATCATCACTCCACTCACCATCATCATCACCCCCACTCACCATCATCATCAACTCCACTCACCATCATCATCACCCTCACCATCACCATCAACTCCACTCACTATCATCATCACCCCCACTCACCATCATCATCAACCCACTCACCATCATCATCAATCCCTCTCATCACCATCATCATCAACCCCACTCACCATCATCATCACTCCACTCACCATCATCATCACCCCCACTCACCATCACCATCACCCCCACTCATCGCCCATCTCGAATCACCGCCCATCTCGAATCACCGCACACACGAGCGGTGATTTTACGCGCACGTGACAAACATAACGACGATTTGTGCTCCCATCGGTGTGCCGAGTGTTGCAGTCACGCGCCTCCCCGCGATGAGAGCCAATTTTGCTCGCGCTAATTCCGCTGTAAATGCCGACTGCCACACACCACTTGCGCTCGTCACCACGTGGTGTGAATTTTTCCCGTCTGTGGTACCCGTAAATCATCGCGACCGTAATCAGTGTGCCGAGTCACGAGACCAGGAGGCCTTGTTCCCAACGCGTCTGTTCTCTCTCTCTCCCTCTCTCAGGATCACATTCAGTTCCGAAGCGTCAAACAACACCAAAGGATTTCTCAATGGGTTGCGCAACTTTATCGGGTCTTTCTTTTTTTCACTGTTTTCTCAAACTTGACGTTGACACGGCCCAAAAGCGAGGCCTGTCAATACTTTACTGAGTTTTTTAACGGGCAGCTCCCGAACACGTAAAAAACGTGCGATGCAAATTGTACGTATTGATATAAATAAAATAAAAATTATATTAAGTTGAAGGTATTTTCTATCTGCTGGGAAAATTGTTTCATAATTGTTTTGACCTCCCCATACACCCATTCAAATACTAATAACGAGTGAATTAGGATAATGTTTGCTATCCCTCTTCGGTGCATTCCATTACTGAAATCGAATTTTTAACCATGTAACCATTCCCAATTTCCGTAATAAAACAGCCCATCATACTTATTGCCGATGGAGCCACTTACCCACATGAATATTAACATTTTGCCAACAAAAAGATACATCCTAGATTTGAAGTTTTCGTGACTGCAAGGATTCATACTCTTTGTTTTTTTCGGTAAATTCCCGTAGGTAAAAAATAAATAAATGAAAAACTAAATTAAATCACGACGTTTCGGAGGCAACAAAAGCTTCCGTCTTCAGGTGGAACCGTTACAGCCAAATTCACTGTAACAAGTGAAGAGAGCTAATAGAGAAACGCGACTATATAGGGTAAGACGGGGGGGGGGGGTGGGGTGGAAAAAGATACATGCATACGATATAATCACCACAAAGGTAAATCAGTCGCTAGTAAACAATCATAATTATTTACGGCCCTTTGTCAATCCGCTGCTGGATACTGGATAAAGGCCTCCCCAAACCATGATGATGTTAGCCATGACCCAGGAATTGAAATCGGGTTGCTGGGTTCATAGTGCAGTGCGCGAAGGACGGTGCTTTCGCTTGACCCCATTGTAAATAATACGTTGTGTCATTCACGATTTCTATGCATATATCGTGAATGGTATTGCAATGAGCTAATTCGGTGAACTTGCGAGATTCATTTGCTTTGCCTATTCCTCCCCTTTTTTTCTTATCTCAAGATAAACGACTCCACTGGGCTGCAATGCCAAAAAACAAACATCTCAATCGACGAACATTTCCTGTGTTCTGTGGGTGGCCTGGCAATTGTAAAGTGTAACGAGAAAAAAAAAGAATTGCCAATTTGAAAACCTCATGAGTGACCAATACGCAGAGCAATTGGAAACTCGGCTCTTCGGATATAAGTACACATCCTGGGGCCCGAGCCTAGACACGTCTGGCTGCGCTTGTGACACATCACCCCCAGCAGCCTGCCTGGATCTGTGATCTTTGGCCACTAGTGAGGCTGAATCACAGGGTGAAGTTACACGAAAAAAATACTTTTTAGATAAATCATGTAAGCCTCTTTGTAAAAACAACGCGACAATAATAGAATTCGTTCTAAGTTCGTCAATGGAACATTTAAAGCCCAGAGGCTTGAATATTAAAGATATAAATAAGGAAGGATGTTAAGCCATGGAAGTTGTCTTTTCCCCTCCTGTTATAACTACAATCATTGATGTTGTGCCCGCATAGTTTTCTTTCAAGGGATGAATTCCAAAACAGCAGGTCCAGTGGGGGTCTTCATGGTGGTGACTATACAGATGCGTTGCGGCCCAAACTCAAATTCTGCCCCCACTTTGTTGGCTTGCAAATGTTCTTTTTATTAGTTCCAAAGCTAGGGGGATTTACGATGCCCATTGTGTTGGTTCCATAGGCTGCGTGCATCTCAGGCAGCAGCCTGTCTGCTTGTAACGGTCCCACCCCCCCACCCACCACCACTCACCAATTGAGATGAGTTCTCATAATTCAGGGTCGCAATTCGAATCGAGAATCAATTGTTTGGTGTCTTATTTGGACTCCCGTTTGTATTGTTTCCCTGTAACGTATGTACGTTGTACATCTTTCGCGCCACATATGTAGCCACAGCGTGCGAATCAGAGGTTACGGAGAAAGGACAAGAAACTAAACACAAAAACAGTCTTCTTCGCTTTGTTAGCCTCAATGTAATGTCGACAATATTTTCACCCACTCTCTTAATCGCGGGGGTCGTGGGGAGTGCCAGCGATATTTTTGTCGCCTTATTGTGATGTTCACAACGTATCTTCTTGGTTCTTTCGGTAAAGTCACGTAGAAGGGAAATAATAAAAAATAAAAATAAAACATAATAAAATACAAATTCTCACGACGTTTCGGCCACAACACAAGCAGCTGTCCTCAGGAGAATTTTTATTGTATTATATTTTATTTTTATTATTTTATTATTTTCCTTCTACGTGGCTTTACCGAAAGAACCAAGAAGATGAATCCCTGCAGTCACGAAAGCTTTGCATCGAAATTCACAACGTATGTCGTTGACCTCGCCGCGCAAGACGCTGCGACACACACAGTGTCCAGCATTCTACGCTCTTCGTCCGGCTGATCCTTGACCAAGATGGTGTTGTAAAGTCCCCCTCTCATCTCTGAGTGACACGGCCAACAACTTTTCCTCCGCTCTGATATGAGGTATAATAATGTGTATAAATCATGAATATCAAATTCTCACGTGGGCAATTCTCGGCATGTGTCGTGAGCATTTAGGATCAACTTTAATGGATAAACCGACGGCGTGGTTATGTGGCTTGCAGTCTGCTCTTCGCGTGATGAAAGAGCAGCTGTGGCAGGGCCAGTGAATGCCTCCTTTTAATTTTGGAGGGCGCTCGAGAAAAGATTTGCATTGAAATCAAACGCTGGGAGCTCCCGCAATACAAAGATGTGACGGCACATGGAATATTTAACAGCTTCCCCTTAAAACTGATACGCGGGGTCCCCAGATGTCGGAAGCATCTCGTTGAGTAAAATTAACTGCTCATGAAAGTTGTAACCTGCGATGCATTCTTCAAAGGCATACCGGATTATAATTTTGGAGTACATCCTTCAAGTGCGCAGAGAGCCGGAAAGAGGAGCACATGAATCAACGGGGAAGAAATGCAAATCTTGAGTTTTGTTGTTGTCTTATAGTCATCGTTGAGGAAAGGTTGTGGCAGGGCACACCATGGCTTGGAGGAATGAAAAGTGATGGATGAAAATGAATGACAAAAGATTTACATAGAGGATGACCACCACCGCGAAGATGGAGCAATGGCAAAACGTTCGTGGCTTTTAAACTGATGGCATTGTGGCGATGCCTTCGTCGAGCAGTGGATAGACAATGGCAGACGTCGACGAGGCCATTGTTGAGACTGGCCGCAGCGTTACATTCTGTGGCCAAAAAAACTGCACCAGCCAGAGTGGCTCTTCGTGACTGAGCCTGCTGCTGCTCGTTTGTTTTGGAAACGGCGATTTTTTTTTAGTTTTTGAGCCAACACCTGGTCGCACTTGGGAGTTTCTTCGTGCACTGGGTAGCCGCCTGTGGACATTGATTTTTCATTCCACCCCCAACCCCCCCACGCTTTGTTTCCTGTTCGAGAGACGTTGTCGGGGGTGTAGTCAAAGTTTGGTGAATGCTGCACACCGGGCGTACAACGGTGGCACACCGCATTCCTTCTGCCAACGACCATTCCCTCCCATTTCATTTGTCTCCTCCCGACGGCGTGAGCTCCGGGCGCCGTGACAGCGCGCGGGGCATTCGCGAGGCGGGCACGGCAGGGCCGGTCTGATGGGAGTGTTAAAGAGACCACCCGTGTACGTGCCGGGCGTCTTTCTTCGACGGCACGGGAGCGATGTGCATGGGCAGCGGCGGCGCGTGTGATGAGAGGCAGGGCGATAAGCGGTGACAACGACGTGGCGGTGACAAAGACGTGGCACTCTGTCTTCTCGACAGACCTGTTCTCCACCTGAGGACGGCTGCTTGCGTTGTGGCCGAAACGTCGTGAGAATGATTTTATTATGTTTTATTTTATTATTTCCATTCTACGTGACTTTACCGAAAGAACCAAGAAGACGTGGCACTTGTCTTTCTGCGGGCACGTTGGAGAGTGCGGCATTCGCCAGACTGCCAGCGAAGCATGTAAAACAAAATAAAAGCAAACGTTATTAAGGGAACGCCCGCGCACGGGCATGTCCGCCGATGACAACGTCGACTTCAGGCTTGGGCTATGATGCGGAGAATTTCCTTTTGGAGTGATGTCACAGTTCACCATCAAAGTCGTATGAGGCTGGTGCAATTGGGGACATGTGTTTTCTTCAAATGGGTACGCTCACAAACTGAACGCCCTCACAGTCAATATGTAGACATCATCCTTATGATAGGAATTAGGTGTCATTGTGACGGTAATTATCTACAGTTTTTTTATGGATTAGTTATGGATTCAATTCATGGTAGTTGTGCACCAAAACCAAAGTGCCATCAACATCCCAGTGTGGATGAAACAGTCAGTTCGTCTTAGTGCCATCAACATCCCAGTGTGGATGAAACAGTCAGTTCGTCTTAGTGCCATCAACATCCCAGTGTGGATGAAAGAGTCAGTTCGTCTTAGTGCCATCAACATCCCAGTGTGGATGCAACAGTCAGTTCGTCTTAGTGCCATCAACATCCCAGTGTGGATGAAACAGTCAGTTCGTCTTAGTGCCATCAACATCCCAGTGTGGATGAAACAGTCAGTTCGTCTTAGTACGTCCGACACCGTGGTATATCGTAATAATTTCTCCCTATTTTTAACAAACAAATGATCAGGGACCGAATTTCAGTGGACATTAATTGCCATGCTATGCCCAGGCAAAACGGCGACTTCACAATTTCGCTCACGATTACCCTCATCTTTAAAGGATCTCAGAGTTGCGTGCAACACCGTGGCCTTCCCTAAAAGTGATCTTTCTTTTTAATTCAGAGCCACCACGTCCGTGAGAGATGCCCTCAGCACTCCATTTGCAACGTTCGTGGATTGATCACGTGGTGAATTTCCCCACGAGAGTTCACGTGAACTCGTTCTATAATCATCTCAAAACGTACACGACCGCTGGTGTGAACTGAGCCAACACTCAACGCACACCGGGCAATAGAGGAGTGACCTCTACGACGACAGCTTGAAAAATATCATCCTCCACAAACAAACGCATCGCATTTGTTCTCGTTTGGTTTTTATCTGGTCAATCGATCAATCAAAAGTCCTTGATTTGTGACCTGTCAAGAGCCTGTCGGGACCCAATGGTAGACCTGGGTTAGACACGAGGCCAGCACCGCCAAAGTGAGGGGGAACAAACCCCAAGAGCAGCATGGTATCAACATAATAGTGGAAAACAACAACAGAGAAGAGGCAGCACAATATGAAGCAAGATTATAGTTTTCCTAAAACAGGATTCTGTTGTTATTAAAATGTAAAAAAAATGTTCATATTTTAGTCTCAGGACACATAGGTATTCAAAACAAATTTCAAAAACAATTTCTCTGGCGTTTCATAGGCAGTGGGTGCAAATATTGTCTGGGAGTGCTCAAATGTATTTTAGGGACGGTAAAAGTTTTGAATTTTTTTTAAAGAAATGTTACTTTGAGAAACAAATTAAACAATATTCTTGGTTTTTTCGGTAAAGTCACGTAGAAAGAAAATAATAAAAAAAATCTAAAAATAAAAATAATAAGATACAATTCTCGCGACGTTTCGGCCACAACGCTGCTTGCGTTATTATGTTTTATTTTTATAATTTTTTTATTTCCCTTCTACGTGAGTTTACCGAAAGAACCAAGAATATGAATCCATGTAGTCATGAAAGCTTTAAATCGAAAATTAAACAATAGTTTATAACCTGGTAATAACATGTTGAGATGACAATAGTTTATAACCTGCTAAGTGCATGTTGAGATGACAATGCCAGATAAATAGTCGTCTCAACGTCGTCTCGACGACAAGTCTACATTTCAAGGGAGACCTGGGTGAAGGCAGCACGACATAAAGCGATGAAACAATAGTTTAATGTTCTGTTTAGACCAGGGGTCGGCAACCTACGGCTCCGGAGCCGCATGCGGCTCTTTACGGGCTGCTTCTTGACAATATGTACGTATGTACAGTATGTACTCAGATGCATTGCGGCTCTTGAAATACTGAATTTTGTACCGAATTGGAAAGAAATGGCTCTTCTTGTTATTTTGGTTGCCGACCCCTGGTTTAGACAGTTAAGACAATTACCGTAATGTAAAAAAAATTTTTTACAAGAATTGCCACCAGCAAGGCACAGGCTGCACTAGCATCCAAGGGCATGGAGTCATCTATTGTCAGTCGACCGTAAGCTCTGCTGGTGGTCACCTTGGTTGGACTCTGTTTTGGGGGCATCCATTGCCATGAGAAATGAAACTGCTTTGGATTACCGATTTGCGTCTGTCCACCACTTTCTCCGCTCGTGGTGACCTCGCAATTCTCTCGTCGAATCCGGCTCCGAGAGGTTTTATTTGTAGAGGCTGCGTTTGAATGCAAGATGGTCAATACACGAGAGGGGCCTGCTTGTCCGAGCCACCAACTAACTGCCTCTTGGTCGGACTGTCTCAGTTCAAAATGCACATAGGGATTCATGCTGCAGTCATACACTGTAAAGTAGTACTCGAAAGTCGTGGTAAGCTTGTATTTGACCAGAAGATGGAAGGCAACCCGTTTAGACGACACGAGGCATGGTCTTATTCACAAGGGTATCCTGGAATTTTAGGTGACCTGCAAATGCAGACAAACCAGATTTATTATCAAAGGATGACCATTACCATTCGGGGTGTAATAATTTGCTTCCCCATAAAGCACATTCCTGCGGAGGGAGCTGGTAGGAACGTTGGGTTGCTCGGTCAATGGCCAGGGTCAACGGCGGCGTGGTGTATTCCGCAAATATGGCCGACTGTGAGGGCGGGCACAAGCCGGCGTGAGTAGGTTAAACTTGAGTTTTATAAGGGCACCACGGGGTGACCAGCCCCTTCCCACCCAGCCCCTCCCCACCCAGCCCCTCCCTACCCAGCCCCTCCCCACCCTCCCCACCCAGCCCCTCTCCACCCAGCCCCACTCCTCCCATTTTTGGATGCACGACGGACGGACACAATAATCTCCTGTGGGCTGGTGTAACCAGGAGGTTCCTTCCAGTATAAATGCATTACTGCAATGGAGAATTGCGATACCATTCAAGAATAGATTTGGTTTTTTTTTCAGTGAATGTAGCCGGGCCCCCCCGTTGTGGCTGGGTGGGTCGCATGAATTCGTTAGACACAACACACGAGACTACGCACATTTATGCTTACACTTAAGCGCACAATTAATGTACTGTATGTATCATGAGCTCAAGAATCAATAAAACGATACCAATATTGATTGGTATAATGATTTACACCAGTTTGTCAATCCACTACTGGATTCAGGGCCTCCCCCCTTCTATGGGCGCCATAGTGGCGAGATGTTAACTACCTCGCCTGGTATACAGGAGGTTGTGGGTTCGATCCCATCCCTGATGCCTGTGTATTGGGAGTTTGCGTGTCGTCCCCGTGGTCCGCTGTATTTTTCTCCGGGTCCTCCAGGTTTTCCCTCTACATTTAAAAACGGTTAGAGTATTTGGCTGCTATAAATGTTAACATAAGCAACTTGGTTGAGCTATAATTTACGGCAAGATCGCTTCTGAAAAAGAGCTATATAGCTCAGTGGGTATTGCCTAGTAAAATTGAAAATGTTGGTCAATCGGGTTTTTGGCCATATTTCACCACGATGGTTGTTGTCGAGTGGCATCTAAACCAGTCCCGGGAAACCCAGGACTCGTTCAGATATCACTCGACACCAATGCCACCCATTAAAACCCACAATTGACAACCAGTCATTTCATAAAGCTGCAAATGAATGGGCGTCTGCATCATCTGTGCCACGATTGTGTTGTGTCCGCGGCATCTGTGCTGCCTTTGTGTGCGTGTGTGCGTGCGCCACCAGGCATTGTCTTACGTAACGTCCCATTAGGATGCCTCACTCGCTCCCTTCCAGAAAGTATTGGGAATTGCGCTCGGGGAAGAAAAAAAACCACACAAAAACACATTTCACTGCCGGGCCCGGCACTCCTGGCAACCGTTGGCGTCCGCTCATAGAATTTTTTTCGTGGCTGTTGCCGGGATACCGGTCCGGCGAGACAGCACGCGGGGGCCTGATTTGGAGTGTGTGTGTGGAGTGTACATCAGCCACGTGGTCTGAACGGCCAGGGGCATTTATACTCGGACACTGGGCATTGACACTGCTGTTTGCCCCTTCACTCGCGCGGGCGAATGCTTCTCGATCGGTGCGTTTGCGTTGTCAGCCGTGAAACTGCGATTAACCGATACGGGAAAAAAAAATTGGTGAAAAAAAGACATTAAGTCCGCTGACTGTTGCAACAGGAGCATAACGGGGCTCTTTTCTTCGTTTATGTAATAGTTATCATTTACAGCCCTCTGTCAATCCACTGCTCAATGAAGGCATTTGCACGCCGTGTTGGCCACAAGGCCAAACTGCAGAGTGGCTTGGTGAAAGGTGGTTGCAGGAGCAGTTAAAATGTCACTCGCCACCGATGTTAACCGAGAGCTGGGAATAGAACTCGGTACGTGAACCAATGTTTTTACGTATGCACATTTTAAAACTGCAATGAAATGCCCCGTTAACACACATCGAGAGAGAGAGAGAGATATTTAACAGAGCTGTAAAACGTGCATACGTTGGAAAATCTGTGATTTCGAGTGGGAGACCGAGCAGTGATTCCCTCGGCGTGCATGAGGAACTGTGGCTCTTTTTTTTATTAGGATTTTATGAAACAACAGCAACAACATAGGCCTTGTAACAAAGCTTTAGGTGACGGGAAAGCCGGACAAGGGACAAACTCGGAGCTCCCAGACCCGACCAGTCTACAATATACGACGGGGGAATTGAACCGCGTGTGTAGGGGGTGGAGGTATTCATCCATCGCCAGGAACTGTGTCTCTTGAGAATGGAATTTTATTTCGTGGGCGTACTGAGTTGCCAATGAAAGGTCAATGGATTGCATGATGTTCTCACTTTTGAGGGTGCGTTAAGTGCATTTTTTTTTATTCAGACCTGTCTGGTCGGACATTTAACATGTCTTTAAGCCACGGCACAAGATAAAATGAACAAACTGACATTTGTATTTTTGTTAAATAATGGCTTTTAAACTTGCACAGGTGGATATTTGTGCAGACTCATGCACGCACAAAGCCAAATATAGCCTCCATTTATCTTTTGGGCTGCCGAGACAAAAGTGCTGTTCGTGCATTTGTCTCACGAGTAGCCGAGTCGGGTGATTTATGTTTGGCTACAAAGTCAGAACAGGGGGGGTCCTTACCAACATTACCGCTTCTTGCCAAGTCACCGCTTCATCGCAATGCTATTCACGAAGCAGGGTAATGATCCATCGATGCACCATTTAGCATCACTTCTCACGCCGATTATACACGAGTAGAATCAATTATGTACGGTATTTGCAAAACTTGTCTCATGCACCTTGTGCCGAATATGATGAACAAGGCAGGACAACACCATTGGAACCTCATTTGCCAGTAAAAAATATGATGATTGTTTTTTTACCCTTCTATCTGGCAACAAAACTGACACCTTTTTTTTTTACAAAGAGTCCTGTTTACATAGACCACAATACCTGCGGTCATAATGCAAACAAAAAACATAACTCTGATAATGTATGCACTGTCCTTGAAGTTGATTGGTCCACACCCGAGACAGCTTTCCAGGTCAAGTAAGACAGACAATGGATATGAAACCGTAAGGGACGAAAACAAGTGGATCGATGTAGGTTGTTTTTTTACGGCTCGCTGTCTGAGAAATGCCTCCGAAATCGTCGCGAAGGAGAATGGATCAGCACTCACCATGGCGATCCCCAAAGAGCAGCTTTTAAGATAAATTGATTTGATAAAAATGTGGTGACCTCCGAAACCAAAGTACCGTACACATTCATGGTTGATTCGACATGGAGGAGGGACCTGGTCACTGATGTTTGCCATGGCCAGGAATCGATTACCAGGTCAGCAGTTTCATAGCGAGCGTTGGGGCGAGTGTTGTTAGCTAGCAGCACCTATGGAGGCCGGCACGGCACATGAGGGGGCTGGGGTGGCCAGCGTCACGCCCGACCGCCTTTGTCTCCCCAGTGGCGACGTTTTCACACATCGCACCAGGTACTCATTTGAGGCTGAGTCGACCTAGGGAAGGCCCAGGACCGGTTCAGATAATCGTCACCGGTGTTAGCCGCGAGCGGGCAATCGAACTCGGCTTGCCCGGTTCGCGCTAACCGCTACAAAGACAAAGATACCCCGTATAGCCTGTAACAGACTGTTGGGGCAAGAGCTGTTAGCGAGTAGCACCTATGAAGGCCGGAATTGCACACGAGGGGGGTGGGTGGCCAACACCACGGCCGGCCGCCTTTGTATCCCTTGTGGCGATTTGAGGTGAGGCCGAGAAACCGGTTCAGGTCATCGTGAGCGGGCAATCGAACTCGGGTCGGTGGGTTCGTGGCGCAGCGCGCTGACCGCTCCACCACCGCTCGCGATCTGTCACGGGTCACAATAAAAACAAAATCATACGCAACGCAACACGCGGGGGGGGGGGGACTGGGCCTTTGGACGACAGCAAGATAAGTTTAAAAAAAGTTGGGTGGGGGTGGGGCGGAGAGACGCGGGGGTCTTCCCATGCATAAAAGTTAGAGAGACCTTTATATACAGAGGCACTAAAAGGCCGCGTCCCCCGCGAGGGGCTGTAAACAACCGGGAAGGGCTGAGCGCGATTTAAACCACAACAACAACAAAAACCCCGCCACCAACCACCATCACCACCAGAGCGCCTCCATCAAATGCGCTTTGTGGACGACACAAAAGCCGCGCTCTCCCAGCCACGGATGTTCCACCGGGCGACAATGGAAAAGCGGTGATAGTGCCTCTATGATGGTGGTGGTGGTGGCAACATTGCGTGCATCCGTGTGCGCGTGTGGATGGGGGCTCGTGAAGGACGCTGCTGATGCTGCTGGGCAGTTGGAGGCAGTCGCCCTCCAGCAAAAAACGGAGGGCGGAGGAGCGACGTTCACAACAACGAGCGCAGCGCCGGGTAGATAAAGCACAGCGAGTTGGCATAGTGGGGAGGCACAGGTGGTGCATCAGCCACTCATCTCAGTCATTTCAGGCATCTCAGTCAGTCGACCCGTGGCACCTGCTGGGTCTGACCCGTGACCTCCTGCCGGCGGGCATTCGACACTTCACGTGGCCTCAACGTGCACCTAGCCTGGCACAACAAGCGCCGTTGTGACGTCACCGCCACTTAGTGGCGAATGACGGTTGTGGTGCTCGTTAATGGCAATTGCCTCTACAGTATGTGACGGCTATACGGGGGATCTTTGTCTTTGTTGCGTGTGTCTGTGAATTTTAATCGGCGAGTTATTAACTTAGATGCACTTCTATCCTTTGTCAACAAACCAGACGTTAACGTTCATTTAAATATGGCCCTTCTCTGATTGATCTTCAGCAGCAGCCGTTATCAATCCAAAACGTCCAATTATGATTCGTGATTGATCGAAACGAGAGTGGCAGACAAAGACGAACACGCGCCCGAGAGGACGGACAACCACCGTGGAGATGGAGCGATTAAATCGCCCCGGGTGTGGGTAACTCGACGGATTTGGTGCATCGTGAGCTCTGAGAGAGGGCGATTGCTTGGAGAGGCCTTCGTCCAGCAGTGGATAGAGCTGATGATGATTATAGCAACCAGTATTGCGTGTAACTGTGCGATGCCACAGCATTAACAGCGTATACAACTCATTAAGCACTCTGTAATATCTGGAGTTAACACTACATCCAGCAATGAGACGATAACGACTGATGATTTGACACCAACAAACACAGAGGCTGGCTTATACCACGCTTACGCGTAACAATCAGGATATTGTGTTAAAGAGTTGGCATGAACCGGAGTTCAAAATCACCCATCCCTGGTGCAGTTACCTGCAGGAAACCTGCTTCAGATCCACGGCCCGAGAGACACAGAAATGTGACACGGCTTCATGCAAAGCAGACCTCCCGCTTAGGCAGCATTTAAAATATGGCATGGCTCCCTTTGGCAATCAGGGGAGGGCCGCATTAACCAGAGCCAGCCGGCAATTAGTGACTTATTCTTGACTTGCTTAACGAGTGGAATCTTCAAATTAACACTTGGTTCCACATGGGAATCGTTCTGAACTCCGTGTAAAGTCAATATATATATACCAACTACAGTATGCCATTACTCAACAGGAAGAGTTAAATATTTAGGTTTAGAACAAATTAAAGATGTTTTATTGAAAGCATATATATGCCGCACAGTATTACATTGCTGTGATTATTTTCAGGATCGTGAGAGGTTGCGACAGATTGGGAAGGACTTCATCCAGCAGTGGGTTGATCATGGCTGCTGATGATAAAATTAATATATATTTGGAGCCTGTCTGATGCTCTGCAGAATAAGCGAAGCCTTAATTTAATTTTTAATGTCTACACCTGTGCATGTTAAAAACGAACAGAGGTGTCCAAGCACCCACACCAACAGTATGAACGTGAAACACATTCCTGAGGAGGGAGCTGGTAGGAACGTTGGGTTGCTCGGTCAATGGCCAGGGCCAACGGCGGCGTGGTGTATTCCGCAAATATGGCCGACTGTGAGGGCGGGCACAAGCCGGCGTGAGTAGGTTAAACGTTGAGTTTTATAAGGGCACCACGGGGTGACCAGCCCCTCCCCACCCAGCCCCACCCCTCCCACCTCACCCAGCCCCTCCCCACCCAGCCCCTCCCCTCCCCACCCAGCCCCTCCCTCCCACCCAGCCCCTCCGTCCCACCAAGCCCCTCCCTGCACGACGGACACAATAATCCCCTGTGGGCTGGTGTAACCAGGAGATTCCTACCAGTATTACAGCTGACTATGGTATCTCTATCATTTCACACCAGGGCCTCCCCACTGCCATTGGCGAGTCGATGACTTGTGGCAAGTCTGCTGTGAATGATCGCACCTCGAGTGGCTGCAGAGATCGCATTGACATGTGTATGCATAACGCCGTAGATATATGACTTTGAAAACATACCGTGTATCTATTGATCCTTGCGCGATTTGATGCACGTATCAGGCACAAAAGAAGAAATATTCATTTGGTGAATTAATAAACTACTAAACTATTTTTTTTTATTTTACCAGATGAGGCCCACTGAGCTATGTAGCTTCTTTTTCAGAAGATACCTGGCCCGACGAAGTGGCTTGTCACGTGTGGAATGTATAAGGACCAAATACTGTACTCTAAATGCATGATTATAAATGTGGAGGGAAAAGCCGGAGATTTAACAATAGGTTCTACCCTTTCTGTCAAGATGTTAAAACACCAAACAGAATCCGTGTTCAAGGAATCCTGTCTGCATTAACCACACGTACTTGCGGTGAACATGCAAACAAAAACATGCTCTGATTATTATAAATGAATTGTCTTTGAAACTGATTGGTCTACACCAGAGACAGCTTTCTTGACACCTGCTTTATTGCCAGAAAGGGTAAAGCCTTATTGTTATATTTTAATACTGCCAAGAAAGGTCCCATATTAAAAACCGGAGAACCCGGAGAAAAAATCTACGCAAATATGCAGCAGGCGTTAAGGTCAGGATCGATTTCACGACCTCCCGGATACCAGACGAGGTAGTTAACATCTCACCACCGTGTCTCCCTTACATCGTTCCATCCGTAACTTCCACCGTGCATGCTTGTTATAAGACACGTGTTGGACACCTGTGCAAAAGAGCTTCATAGCTCATCGGATTTCTCTCAGAAAAAAATATTCTAATTTTCTGCCAGCGCAGTAGAATATAAGCATTTTATGGTTATTAAGTGTAGGAAATGTGAGATGTCTCTTGATTTTTTTCCCTGCCCTCTACTGCCCACAAAGTTTTCCTGTAACCCATAGCACCTAATAATACATGGTGGCCTCCCATTCAGGCTCTATCCTGATTCAGTTTGGTGCATTCTGCTTGATTTTGGCGTAGACAAAGATATTGCTCAGCCTTGCAATGTAGAGGCAGCAAGATTCCTGTGTTCACATTTAAATGTTTACTTCACGACGCGTTGCACCAACAATTAGCACAGTTCCTGCACAGAGCACATGTGATAAACGAACAGCAGAGCTTACTTGAGCTTATGATAATTGAGCTTCTTCAAACCTGTGTTGGCCTAGAGCAGGGCTCGGCAACCTACGGCTCCGGAGCCGCATGCGGCTCTTTACGGGCTGCTTCTTGACGATGTGTACGTATGTACAGTATGTACTCAGATGCATTGCGGCTCTTGAAATACTGAATTTTGTACCGAATTGGAAAGAAATGGCTCTTCTTGTTATTTTGGTTGCCGACCCCTGGCCTAGAGGATAACACTGAGAGAGGAACACGACTTGTCCGTCAGTAAACACCGATACAGCTCCCATGGTCCAAACCAATCCTTCCCCCCCAATCTCTCCTCGCCGCCGTTCTCCCAACCTGCCCCTGATCAAGTCCAGGCACAACACGGTCCGCGCATCGCCTGCCTACGGCCGACTGATTCTCTCCGCTGAATAAATTTGCCCACTGTTTCCCTGCAGCATCTCGAGACGCGATCACATTTAGCGCCGACAGAATATAAACCCGACAATGAAGCCAGTGGAGCTCATTAAGAAGCCACTGGAACTGCTTTATGCGTTTAGTTTGTTGTCCTTCCCCCGCATCTCCGATTAGCACGGTTGGCTACGTACGGATGCGACGTAAGTTCAACATGCGTACGTACAAATCCACACGTCATTACAGAGTATTGTACAACAAGCACCACCCCGCGCTCATTTTGAAAGTAAAACACACTTGACTTCTTCTCGCCCACCCATTTTGATAACGCAGCGTGACATTATGGGCTATAAATAAAACTGTCATCGCCAATCCCGCTAGCGAGCCGCGATGCCGGGATCACGAACGAAACAACGGACGAATGAATGCGCCCGTCTGTTGTAAAAGAGGCAGCTTCCTCTGCGGTTGTCCGTGAGTTTTTGGTCTCGTCACACGGAGCTGTTTGGAGGACCTTGGGGGAGTTCACTGCGGGACAACTGTTCAACTGCTGCCATTGTGTCCGAACAAGGCTTGCTCGGGTTTCTTTTTTTTTAACCAAATGCAGGCTGACTCACCGTCGAGATGTTTATTACTTATTTTTTTTCGTCCAGCTAATTGAATGGTTTGACCCGACCCTCCCCGCCCCGCGCACCCACCCACTCTCTGTGTCTGTGCTGCTCACATTCATTCCGTTGCCCGCGCCTCGTGTGAGCTCCAAGGGAAATCCGGGCTGACTCACTCCGTCCCGAATGTTCTGGATGTTGCCAATGAAGGACCCGACAGTGAAACGCAACGTTGGCATTCGTGATTCATCTCCGATAGGCAAGAACACCCATCAGACGGCGGTTTTGGTCTCGATATGCGGGAGCGTACGTTTACATTATTTAATGATGTAAAGGACATCGTTGCTGTTCGTGCTGTAAACCTTCGTGTGTAGAAACGAGATTTATTTTGGCACCGCAGGGCCGTGATGGCCGGCAATGGCATGGGGAGGCATTTATCTAGCAGTATATAGTGACTACCAATATGCACAGAGTATATACTGATTAAATAAATACATTATATTTTGATCCAGCCTTGGCATTGGTGCACAGATAACAAAAAAAGTAACACGCTCGTCAATAACTGCGTGGCTTTAAAGATAAAATATAGTATCATTGTTGGTGACGTTTCGAGCAATGGCCCTTCTTCACAGCACAGTAAATATAATAATACATCAGCCAGTGTGGGTGACATATACATGCTTCTTGGTTCTTTCGGTAAAGTCACGTAGAAGGGAAGTAATAAAATAATAAAAATAAAATATAATAAAACAATTCTCACGACGTTTCGGCCACAACGCAAGCAGCCGTCAGGGTTTTTTTTTAACAAGATAAGCGATGGGGGGGGGGGAGTTCCAGAGAGCGCGCGACTAAAAGCCGAGCAGGGGCAGAGGTCGTCCTGGAGTCGGCGGGTTGCGAGTGCTGGCGGGGAGGAGGCCACAACCCGAGCTCGCTGCTAAATTTAGCCGTCCAACAAACGGCAGTATTATCATCATCGTCGTCGCCGCATTATCATCTGTCTGAGTAATGGAAGGGAGTTGATTTCATTTCCAAGGCTTGGGTATCTGGGTAATGTTTTTTTGGAACAAGCTGCTTCTGTTCTGCTGCGAACATTTAAAGCCCGTATAGAATCCCATTACGCTGTTACCACGTCGATAAGCTGCTTCTGCAAAATGACAAAATGGTCCGCTTGACACTTTAACTGTGGCTTATTAGGACTATTTAATGGCGGCCCGTAATTGTGTCGGTGTTGTAGGCGAAGTCGGAAGGTTTACAACGCAAGGGCACGCGTGGTTGCTGCACCAAGAAAAATATTCCTCAAAGAACATTCCACCGGCCCACTCAGACCACGTGAACCGGTAATTTGTTGGTTCGCCCATCGTTCTTAATTTGCCAGATCAGTTATAAGTAGCAAATTAATGAATTGCCCATTAGCAACTACACTGTGTGTTTGTTGAACTGCTTTCGCACCGTACATTGCCAACCGCGCTAATGGCCATACGACCCACCATGAGCCTTTGTGGGGAATTATGGCAAATAAAAATGACAAATGACCATCTCTCCATATGCAAATTTAATTTAGAGTATACATATTTGTTTTAGTCCATTAGCCTCTTAGCTTTTCAGACCAATGTTTCACAGCACCATTTTAACACCTTAAACTCTGGACAGGGTTTTGACCTTCTTGCATCTCATCAGCAGAATAAAGAGTATTAAACATATTCTGCTTGGATTGCCAGATATTATGGACAATGTACATACGCCTCTCGTCAAATCACCGGGAATGTGCCAACACTGGTTAAACCACGTGATCTAAGCAGTCTTGAGCCTGGATAGTGCTTGGATGGTTAACCGCCACGTGTAAAACAATACCGTATACAGACGTACGAGACAATAGCACTCCATGAAAAATATAGGATTATTTCAGCACAAAAAATATATTGTATGTTTTTTTTACTTTGCTGTTGTGAAAGACGCTATAGGCTGTGGAAACAATATTTTATCATATGGAGTGGTGGCCAATTTACTAATTTACCCCTCCCTTTAAAAAAAACAATTCGCAAGTCAATTTATAAGGCTTCGAATAAAAAACGCATTGCATTCTCTGAGATTATTGATTTTTCTTGGGCTAAAGCGTGAGAAAAAAATACTGTATATAGACATCAACAGTTGAACAAGACACCTGTGTGTGTGTTTTTTTGTTCTCTACAGTTAAGCTGGTCCACCACCACCACCCCATCCTTCCTCCTCCACTCACCACACGTTAGGGAGGGGATGCCTTTATGTAATGGTCTGTGACGCGCCCCCCGTGAGACGCACTCTGCCCCACTCGCAATACACAAAACGCACTCCCTTTTAGAATCGCAGCCTTGACAATGTGGCTCCCCTGGGAAAGCCGCGGCCACCCCTGTTGGTTGAGCCGTGACGCTTCGCTGTGCCAACACTCACGGACGCCCGCGAGAAAGCGCGCGATATGCAGGGCGGTCCAGATGTCTTGTGACACCCACATTTGTTTTTATTTAAAACAGAAATGAATATGCAAAGGAACTAAAATGTTTGGGGACAATTAATTCGGGGGGGTATCACAAGACATCTGGGCCACAATGTCACTTCGTTTCCCTCCTGCCCGAGAAAGGAACGGCCACACTTTCAGCATCACCTTTGGAGTTGGTGGTCTAGACAAGGCCGAGAGCGTTGCACACGCAACGCGGTGGCCGCGTGGCATGCACGCAAGGCACTGATTGCTTTTTGAGAGGCGTAGACGCTCGTGGCAACGTCGACACGGACGTGACGATAACCCCTCCTCCTCCTCCCCCGTGATGCTGCCACATCCACTTCAGCGACACACAATGTTTCGCCACTCTGCGTCTGCCGTAAACTTCCTTTTCGAACGTGCCTTGTTTATTTCCTGCACTGTAAAGTGGTGACTAGACAATGGCCGCGACGAGTGTGCTGGTGGTTTGTGTACACTTAAATAGGTCGTTTTCGCAACGTTTTACGTGCAAAAAAAGCTCTCAGCCTTATCCAGACCAGCAGCGCGAAAGAACTGAACGTGTGGCCATTTCGTCATTTTAGACCACCACACTCAAGAGAGTCGAGATAATGTGACCACCCCAACAAGGCAGCAGCACAACAATAAACAAGACTCATTTATACAAACAATATACACACAATATACAGTTCTTAATATCTGACATTGCGATTCGTTCACCCGCCTACCCTTGCTCAAGATGCACGCAACCACTTGAATAGCGGCGGACTTTTTAAAAAAGACGACACAAACAACACGACACGCACACGTGACAGATGCCCAATTAACGGCGTCCTCTAAGCTGTTTTCAAACGCAGCGGTCCGCACTTAATGAGTTTGCGTGCGCGAAGGCCAAAACAATAACCCGCGCCCATTAAGGGGGGCATAGAATGAGAGAGAGGGAGAGAGAGAGAGCGCGCTTGGCTATTTTTAAATCCTTTATATTAAGTTCGCTTGCTTGCTTGCTTGCGTGCTTGCTTGCTTGCTTACGACCGTGCAAATCTTTCGGTCGTTTTTTAACCCACTTCCCGTGATCCAATCGAGCTGACATTTTCCACACAGACTCGTTGTGCGAGACAATTAATGTTCGTGAAAAAAGTTTTCAAAAATGTTACACTGTTTAGGGAAAACTAATTAAATATTTAATTACCAATTGGTTAATACTGGCAGACAATCATCTTACCCATAGGTGGCAGCCATCTCAAGCCAGAGGACGAGAAGACTCTAGCCGCCACGCATATAAAGGATTTATAGTGAAAAACTTTGTTTTTACGGGTTATACTTATTAAATCCTTTATATTAAGTTCACTTGCTTGCTTGCTTACGACCGTGCAAATCTTTCGGTCGTTTTTTAACCCACTTCCCGTGATCCAATCGAGCTGACATTTTGCACACAGACTCGTTGTGCGTGACAATTTATTTTCGTGAAAATGTTTTTTCCAAAATTTTACACTTTTTAGGAAAAAAAAAATTTCACTAACACAATCATATATTTTTCCTAGACACAGAAAATTATTCTGGATGTGTGTCAACACCAATGTGATAAAACTGAAACTCTTACTCAAGAAAAACAGAAATGAATAATAAAATAAAACCGATGCCACGCATATAAAGGATTCATAGTGAAAAACTTTGTTTTTACGGGTTAATTTTTTTTGTTTGTTCCGAGCAGCAGCAGCAGCGGTAGGAAGCCTCCTTCACTCCAGATTTCCCCTTTGCGCGACATCCTGACGTGGTGCGCGTGGGCCCTCTCCGCCGTTACCGCTGACGGATAACCACCAGGAAACCAACCAGAGAACGAGCTAAAACAACAGCCGACATCACAACTCCCCCCTCCTCCACCTCCTCCTCCTCCTTCCTCCCGTGTCGTTCTTCCTTCCCCCAACCCACCCCCCACACCCACACGCCGATTGCCATCGCTAATGTGCGCGTTCGCATTGAGGGACATCCCCTGCTGTGCTGGTCACGGGGCCGCCCCCCCCCATCGCTGTGTCTGAGATGTTATTTCCCCCCCCCACCCTGTTTACCAGCTCCGTTCGGTGTTTTCCTGCCCTGTACTGTTAGGAGATGCGTGGCGAAATGACCACAATGGGGTCATGAATTCGTAAAAATTCATACCATAATCGACATTTTCAGACATTTGTCAAGAATTCATTGCTGCATTTCTCACACCATGTTGGGCCACGAGGGTTAGTTGACCATACTTCACCAAACTTGTGGGGGGAGGGGGGGGTGCCAAATATAAACCGCCACGGATGGTAGCCGTGGCCATGAATCGAAGGTCGCCGCACTCAAATGAGCGGTTTTCTTAGCACGTGATCACTTCGCCACCATACACACAGAGATAAAACAGAGATAAAACAGCAACAAAGAGCCCCCGTGTTTCCTGAACGAACTGTAGGGGCAAGTGCTGGTAGCGAGCACCTATTAAGGCCACAAAGGTACTCTAGGGGGTGGGTGGCCAGCACCACGGCCGACCGCCTTTGTCTCCCCAGTGGTGATGTTTACACACCGCACTAGGTACTCATTTGAGGCTGAGTCGACCTAGGAGAGGCCCAGAACCTGTTCAGAAAATCGCCACTGGTATTGGCCGTGAGCGGGCCGCCGGGTTCGTAGTGCAGCGCGCTAACCACTACACTACCGCTCCCCACGTAGAGCTATAAGCACACATTTATACAGACACGAATGCATGTAAATGTGGTGAATTGAGATTGTATACAGTTTGTGAGTCCTCTAACACCCTGCTGTAACTAAAGATTACAATCTTATGGGCGTCACAAAGGCTGGCTCCGTCGTCCTAAGCAGTCTGGCAAACATCAAGCAAAGACAATCGACAATTTAAACAGATTAGGCAATTTAAACGGCATCAACCAAGGAATTAACTCTTCAGGGATGATCTCTCTCCAAGGAGATGGAGCGATGAAATCGGCCCCGGTGGTGAATGGATTGTCGCACCGCAAGAACGTGAGACATTGCAGCAGCCTTGTGAGGGTTTGATCCAGCGTATGATGATGGTTAAAGTGGAGCTTAATCCGGATGTAAATTGTATTCATCAACAGGGATATATTTAGAAGGGATGGACAGGATTGGTAGGTGGGGGGGGTTTGGGGTGGATTTTCTTTTTTATCATAAGACGAGATCATTGACTTTTTGGGGAAACCTCTTGATAGAAATGTGACCTGGGAAGAGACCGGTATGTGGAGAGGTGTCGGTGGCTGCCGTGAGAGAATTATTAAACTGCTGCCACCCATGGGAGTGGAGCACACCTGGCAAGAGTCTCTTTGCCGTCATAAAATTGTGCAATATAGTCATTGTCCATTGACCTTCAGCACAAGCTCCTCCAGTGTTGGGAACATAATTGGGTTTCTTTTTTGCACGGTTTGTTGGGGCCTCAAATGCTCTCAAGACATTCTGGGTTGACTGAGATTATATTCTAGATTTGAAGTTTTCGTGACTGCAAGGATCCATACTCTTTGGTTCTTTCGGAAAAGTCACGTAGATGAAAGATAAAATACCGAAAGAACCAACGAGTATGAGATTATATTCCGCAATCGTTGATCGACCATTCCTTGAGTTCGTGCTCCTTCGGCAGGACTTCCTGATTCCACAATTTCCAATTAACAGAATAGGTTTAGCAAAACGGTAGATTGTGAATTTAATTTACTCTCGAAATGTGAGACTGCCGTAGTATGCGCGAACATCTGTTTATGAATTGTAAGTTATACGTGTTTACCATTGCATCCTTGCAGTCACGAAAACTTCAATTGAATTCACCTTGCCCCCCGTGCGCTGGGTTCTGGGTTTATCTGAGGTCTCCGCATAGAAAAAGACACGTTGCCTTAATGGGGATGTCATACGGTTTAGAAATAAGAAATTCACCAACCGGCCTTGTTTGGTAAAAATTACTAACAAACACCGACTATTGTATACACTTGGAATTCCGTCTCCTAAGCAAAGTTTGGGAGATGTCACACTTTAACTTGGAGGTTGATGATTTTACTGCGATGCACAGCTGTTAATTAATGTGTGTTGCGGCCGGATGGCTGGGTAAATCAACCCCCTTGCTGGCAATTGACGAGTGAACTCTTCGGACAGAAAAGGGCGTGCGGCCTCTAAACAAAGGCAGAGTTAACGACGCGTGGAAAAGGTGACTTCTTTGACAAAGGCACAATTGTCACCGTAGGATCCGACCTCTCTTCGTCGTCGTCGTTGCACGACATGTCACGTGACACCACCATACATACCGTGTTTGTGACGCAATGCAACACTACCTTATTTTTGACCACCAGCTCAAGGGGGGGGGTGGAAAAAAAGCAGCAAGATTGTGGCTATCTTCTTTTAGATAGCAACAGGACAAGTGACGTCATTGTGCACAGGCTACGTTCAAGCCTCATGCCTCGCTAGGACGCAGCGGTACAGTGTTGCCATCATTCCGCAACTTAAATGAAAACCCAGTTTTTTTACAAGTGGGGTTTTTGTTTGTTGCGTTCAGTGTGTTGTCCTTCCCCCGCGCCTCCGATTCGCACGGTTGGCTACGTACGGTGCGAAAGAAGTTCAACACGCGTACGTGCCTGATGTGGTGGCAGCATTGGCCTCAGGGCGACAGCCAACACATTTTCTTGGTTCTTTCGGTAAAGTCACGTAGAAGGGAAATAATAAAATAATAAAAATAATACATAATAAAATAATTCTCACGACGTTTCGGCCACAACGCAAGCAGCCGTCCTCATGTGAAGAACAGGTCTGTCGGAAAGACAGCGTCTAAATGTCTTTCCGACAGACCTGTTCTTCACCTGAGGACGGCTGCTTGCGTTGTGGCCGAAACGTCGTGAAAATTGTATTTTATAAAGTTTTATTTTTATTATTTTATTATTTCCCTTCTACGTGACTTTACCGAAAGAACCAAGAAGATGAATCCCTGCAGTCACGAAAGCTTTAAATCGAAAAAAGCCAACACGTTCTAACGCTTTCTGGTACATGACGAGAAACTCACCGGGCGAGCAGAACGAGAGAGAGAGAAAGAGCCGACTGCAAACAAATCAGAGAGTCACGATGCTGGGTGGCTGCTACTGCTGATGATGTTTGGGGTGGGTGGTTGGTATACGGAAGGCAGTATCGCCACTCCCACCCGCTGCTCGGTCCAACCCAGCCACGGGTTTTCGCGTGGGATGAAATCTCCTCCATCCAGCACGGCGCCTCGCAAGAGTAGCACTCACACGCCACATCCACACCCACCCAAATGCTCGCCGCCGGCTTCTGCTGCTGCTGGCTGCTGCGTGCTCACTGTGTGGTGACAACGGATTCTTTGCTGCTCAAGTGCTGAGTCCCGTCTTGGCGTATGCTCTTTCAGATGACGGAGGGCCGCCGTTGCCAGATACATCTTCTCGATGACCGAAACCTGGAGCTTCTTGTGCAGGTACTGTGCCCGCGTGTTGTGTGTGCTGTGTTGTGTGTGTGCTGCGCTGTGTTGTGTGCGCTGTGTTGTGTGCGCTGTGTTGTGTGCGGTGTGCTGTGTTGTGTTGTGTGTGCTGTGTTGTGTGTGTTGTGTTGTGTGTGTTGTGTTGTGTGTGCTGTGTTGTGTGTGTTGTGTTGTGTGTGTTGTGTTGTGTGTGTTGTGTTGTGTGTGCTGTGTTGTGTGCGCTGTGTTGTGTGCGCACCGTGGCCGCGTTTGCTTGGGGGTTTTTCTTTTGGATGTTGCGTTTTCTCATTTAAATGCCTTTTTAAAGAGCCAAGCCGCGTGCGCACTGTTGAGTGAGATCAGCTTTCCATCGCTCGCCCGGTGATCGTCTGGCAGCGTGACTCGACCGTGATGGATGGGACAAACAAAAACACGTGCGCCGTCTGCCGCAACCTCTCAACAACATTTGTCTCTTCGCCGAAGTGTGAAGTTTAACTTCTCCCCGAAGTGCGAAGTTTAACTTCGCACCAGAGAGAAAGTCGGCTTGTTTTCAGTAAAAAAAAAACGCGTTAACCTATTTTGTTTTACAAGCTTCAAATCTAGAATGAATATTTTTTTCTCCCCGAGCGGAATTACTTTGTCCCCGTACAAACACCGAAAAGCTTCTTCTCACTTTTGAGGTCAGATTTCCATGCTGTTGGCGGCACATATCTCCCGTGCTGAAACGCGAGTGAGGTTCGCATGTGGGAATCTGTCGGGCAGACGTTACAACGTGTTCGGCAGGACGGACGGGCAAATGCAACCTCCACGGCACTGCTGCAAACACAGAAACCCACGGCAACCTACGAGAGAGATAGAGAGTGTCTCCCTGTTGACTTGGACCTGCCAATGCCGAGTGAAGCTGTATAACAATAAAAAAAATATAGTATTCGGTTTGCCGCTGCTGAAGAAGGCTACACAAGTGGCGACATGTGCAGCGTGCGGTGGCGTATGTTAAGTTGTGCGTCGTGTGTGTGCGCGTGTGTGTCGACTACGGTGTGAACGTGACTTGCACCTCCGATGAGCACGGTTGGCGATGTACGGTGCGAAGGAAGTTCAAAGTACATTGCACGATGCCGGCACAATCTTGCCCCAATGAGCGACAATGAATGTGGCCTTCGGAAAAAACGCATCCCATCAGATGTCTGGCATGAGAAGCAGTCTTCTAGATTACTGGCAATAACCTCCAAGACCCAACCTCCCTTAACCCCCCCACCCAGCCCCTACTTCTAAACCCCTCACCCATCATTAACACTGCCTTGTAGAGGGGACAATATATGGGGGGCTGATGTTTCGGGCAACGAGCCTTATTCAGAGCCGCAGAGCAAAAGAGGGCAGTGACTGACGTACAGTTGTGAGTAGCACATTACACCGACGACTTTGAAGCCATTTCATAAGTGAGGAGTTGTGTTTTTAATGAGCTTATGAGAAGTCTTTTTGTTTATGATTACCAAAATATACCCTTGTGTATAAATTGATGTAATTGATGTAACTGCACCATAGCGAGCAAATAACCGCTGAGGTATCCATTGTTTTTCTATACAGACACTGTGTAGTTATACTGTACCGTGTTTAACACCAGAGGAGGATTACTCGTTCAAATCCTCACTAGAAATGTACTTTTAAAGGCTGAGACTGCTGTTCTCACAAATGCACGGTAACAAAAGCAGTCTTGGATACTACGTAGGGTCCATAACCCTAAATCCTAACCTTCAATCATAACAGCTGACCCAAAACCCCTAACTCCAACCGCAAATCATAACACCTAACCCTAAACCCTAAATACACCAGCCTCAAATAAAACCTTGCACACAAGCTGAACGTTGCAGAGCATCCCTTCACATTTGATGAAGTGAAAGCAAAAGGAGCGACCGGGGACGGTCTGTGGCTGAATGGGAAATCTGGCGTGTGGATACAAAAAAATAGAAAAATATCTGCGCACATAGCGTCAGAGACTTTTGTTTCCCGATGTCTGTGGGGAAAGTAACGCGGTCACTTTATTTAGCTACCGTCACACTGGTCGCTCCGTGCGGTAATGGGCAGCAGCACACTGTGCTTGCAATCCAGAGGTCGGCTCTTCCATGCCATATCACGGTGTAGTCACGTAGGTAAAAAATGAAATTAAAATTAATTTCATTTTTTACCTACGTGACTTTACCGAAAGAAGTAAGAGTATGAATCCTTGCAGTCACGAAAGCTTCAAATCTAGAATTAATATCACGGTGTGTCAGAAACAATGGAACACGTTTTTCTTTTCAATCCCCGTTCATCTACACTCCGCCCCCTCTCTCTCCTCCTCCCACACCACCTCTGTCCACCCGGCAGTACGAATAGGGTAGAACGCAATTAGTCGATCGGAAGGTTGTATTTAGTGGGGTCAAGTATGGGTACTTCCACCTATTCCAACACGTCTGATCAAGATGGAAGAGTAGACAAAATACCCAGTGTAGATCTCCATCGAATTGAGACCCTCCCGCTAGCGGTGGCAGGAGAAAGCGCTTGCAGGGCTGCGCCTTGACCGCCAAATCCGTCACCATCTATCGCAGGGAGCCCTCGCAGAATCCCCACACAGTGGCCATTCGAAGTAAAGTGATGCCCTTTGGAATGACCACAGAAGGTATTCCGGGGGGGGTGGAGGTGGGGGGTATAGGGGAGGAACATCTCCCCACCTCTCCACTGCTGGCCCCCCACTGAGTTGGCGATATGATGCGAGTGACATCGGGGATACAAAAAAAAATGTGTTGCTCTTCACACCCTCATTCCACAAGAGGCACTGGCAATGAAATACATTGGCGCTAGATCTTGATTCGTCTTGTCACACAGTTGTTTCATGCCAAGGCAGTGTGTCCTACTGGATATTTGAATTACATGTACAATCAAGTATTCACTATATATTACTAAATCAAATGATAGTAATTTACAGCCGTTTTGTCAGTCGACTGCCGGATGAAGGCCTCCCCATACCGTGTCATGGAAGCTGTTTGGCCATACTTGACCACGCTGATCAGTGCAGGAATGGCTCAGGATCGCTTCAGATATCACTCGCCTTGGCCCAAGTCAGGTCGCTGGGTTCAAATCGGAGTGCGCTAATCACTGCATCGCCGCTCCTGCCGGGGGGACATGTATAATTCATGATGACTGTATTTTCAAACTCTCCACGATGGAGGCGGCACACGGACGTGGCTAGGACTCAATCTCTCCGCGGCCACATTCTCACTGCACTCGAACACGTTTTTGCGGCGAGGAAAGTGTCTGCGAATAAATTGTCCTCATGATGAATCGCAATTTCCGATGCACGACCATCCTACGTGCGCGGAGCGAACCGACCACGCATCGCGAAGCGAGCCGTGTTGAGCGGCTGTGCGTTTACCACCGTCGCCTGGATTCGCGTTGCACACGCAGCTGCCGAAATGCACAAATGAATCAAATCTTATCGTCTTTATCGTCAACCCGACTGCTGGATGAAGGTCTGTCTCTGCCGGCGCGGTCTCTCGTGGTTCTGCGGTGGCACGGTCCATCTCGCTGCTCGACGTGAACCGGTGTCATTGGTTTTTGTCGCTCCATCTCTGCGGTGGACGTCCTCAGAATTGGAATCGTTATTTATCCTCGTGAAATCCGATGAGCTGTGAAGCTCTTTGTCACGTCCGCCGGGGCGTGTTTCCCTCCATTGGCTGCCGTTGTGTATTTTTAAGTCAAAACAGGGCGGCGCACAATGATGAAGCCCATCCAATCACATTTACAATCGGGGTCATACTGTGACAACGGCACAAACAGCAAAGCACACAACGACATTAGTGGCTGGGCAGAAGAGACAATGCAATTTTTTGCCAAATGGCTAGTTTCCTATAACTCGTGTGAATATACGTTCATTTGAAAAAAGGTCGACCATTTCTCGTCATGGCAACTCAGTAAATCGGTAAACATGTATCCTGTCTCTTTACTATGGAGAAGGAACATTGTCCACACAAATGTACCTTTTCTTTTTGCTGTACAGCATTTCTGACGAGTTAATTGTATTCAGTATATGGGGAAGAGTGGTGGCGCATTGGCTAACACACTTTGCTGTGCACCCAGCGAACTGAGATTGATACCCGTCGACGATTAACATCAGCGGCAAGCGATACCTGAGCTGGTCCTGGGACACCCCCCCCCCCCCCCGAACCCTCCGCCTCCATTGACCAGCATGGCGAAGTATGGTCAAAATAACCCCAACGATTGACAGGGTATGGAGAGAGGCCTTTCAGCAAGCGGTGGAATTACAAAGGGCTACACGTGCCACATTTTGTGTATATATTTCTGTTGGTAAGGCAGCGCGGGGTTTGAATACTTGATCGGACGAGAAACCCGGGAATCCCACGTTGGACCGGCTGTGTTTTTCTTTTTTTTTACTTGCAGAAGGTTCCTGTTTATCGAAAAAAAAATAACCGACAGGACGTGACTGTTGTTTCCACGGAATGCCCGGTGTCCCGTGCACGTGCTGGATCAACCCAGAATTCGCAAAGGACTCGAGGCAGATGTGCCATGTGGATGTTACACGGTTTGGATTGAAAACTGTAAAGCAAATTCGCTGGTTTTTAATATCAAACGGAAACTGGGGTTTTTTTTTCTCTTTTGCTGCACGCTTGGACTGGAAATTAAAAGCTGGAGACGACAACCTTTTTGGGCGATGCCTATCGAAAAGCGTGGCACGGAAGTGGAACAAAAACTTGAGTCTTAACTTGCGTCTGCCCTAATGTGTATCAGATATTTAACAAACGGTTTATCCTTTCAATGTGAAGCAGCTGTCCACGGACTTTTCAACTTTACTTGGGGGTGTAACGATCCAACACTGATGATTTGTCGCGATACAATTCAAGAATCGATTTGTTCATCATTATGGGAAATGTCGAGGCCCTCTCACTGGCTGCTGTGGTTGCCTTCACCCATTATAGACAACAACAACAACGAGATACTAATCTTATACATCGATTCCTACACCCCGAAATTTGACTGTGTTGCACTGCAATACAATTTATTTTCCAAAAAGCTTCGAAATGTGACCGCATCTCCAGCCACCGTATAAACGCTGTCACATGCAAGTGTAGGGACGCAGCAACTGGTACAGGAGTACTCCTCTTATCCGCGACCCTATTATCCGGGACTCCTATTGTCCAGGAGAGCTGTTGGGGGATCTGAAAAAAAGTGGAGGGAATATGCGGATAAGCTCACAGATAACAGAATACGCAATGTGCGTCACCCACATCACCGTGAACAAGGGGAGCAGTGCAATTCTAATGGCGTATCGCCCCTGAATTTCATCAGACCGTTTCTTTCCTTGCCTGCTATCCCTCTGGGATTGACCAACAACCCCTGGGTGTACACAGCTGAGAGCAGAGTGTTTGCTTCTTTGCTTTGCTCAAGTATGGCACGCCGCAATGTGTCCCAATTCTTGTCTAAATCTGGAGAACAACTGTGGGAGCACAACGGACATGTGAACAACAGGTGCGCCGTTCTCCCCGCAGCCTTCATTACCCTCGATCACGTTAAGCGATCGCAACTTCAAATGTCGTTCTCATCCTCCTAACCTTAACAATGTGCGAGTGGTGGCGGTACGGTTAGCACATGGCGCTAGGAACCAGCGGTGACCTGAATTGGATTTCCTGGCCACGGATAATATCGTTGGCGATTACTTGAACCAGTTCTGGCCTCTTCGCTCTCCCCCCTCTTCAAAATCCATATAATTTTTGTCAAACAATCGCATTGACTGTCATGGCATGGTGGGCCTTCCACATTACACTCAATTAGACATTTAATAAATTAGACATAAGATTTTTCTCCGGGCCCTCCGCGTTTTTCCTTCCACATTTAGAATCATGCATTTAGAGTTTTTGGCTGCTATAAATGTCCACGTGATGATGATGATGATAAGCTGCTTCGTTGAGCTATCATTTGTGGCCAGGTCGCTTCTGAAAAAGAGCTATATAGCTCAGTGGGCCTTACCTGGTAAAATACAACCAGTTTCATTTACTTTACATGTATCGTATCGACAGCACGGCATGTTTTATACAGCATGGTAAGAAAAATTAGTGGGAGAATACGGTACTAAATAAAGAGAAAGGTGTAGCCCTGCAATGTCTCGATGGTGCAGAAAAAGCAATGAAGAATCCCTTCATATACTCGGCATTGAGTGATGAAACATAGATGAAAGACATCTCAAAATTAGGCGTTAATATATTTGTGCACAGATATGGGAAATGCTATTGACTTAGAGTAATGAAGTTAATGGCTCTGTGTTCATGCTTGCATATCGTAGTTAGTTTTTGCGAAAAACTAAATATGTTAAATTAACTCAAGCTGGAATGACTTGTCATGCTTCCATAAACATACATCGACTTTCTGAAAAAATCTTTAAGAGTGACATGGGCACAGAAGAATGCAAGGACGTGTAGCTGATATTGAGCTCAAAGCCACAATTATGTTCGTGCACAACAAAAACCTGTTTGGAATCGATCCATATATGAATTCAAATGAGGATTTTTTTTTTTAGCTGGGCGGTGTTGGCCCATGCGTGTAATCCGGCACTGGGGAGGGCACGGGTTGGTGAATTGCGCAAATGTCGTGAAACTCTCTTCCCGTGGGCGTCGGAACAATGCAGTACAGTAAACCAAATGTGGACTCGACCTGTTATGTCTGTATGGGATCGTGTTTCCCCCTACAACGCGTGGGGTTTTTTTCCAGGTGCTCTGTCTTTCTCCCACATGTAAGCACTCATGAATTGACCGAAAACACCTTAACACATAGAGGACCGCAAAGCTTCGGCTATTGTTGTCGCCGGCTCACCGCGTGGCTGCTGCTGCCTTCCCTGCTCTTCTGTGATTCCTCCGTGCGCCTTCGAATCGCTCCCTGTCTCTCTCTCTTCGAGAGCGAGCGAATAACTGAGCGGCTCGTTATAAAGTTGAAATTAATATTATCAGACATCAACTGAACAAAGGTCAGCACGGCAATTCTGCTATACATTCCTAACGCATCGCTGCTCCATCAACTCTTACTTCACAGTGCGTTCGCGTCGCCGGTAGGAAATATTGATGGCTGTATTTTTAAATCCATTCGTCAATTTATGAAATGTTTGAGTTACCAGATTATGTTGAGTCGACCTGGATAACAACAACAACAATATATTACAGCCATTCTCAAATTACCTAAGGCTTGAACGCTTTCCCACGCCATGTCGAAATAGGATTTTTTTTTACATACTTTCACCACACCTCAGTGTGGGTTGTTAAAGTTGGGAGGTGAAGGGGAGGAAATATTCTGATGTTACTTGCCACTGATGAGTTAAACTGGATTATCTGTTGCAAGTGAATATGTGAGCAGTGTCACGTGTCTTTGTTGGTTATTGACAAGAAATACAGGTAACCGCTGTTGGAAAACTGAACTTGTTCGTGAAGAGCAACAACACATTTACGCGTAGAGAATAAGATTTCGACCCTGTGTATATCATCTGCAGTAAGATGTGGATCATAAATACGGACATTGATGAAAATATTATAAAATCCGAACAGGTTGCAACGAAGAATGGAGAGGCGCATGCTTGCAATTACATTTAGAGACAGAAAGACAGAGATCGGAGATGAAACGCTGCAAGTTAGAGATATCACGGTTAAGAAGAGCGCTGTATACGAGAGCTTGGGCAGGACGCGTCACAAGAATAAGGCAGCGATCGGAGGTCACGTGGCAGCCAAAGGGGGCAACGCACCCGAGAAGATGCCAGTCGATGAGATGGGTCGATTAGATCAGCTCTGGCGCAGGAGCCAGATGGATCGTTCACATCGCAGGACCAGGAGAGATGGAGTGATGGCAACGGCTTTGGAGGGGCCGGTGCATTCAGCAGTAGATTAATCATAGCTGCTGGCAGTGATGCATTGGTGGGGGACTCATGCATCATTTGACTATTAATATTGATTCTTATGATCACGATACATTAATCGAGTCACGTATGTAAGAATCTTCTTTTCCTGTTGTATGTAATGGGTTCATACGATTCCCTTACAGCCACTAGAGGTCACTGATTTTGTTTTGTATCATTGTGACCCTGAATTGCAGAAATGTATAGTCGCAGCATGGAGTCTGATTAAATCATTACACTCCTATGATAACTTAATCCGGTACCCTACAAAATTATAAGTATGGAATACTGCTATGCTATGTAACCTCTTAGCACATGGAGGTTCTGGAGCTGTGAAATATCAACCAGAATCCTGTAACGTGAATTGGCAGGCATCACCAGGGAATGTGTTTGATACATTTTTTTGTTACAGCCCGTTTGTGACTTTTGGACATGTCAAAGTACTCCGCCCTAATTTTCATTCTAGCCTCGGCATGTCTCGACATCAAAGCGCAGTGAGTTGTTCTCCGCTGCCAAAGGAAACGTCAATTTAGCGTGTTCCAACTACAAACGCGAGCAATGCAGCCTACACAACAACACGGAGTTATCATTAAACAGTCCAACAAATTATGAGCCGCACACACATCGAACGTACTTTCTTGTAAATGTCGTGAGAGAGCTCAACACACACACACACGGCACTGTACCACGCTTTTCTCACACGTCATAAAGTTGTAAAGAGAACAGAACTTTGAGCTTTTAGCCCCTTGAGCGATCAGCGTCTGTGCGTGGAGCCATGTGGCAAGTTGTATATGCCTTTGCCAATTGTGAAACCGCCAAATGTGCCAGGCCACTCAATGAAAGCAGCAATCTGGTCAGACGGGTTGCTTCCTGGCCTCCCGTGTACAATCACACGTGACGCCGGCTGCAGGTAAACTTGCAACGACAACACAAAAATAATGACGATTAAATATCTCTTCCTTTTGACAGCCTCGCTGGGCCTGCCACAGCGCAGTGAAGGTGTACTGGTGGGGTTATTGACAATTCTTTGGCCCTGCGAGAGAGACACAGTTTAGTGGCCTAGTTCAGTTCCATTTGTGAACTCTTCTGAATTGCTTATGCATTCATGTACGTGCCTTGTGAACTCCTCTACTGTATAAGGTATTCTGCTTTAAATTAACGTTGTCCAGTTCTCTCCCCCAGGGCAGGTCCCATGGCATAAATTTTCTTCCCACCCTCCTACCCATCATCGTTCACCATCTTCACCTTGCAATGCCGCGGTCCGAACTCGGGTTATTGAGCCTCAACGCGTGGAGACGTTTGACCCGATGCTGATGTAGCAAATTTTAACATTATTCATATTATGCGGCAGTCAGACAAAAAGTGTTCCGTAAAATACATAACATGTGACACACCCATCCAGGATTGTGAATGTATATTACATAAAAATATACTTCACCACACCGGTCGCAGTGTGTCGGTGAAGAGGGAACCTGGGTACCGGTTCGGATATAAATCTCTACTGACGGCTAGCCGTGGTCGGGAATCATTCCACCTTGAAAAGTAGTGCCGTGTATATATATAGTGAATGATACCTATACCGCTAGACTCTGTTTGTATACTGCCTTATAACATCTGAAGGTTTCTTGTTTGCAGAACGAAAGTATTCGCTGAGCGCAAAGCAAAGACAGGCTTCGTCCAAAAGTTGATGCTTTGATAAAGGGACCAACATTTGCTCAGCATATATTTAGGAATTATGATGTACGGTACTGTACAACAGGTATAACAGGTAACGGGCAAAGCGACGCGTTCAAAGTACCCGATTCGGCCACGCTCGTTGACCTTTTGTGCAAAAGCACAGCGACATAACGACAACTCCTGCGACCCGCAGCCACGTCGTGCGTTGGACGGCTTGCGTTCATGGGGGACTGCAGTGTGGGTTGCAAAGCAGGCATGACCTATATGCATCCTGCCCAATAAATACATCAATAAATGCATTCGGCTTTTCTTCTTGGCAGTCATAGCATCGGCGGAGGTGTGAAATCCGGATTTTTACTCGGATGATGATGATGATGATTCTAGATTTGAAGCTTTTGTGACTGCAAGGATTCATATTCTTAGGTTTTTTCGGTAAAGTCACGTAGGTAAAAAATTTAAATTAATAAAAGTAAAATAAAAAATAAAATAAAAATCACGACGTTTCGGAGGCAACACAAGCTTCCGTCTTCCGGTGGAACAGTCACAGCACGATAACTGTATCTTCAGGTGGGACAGTCACAGCACGATAGCTGTATCGATACAGCTATCGTGCTGTGACGGTTCCACCTGAAGACGGAGGCTTGTGTTGCCTCCGAAACGTCGTGATTTTTATTTTATTTTTATTTTATTAATTTTAATTTTTTACCTACGTGACTTTACCGAAAAAACCTAAGAAGATGATGATGATGATGATTAATGTGGACTTACGTAATAGAAGTCATGCAGCCATGCAGCATGACTTGATCTGATTTCTGGAGTTAATCAGCGTCATCCCTGTGGACTCCGCTTGGGAGTGGAGGTCACAAAGAAACAAAATTTAGCTGCAGAATGCAATAACAATGTCCCTTACAGTGTTTACCCAGGAAAGCCTCACTGGGTCTCAAGGCTTTAATCAGGAGGGACTTACATAGGGATATTCTGTCAATTCCATCAATCAAATAATTATTTGGAATACGGGAAAAAAGCAGAGCGCACAGAGAAAGCTCATGAAAAATGTATTTCCTGTCCTGCCATCTAAGCCTAGAACACACTGCACATTACCAGCAGTTTCCAGCCAATCTCTCACCCAGTCTCAACCCTGCTTAACTTTTGAGATCCGAAGTGATCGTGTGCGATCAGGCTGACTAATCGTGGCGTTGGTCTGCACGGTGAGGTGGAAGGCGTGTGTACTCTGAGCCAAGGCTCATTCTACATTTCTTAGAAGCACCAGGATCTAAGATCTGAGTCTTTTCACAAACGAACAAACAAGTCCCACCGCAATATTTTCCAAGGGCCTGGCATGCTCTCCAAGAACGTACCAGGCTGGCATTGTCTAAGTGTAGTGGGTTCAACTGAGTCGCAGTTGAAGGACCTGGGTCCCAATCACGTGACCCCCCCTTGCCCCCTCTTGGGGGCCCTCTTTCAACTTAACCGGTCACGTGTCCTCCCGGGTCAACCAGAGTGCCATGGCCTCACAAGACCTTCCCATTCGGTCGGCACCCACACACCGTGTCCTGTAGGGCCGGCAATGCACTTACAGCATGGTGCCATCCAGCGCTGTTACTCAACGCATACCGTGCCCCTATAGGGCTGGTACTACACCCACAGCATGGTGACATCCAGCGATGTCACTACATGAGTACAAAGGTGTTGAGCCCTAATTGATCGGTTGAAATCCCACAGGTGGGGAGGAAAATCTATAGCCCTTTCCAAATTTTGTCCTACCTGTATAAATCACAAGTCTTTTTCTGTATCTGATTTTCTTCTCTGTGGAGGGTTGGGTTTTTCATTAAAGGCTGCATCCTCATAAACATGTTAAAGCATGGCCACGTCAACATATTTATCAAGTGAACCACATTTCAAAACAGAGTAAGACATTACAGGCCTCCCCGTACTGTGGTTGGTCATGGAGATTATTCGGAAATATTTCGCCGCACCGGCCGATGTGGTTTTGTGAAAACGCTCCACCTCCTGTTTTTTTTTATTGGACAAAACACTTATCCCATATGGAGAAACATGGCTGACAATCATCGTGAATGTCAAGAGTCTTTGTGTGCTTAAATGAGTGCCTCACACAAAGGGTATCTTGTGAATATTATTAAACAATCACGCGGCACATTGTGCACGCAATTAGTCATTGTGTGGTGTAGCTGCATGTGTGAGCGTTGCTTTACGTGCAAATTACAAAACGCTCCAGTCGTGCGTGCTTGACCTTGCTTCAATTGAAGTTGGTGTTCGATTTAATGCGTTCATGTCATGCCGAGGACGAATGGATCTGCTGCATAGGCAATTATTGCATAAAAACATTTGTTAAGCAGCAATGTATTTTTTTATTTGCCCATAATACATTTGGATAATTTCGGTGTTCTTACATCACGAAAATTTTATTGGAAAAGGCCTATATTTAGTACTACAATGAGCCAACAATGTCTGTGTGACCCGCACGTGACGTCACTCCACGTCGGCCAGTCCCCCTAATTAATACTCATGAACAGGTGACGTCCTCCACATCGAACAGCCCCTCTCATTAATAATCATTATAAGGTGACGTCTTCCAAATGGACACCCTCATTAATAATAATTAGCGTGTGACGTCACTCCACATGGGGGGGCGAGGTGCCTCCTCCCCCCTCCTCAGCGTCAACTTACAACCCTCACTACAAAGGCACAACCCTCACGTCACGCAATCTCCGTAACGCTGTTGAGACATCAAAGTAAAAAGGACGTCTTGATGAACAAGGGATTATAACCTTTACATGAAATAGGTCTGGGTCAACGCGGCCTTACAAATTGCACACGAATTGATGCAAAGAATATCACGTCGCGTTCTGCTTTTCGCTTGCAAGCTTCAGATTTACTGAAATACACCCGTCCTTGGACGGACAAAAGGCTAGTTATGATCTCCTTTTCTTAATTCATTGTCAGTGACTCGCTTACATTTCTTGTACTTTGCAATCCAATCGGCTTTTTTTATTGTTGTAACTTTCTGACCCCGTCCCCACTATACATCTGTGACACACACAAAAAAGAGATTTATAGCTCTTGGGATTCCTCCAGTCTCGATACAGATTGTGATTCCGATCGATTCTTTCTCTCTGCTAAGTTTCTCACCAGGGTTGTTTGGCCATACTTTACCGTGCTGGGTCAGTATGGATTGGTGAAAGAGGGGGAACCCCACACAACCGGTTCAGATATCATCCGCCGCTGGCATCAGCCCTCGACTGGACATCTGTGAAAAAGAGCTTTAACGCTCATCGGATTCCTCCAGTATATATAAAAACAAATATTCTGACTGGGAATCAACCTCGGGTCGCCGGGCTCGGAGCGCAATTCTCTGACCACTGTTGCCGCCGCTCTCTTCCCTCGTGAACGAAGGCATGTCCACATCAAGCCGGTGTGAACTCTTTCTGAACTCTCCACGCCAGCATATCCAAATGGTTAAACAAAGATGAGAGTGGGCGTGGGGCAGAGCGGAGGAAGTGTTGGCGGCCGTGATTGTCCATAGGGCTCTCATGTGCGGCGTGCACAACCACGTGCGTTCAAGACAAAGTTGCATTAGGCTCCGGCAGGATGTTGCAGACTACGAGTCGGGCACTCTGCTTAACTACATTAAAGTGCACATCCCGTGGATTTTATAGATATTGGTGAGCCATTGAGGAACACCATGGGGCCAATGCAGTTTGTGCATGGCTTCAAATATACATGAGTAATTGCCAGAAGAGGGCCTTGAAAACAGCTGCCACCGTGGATAGATGATATTATTGTTACAGTATTATTGAGTACACAGATGTGTATGGGATGTGTTTTTTCCTGGAAATGAAGATAACTGGAAAATCGTAATTAAAATTAATGACTTTATATTATGTCTGCTGTTGAAATCGTCGAGTTTGAATTTCAATTTAACACAACTGCTGATTTTGTTTGGATGGGACAACTCACACACCCATCGTATTTATTACACATTAGAGTTACAAGCTCCAGGATGAACTTCAGAAACCTCTCTTTATCATTCTCATAATCAGCAGCAGCAGTAGCAGAGCCATGATCAATCCACTGCTGGATGAAGGCCTCCCCAAGCCGTCGCCAATCCTATTTGCAATGCAACAATTCGAAATCACTAATCCACGCTGTTATAGGGAGAGGGAATGTGCTATTGCCAGATACGTTAAGCTGCCTGTATAGACACACACATAAATAACTTGATATTCTTGGTTCTTTCGGTAAAGTCACGTAGAAGGCAAATAATAAAATAATATAAATATAAAACAAGAAAAATTCTCACGACGTTTCGACTGCAACACAAGCAATCATTATCAGGTGTGAAATCCAAGGCAAGAAAATTTTTAGTTTTATATTTATTTTTTTCCCTTCTACGTGACTTTACCGAAAGAACCAAGAATATGAATCCTTGCAGTCACGAAAGCTTTAAATAAATATAAAATACTTTGTTCATTCCCCATGAATAAACGCAGGTTGATATTTGTTCTCCTTTCTCTGCAGCCCCGATGTAGAACGGTTGGCTACGTACGGTGCGACAGAAAGGTCAACATAGGTACAGTTAAATGCGGATAGTAGGATATTTATTCCACCACTAATGGGTTATTCCGCTTCTCGGGACAATCAGCTTGTGTTCAGGTGCTGGGTGGATTAATACATCGCAGGATTGCAATAGATAGCGACAGCTTTTTAGGGCTCCTTCATTAATGGATAGATCATATCCGATTATGAAGATGATGATGATGATGATAACCATGATCATGCGAGCAATATGAAGAATGGATGTGTGGTTAATCCGAAGATCCTCGGATCGATTCGGATAATAATGGACAACCTCTGGTCAAAAAAACCTGAGCTTGGCGGTGGAAAAATTAACGTTGGCGTGTAATCCCGGTCGGCCTGGCGTGCTGTCATATTGAAGAAAGTTGACTGTGGGTCCAGAGTGTTGACCGTGAGTCGAACACTCGCTGCTCCGAGCCCATGTCTCTGGCCTTGGTAATTCTTCTGCCAGATCATTTGTTAACCTGTCCGTGGTGGGTTCATCAACCTTGGCGCTCGGCGCATCCCCCTCCTGCTTCGCCGAGTCACTTCAATCAAGTGATGAACGCAATCGGCACGCTGTCTTTCGGCGCAATCAAAAAATCAACAACAACCGCTGTAATTCGTTCGCAACAAAATCGCCTTTGTAAACTGGACAGATGTATAACGCCGCCACAATATTCGCGCGAGGTAACGTTTTTTGGCGATTGCTATCGTCTCGTCAATTTTTTTCAAGCAAAGGAGAAAGTCCGGTTACCCAGAATATCTTTCTATGAATTGTTCAATTATAAAGCAGTCTGTGCTCATGGCAACGTGTACTTCTGCATCACTGCTAACGCAGTCCCCAAAATGTCATATTCACCTGATATTTCATGCGTAACTGTATATGATATATACATATAGAGCCATAATAATAGGGTTTTCCCCCTTTTTTCTGGCAACAAAACTGAATACCTTTTTACAAGGATTCATGTCTGCATTAACCACAATACTTGCAGTCAAAATCTAAACAAAAACATACTATAATAATATATGCATTGATATATGTCTTTGAGCTGTACGCCTTTTGGCGTCCTCTGGTCGAGCACCAATTGGGTCGAGGCTCAATAGAAAGACGTCCCTTGGTGTGGACCAATCAGTTTCAAGGACAATGCATATATTATCATAGTGTGTTTTTTGTTTGCATTTTGACTGCAAGTATTGTGGTTAATGCACACATGAATCCTTGTAAAAAGGTTTAAGTTTTGTTGGCAGAAAAAATGGGAAAACCCTATTATTATATTTTGGTACTGGCAAAGGAGGTCTAATGACATATCGAGCCAGTTTTACATAGGACAAAACAGGTGAAACACATCGCATTGGCGATTTGCTCCATTGTTACTGATCGAGGAAGTTACAGTTGTGTGACATCAATCGGACATAATTGAATATCAGTTCGAACATGAAATGGGCCCACGCTGCGTTATACACATTGTACAATGGTGTCCGGTGCTGTTCGTTCGCATGCAAGTGCATTTCTACAGCTATAGAAGCGACGGAAATGAGGGATTTGAGAGTCAGGGAGGACCCCAATGTAAAGGAACCCCATGCACTTTGTCTTCCAGCCGAAGCTCTTGGCCAAGGATCTTCTGGACCTGGTGGCCTCTCATTTCCAGCTCAAGGAGAAGGAGTACTTCGGCCTGGCCTTCACAGATGAATCGTAAGTAGCCGTGACACACGAGCCCAGCTTCACACCACTCCATCCCTCCCCCTCCATCCTTTGCTAAATGTACGTTTGTATGTTGAGCTTATTTTTCACCGTACGTAGCCAACCGTGCTGAACAGCCCCAGGGATATATTCAAGTCTGCTTTGAAAACCCATTTCTCTAAACTGCCCTACCCTCTTTGGTCGGTTGCCCTGGTTCTGTTTTTGTTTCCTGCTTTGAATGTATTTTTATTATTAAGTGTGACCATTTCTTTCATAGTTTTTCGTTTCCACCCCCCCCCCCACCTCTTTTCACGTACACTCAAATCGTGTTGTCGGCATCCTGTCGTGAGAACTCATCAGCTAGCGGTGCATCACCCTGTGTCGGAGAATGTGCCTGAAAGGTGACGTTTCAGGGCTACCTGTGAAGTCACTTTGTGAGGCCTCTTTAAACACAGAGATTGCACATCAAATTGAAACGTTTTAAGGTTTGGGAAGGTAGAATCGGGCCAAATTGAGTGGAAAACCCAAATGCAATCCATTTTTCATGCAGTCACTACCGACCAGACAAATCTCATGAAGTCACTTGACGTAAGAACCCAGTTTAGCCATGGGTGTCAGCCCCGTCACAAACCCGGGAGATCAGCAGCACCAGCTCAGTGCTCTGTCCCCGGAGCCATCCGTCCACATGAAAGTGTTCACTTTTAAACATTTTTTTAAATGTGAAGAGGTTTAAAAGCTAATTAAATTCATAGAGCGTCTAAATGCAACTTCACACACACACAAGCACACACAAAAGACATCCCATATTTTCCAGCACGGTTGTTGGGGCAAATGCTGTTCGCAAGCATCTATTAAGGCCAGCATGACACACACACACAGAGGGAGAGTGTTGCCAGCACCACACACCCCCAGCCTTCACGCAATCCACAGTGCTTTTGTTGACCTCGCAAGACCATTTACTTATTTTAAGCTGGGGTCAACACAAACATGCACTCGGAAAGCCTGTTCATTGCTTCACATGGTAGTATTTGTCCCGAATGTGACCTATTTGACTGACTCGGGTCATCGCAGAAATATTTCGTTTCTTAAAAAAAAAAGTTTTCATAATAATGGCCAAATAAGGAAAACCTCACCGAGTTCCAAGACTTCTCTTCTGGAGGATCTTCTTGCATTGGGATGCGTGGCCAATTCCTTTCACGAGTGTTTGGCTTGGGAGGAAAACGCGAGTCCTCTACACAGAGAAAACACATCGCTCACAGCAGCGGCTATTGGCTAACCGTCGATTAAAGACGGTCACCGAATGGCGCGCTTTCAGATGCCCTTCTGAGGCCGTCTGGAACGCTCTTCCTCCTGACTATGCACGTTTAAATCTCAATTGAAAACTTATTTCTTTAGAACTGCTTTTTGTGTTAAGTTTGTTGTCCTTCCCCCGCACCTCCAATTAGCGCGGTTGGGTGCGTATGGTGCGAAAGAAGTTAAACATAGACATACATACCACGTTTTTGTGTGCACTCGCGATCTCCTGACCCCCTCCTCACAGCCTCGCACCTCCTTACATCACCTGCTAAGTTCCGTGGCCACGTAGCAATTGCTCTCTTTGAATCGGGGATATTGTCACAATGCGGGTTCATGGAGTTTCCTATTACGTTGAATGCAGTGCATCGAGTGGCTGCAGGTTTTTGCACGGCCAAATCACGCTCAACGTGCACAAGTCGAAGAGAATCCTCGCACGCACGATTGGGACGCACGCGGTATTCGCGTAAGAATCTATTTTAACCGAGCAATCAATGCATCGTTACATCGTCATCGACCACGATCAATCCACTGCAAGTCATCGCCATTTGTCACTATTCTGCGATTAAAAGAGCCGCCCCCTGCCTGGGAAAATTGAGACCCGAAAAAAATCAATAATTTTTCGAAAGCACGTCCACAATTCTGCGAGAGTTCACCAGATCACAGTGCGAGGTATCCACAAACGGTGAGCATTTTTATACGTTGCGTCTGATGTGGGATTTTTCATCTCGATATCTCAGCATCTGTGACCCAGCGAGGCCATCATGTACAGGAAGCACATTGTCCAGCCCCTCTTTAGGAAGGCAGTTTTTTTTTCCCCCAACCAGGATGTCGCTCGGGACCCAAATGGCAGCGCGTTGGTTTCCTGCGGAGCACTTTAGACGGCGGTGCTGGTGTACTGGTTGGTCATCTCCGGATCCTAGCGTCGTTCCCATAGCCGAGGCGAACGCCCCCCCCCCACCTATGTCTTGACTTTTCCTCTTTCCTTCCTGTGCCTGTTTGGTAAACCACGTGCTCACAGCCGCGTGCTGCCTTCCCTTGTCGTGTGCCGACGCTGATGAGTGCAGAAATCGGCCGAGTGACGCGTGAGGTTTTAATGAAGCCTTAACGTCGCTAGGATTGCGAACTCCTTTTTAAATGAAACATCTTGAAATTTTTAAAAATCACTCAAAGTAAATAGTTCTTTACACGTGCTGTTTAAGTTACACCGAGTGATATTGAGTCTGTTGCTTAATATTTTTTCTCGACCTTATCAGCCATTATCTATCCACTGCTGGATTAGAGCATCCCCAATCCATCGCCATCTCTTAAGTCTTCTCGTGATGCAATGATCTAAATAGCTCCTGCTGATGAGCTGATTTTCTCGTTCCATCTCCGCGATGAACATACGACTATTGCATCGTGAAATGTGAATCATAAAAAAAATTATTCAAAATTGTTCACGCAGGCTTTCAAAACGGATCGACTAGGAATGAGCGAGTTATTAGATAACGTGCATGAATGTACCAATGACATCATAGCATCTGCCTAAGGACCCGAATCAGGGAAGCTATTTTGCTCGAGGTCTGAGCCGTTGACCTTAGGATGCTGCATGTAATCTCCAGCGAAACGTCGTTACCCATTGGAATGTTTGTGAGATTACTCTCCAACACACCGGCGTTTGAGTCACGTGGTACTTTTATGAATTGGCCGTCGGGTGGAGGAGGCATTACGACACATTTTTTCATGCTATCCAACCCAAAAAGCAAGGAGGTTTCCGCCCGTTTTGGGGTACCGTGGATCAGCTCTTTACCCCACAGCAACTCCTCCAGAAGTCACGGGAGTACGCCCAACCTGTCCACGTGCGCTTTGCGGACCTGCAGAAGGCTTACGACCGAGCACCTCGCGAGTTGATGGGGCAGGTGATGCTCGTTGCTACGCGCGATCAGGTTGCTGTACAAGCAAAGCGCGAGCCGGGTCCGGCATGCCGGACATCTCACTGAACCCTTCCCAGACCAGGTCGGGCTTCGTCAAGGCTGCGTGCTATCGCCGTCGTTGCTTATCCTGTTCATGGATCGACTGACGAGACGGTGCACGGTGGCCACGGGCATCAGCGTTGGCGGAAGGGAGGTGTCAGCCATGCTGTATGCAAACGACATCGTCCTCCTAGCCCCAACGCACGCCGACCTCCAGAATGCGCTGGACAGCTTTGTGGCGGAATGCGAGGTCGTCGACATTCGCATCAGCACCCCCAAAACCAAAGACCATGACTGTGGCGCGGACCAGAGTGGCAGAGCCCCTCTTCATCAATGGGGAAGTAGTGGTGGAGGAGGTCGAAGGCTTCCGGTAAATCGGGGTGTATTTCTCGAGGGATGGAAGAAGGGAAAATGAAACTGAAGCCCGGATCAGAGCGGCGGCCGCAGCGATGCGGACGATGAAGCGGTCTGTGATCTCAAGACAGGAGCTGAGCCTTCAGGCAAAGCTCTCGGTTTATTGGTCAATATTCGTCCCGATCCTGACCTATGGCCACGACACCTGGATCCTGATGGAAAGGACACGCTCAAGGGTGCAAGCAGCAGAAATGGGCTTCCTGCGCAGGGTGGCAGGGCTCTCTCTCCGGGATCGGGTGAGAAGCACGGCTATCCGCCAGACTCAACGTCCAGTCTGCACTATTCAGCGTGGAGCGAAGCCAGCTACGGTAGGATGGGTCACCTGCTAAGGATGCCGAAAGAAAGACTCCCCCCACGGGAGACGTTCGAAGGACGTCCTCCAGGCAAAAGACTCAGAGGCCGCCTGCGATCGTGCTGGAAAGACCGGGGAGGCGGTGCCGTCTGGCCAAGGAGAGACCGGCGATCCGGGAGCCACAGTTGATGCCGCTGGCAGAGGACGGGGCAGGATGGAAGGCCTTGGTGGAGTCGTTGCCCCAGCGGCCCCATTCAGTTATGAAAAGGGGGCCGATATTATTCTTTGGGTCTTTCGGTAAAGTCACGTAGATAACAAAAAACTACGACGTTTCGATCGCAACACAAGCAGTCGTCATCAGGAAAATGATGACGATCGCTTGTGTTGCGATCGAAACGTCGTAGTTTTTTGTTATTTTCTTTGAACCTATCTACGTGACTTTACCGAAAGACCCAAAGAATATTCATTCCTGCAGTCACGAAAGCTTTAAGTCAGGGGCTGATATTGATTTATTTATATGATTTTACTGGCATGATGACAGGTGTGGTTTCCAATTTGATTGAAATTATTGTGGGGTGGTGGAAATTTTACATTTCTACAATAGGGATGAGTCTTTCCATAGGACATCCATTGTTGACTTCTCACAAAGTGAGTACTCAATTTATCAACTCCAGAGGGTTGAAAGGCCGAGTTCACTCTTAACCAAGATTTTAACTCATCACCTTCCAATTGCGAGCTGCACTCTAATCACTGTGGTACCGGGCCAGATGGTATTGGCGCATCAATACTGTAATATACTGCATGTAGTGGTGCTGTATGGTTTATTATATACTCCGCTGTCAAGTGTCAAATGTTAGCCAATAGTTGGCCTGGCCTCACATTGAATGAATGCATTCCTTGTAAAGTCACATCAGCCAATATCGTGAGTAACGAAGATTTTTCATCAATATTAATAGACCCGAGTACGTAATATAGGCCTCCCCGGGGTGCCCTCGCTCAGTTTCCAGTAATTCTGGGCTCCCACTTAAAGAGTTTCTCACCGAGGCCGATGCCTGCTGGCTCCGCTCGCTCGCTCGCTCGCAGAATTGATTGCTTTCTTTTTACGAGCTTGTGTGCTGCCGTGGAGTTAATGGTCGGTGCCCTGGACTTGCAGTCTCCCGGCGCGGCAGTTGAAACAGTGGGGCGGGTTTGTTATTTTCTTCCGCCTCGGTCCACCCAGCAGTATAAATTAGTCGAGCTGCGGGCTTGCGTATGGGCGTTAGGGTATGGATACGCGCTCGGGATTGCAGGATGTCTAGCCAGCATGGCAGCGATTCCTGTCGAGGGGCTGTTTTTAGCTCTCGCGTGAAGGGCCTTCCGCCAGCAGTGGCATGGCCCGCTGAGTACAGGCTCCGCGCCTTCTTACCTCTCAGCTCGTGGAAGCTTTTAGAAAACGAATTGTGGACGGAAACAAAAAGAAAATGCGCGTAACCCCTGCCATCTTGCGAACCGTCATCTTTCCCCACCTTCGAGCGTTGCTTGGCCGTCGGCACATGTGGTGAAATACACGGGGGGAAGACGGGGGGGCGGTCGCTTTCGAAGGTACATCAGGAAGGACGGGGCCCACGTAAGGATGCTCGCCTACTGCGCGTAACGCTCGGGTTCCTATAAACGTCTGCCAAGTACCACTCGGCTCGATAAACAATGTTTGCATGAACAGTGCACGGTGGCATCGGGTCAAAGCAATCGCGCACGCTGTCTGCTGTTAGAAACTAAAAAAACAATGTACGCATTGATTGATTCACTCGTATATGCAGAGTAGAACCCCTCTTAACGACCACCCGTGTTAACGACTAATCGTTTCGCGACGGGCCTCCATAGAGACCAATGTGTAGTGTATAGTGTAGTGTATAGTAGTGTATAGTAGTGTAGTGTATAGTGTACTGTATAGTGTAGTGTATAGTAGTGTAGTGCCTCCATAGAGCCCAATGTGTTCGCTTACCGACCATTCCCCTGTTAACGACGGCTGTTGTGGGTACAGTAAATATGAATGAATGCATTTATTAACCATGTTTATTTTAATATTATGTATTTAAAATGTTGTTCGTATCTTTATGGAATAATATCCATTGTTTAAATATTATGAAGTACGTTTTTTGGGTGAAAAAGGGTAACTTTCGATGCTATCTGAACGAATTAAGCCTTTACCGTGTATTTTCTATACTCGCTTAACGACCAAATCGCTTGACGACCGGTTTCGTGGAACCAATCACCGTCGTTAAGAGGGGTTCTGCTGTATATGCGTTTGGGATACCGTTCTCTGGTGTAATGGTTAGTACACGAAGGTTCGATTTCCTGGCGTGGCAGTTGAAGCAATGGGCACGTTTGTTCGATCCCCGCAGTCCAGAGGTCGCAACTGGGTACCCGATACCCGTACCATACCCGATACCCGGCTACCCGTACCCAGCCGGGTACGGGTACCCATTTGCGACTCTGGTGTGGCCGGGTACGGGTACGGGTAGACCGTGAGTCACTGGTGAGTAACTGTTTGTCACTCATTTCCCAACGTCTTGTCTCTTCTCACAATTCAAGTTCCTAGAATCAACTCACCCGCGCCTGCAACATGGCTTCATCCCAGAGGTCGCAATCAGGTCCCCGTACCCTACCCGTACCCGGCCGGGTACGGGTAGGGTACGGGTACGGCCGGGTACGGGTAAGGAATCAAAACCCGTTTGCGACCTCTGCCGCAGTCTGTCTGCCCGGCAGTATTCTTGGGTGCACCATGGTCAGCCGATCTGCAGGTAGCGTTCACATGGACGGAGGTCAAGCGTGGGGGGTGGGGGGGGAGGCCTGGTTATGATATCACGTGTCAATGATATTAGCCCTATCCGCTGTGCCCACCACTCCACCCAGCATGTATTAAGTTCCGTCAAAGCCCATGAATGTCGCCGGCTTTTATTGTAACGTTTCAACGTAACTGTCATGTTGGCATCTTCCTGCATCCTTCCTGTATATTGTACAGCAGAATTATTTTAACTGTGCTATAAAATCTGGGAGCTAGCTTTTACCGTATGTGTGTAGCGAATGTGTTAAAAAAATTACAATTCCAGGAACATCCAATAATTTCCTGCCAATATTAATGTCCCCAATGATTGCATTGCGATGCAGTATACCTTGCTCCAACAAAGGCTTGCAGATACCAAACTAGTCTAAACTGTCATTTCCCCCATCCTATTCCGTCATTGTTAGCATTTTAACACGCAGGCTTTCGCGACCAATGTTATTCATTGTTATCATTATTTTATTTATGGAATTACCAAGTATAATATACATTTGAAATAGCACTCACTAAAGCAGTTTTTAAATGTCACGGTTCTTACCAATGTTAGGTTGAAGTATCGCAGCTTATATAAGCACTCTGCTCACAATGACTCTTGTGATTTATACTGCTTTCATAGAATCTTGGACTACTTTCAACAACTTGAAAAATCCGACAGCACGTTGTTAATGCAGGTTTACTTAAGTTGTGTGTACACACTATGACGATAGCAATGAGCAGCAACCGTTTGCTGACTGCAAACAATCACGCTGAACCATGGGAATTCTCCGTGATATTTGTTTCTCCATTTCAATAAAGACTGCGGCGGTAGTTCTGACTGAGGCAAAACCGACTAAAAGGAATAAACACACCGAGGGGGCCTGTGGCTCGCAGGCGGTAGAGCAAGTGGAGCCATCTCCACTGAGATCCTAGGTTCGACTCCACGTAGTGCCCTGCGGCTTCGACTGGAATCTCAAGTGTATACAGAGCAGGTTGATGGTTTCGGCACCTTTCGATTTAAAGCTTATTTCGTGACTGCAGGGATTCATTCAGGCTCTGTCGTCTCGACAGACCTGTTCTCCACCTGAGGACGGCTGCTTGCGTTGTGGCCGAAACGTCGTGAGAATTATTTTATTATGTTATATTTTTATTATTTTATTATTTCCATTCTACGCGACTTTACCGAAAGAACCAAGAAGAGGTCTCGGCACCGTTTCCAATATCTATGGGACCTCTTTGCCAGTATCAAAGGTATGAAAAATAAGAATGGGTTAGGTGCTGTCTGGCAATAAAACAGGTGTTAAGATCTTGATTTGAAGCTTTCGTGACTGCAGGAATCCATACTCTTTGGTTCTTTCGGTAAAGTCACATAGGTAGAAAAAAAAAATAGATCACGACGTTTCGATCACCACACAAGCAATCATCTTCAGGTGGGAGAGAGAGCAATCTCTCTCTGATTCATATTATAGCGCGCTAACCACTGTGCCACTGGTCCTCCCATTCATTGGCTAGGCATATCCACGGCCAAATATCCTTTGGACACAAATGTCCTGTAGCCAGACTGGGAAACCCTGTTTCTTCCCACCAAACATCCACGTGTTCAGACGCCTTTAGCCTTCTTTTGTCTCACTGTTGCATACGCGGAATTTAAAACAAGCAGCCGGCTCTTTGGAAAAGAAAAAAAAATGCTGTCGGACTGCAGGATCCAAGCTCGCTAATTGCTGAAGCGAAAACACGCCGCAATCACGCTCCACTGCTGGCGCCGGTGTTCTCGGGAGACCCTCGCGGACGCGCTGTTGTCAAAATTCGCGCAATGACACGTGGGGGGGGGGGGGCTCTTGTGTGCTGGGGATCCAAATGCCTTGGGATGAGCATGCCAGGGAGGTGAAGAGAAACGCACTGAACCAGGAAGCTCCACTTCTCTGGCAGAGCGTTGTCGAAAGCCCCTTTGTTGTCTCTGTTTTTGTTGGAATCGGACAAATAAACACCGTCGCTCTCTCGGCTCGAGAGGAAAGGTTTGAAGGTGGAACAGCACCTGCGTGCATGGCCGCGTTTCGGGGGTGGAGTGCCCGAACAGGAGATGTTAAGCTCTCTGATGTGTGTGTTTGGCTTCTTCTGCCCAGTGGTGTTCGGTGTGGTGGTGGTGGTGGTGCGAGAGTTTCGCTCCAGGAAAGCTTCCGACATCGTGCCGAGACAAACACGCGCTACAAACACGCGCCGCGGACACCGGAAAACACACGGAGAGCTGTAATAATAGAGCGACGAGCCGCAAAAACTCCAGAGGCCATGCGACCCCGTAAAAAAACAATAGCGTTACATTATTTTTACGAAGCAAAGGAGGACCGTTTATTTTTGCGTTGTCGTTTCAATCCCAACAATGTGCACGATTTTACCATGATTTTATTTAGTTCTTTTCACTTTTACACTTTTTTATTTCATTATTATTTTCACCTACGTGACTTTACCGAAAGAACCAAAGAGTATGGATACTTGCAGTCACGAAAACTTCAAATCTAGAATTGATTTTACCATCATTGATTGCCATCTTATTTGGTTGTTTAAATTTAATCCTCCACTTTTCCCCATCTGATACGAGCGAAGGTTGGGGAATGTCGTTGTGTGTCTGTCTGCAAGTTATTCGCAGGTGCTCGCAAACAGCACTTGCCCCAACAGTCTGTTAGGGCTATGAGGAAGATCTTTGTCTGTACTTGTGTCTATGTATTATGTTCAGTATGTGTGACTCTGTACATTGACGTGTCTATTTGTGTCTGTATGTAGGAAGCAGTAGTTTGGTAGTTAGCGCGCCGCACTACGAATCCGACGACAAGGGTTTGATTTCCTGTGCCAGCCTTCATAGAGCGGCACGGTGACGAGATGTTAATCACCTCTCCTGGTTTCTAGAAGGTTGTGGGTTCGATCCTGACCCAGATGCTTGTCTATTTGGAGTTTGCATCTTCTTCCTGTGATCGTATGGAATTTTTTTCCAGGTCCTCCAGTTTTCCTTCCACATATAGAAACGTGTGCAGAGTAATTTGGCTGATATACATTTCCACGTGAATAGCCACTTCGTGAAGTTATCATTTGTGCCCAGGTCGCTTCAACAATAGAGCTATATAGCTCAGTGGGCCTTACCTGATAAAAGAAAAAAAATAGTTTCGTTTATAGGTGCTCGCTAACAGCACTTACTCCTTCAGTCTGTTAAGGCTATACGGGAGATCTTTGTGTGTAAGGAGAATAGGGTAGGAGAGGTGGCGGGGATTTTCTGGTGCAAAGATAACTAAACTTCAGCTCGGGCATTCAGTGGCAATCGTTTTCAAACGAGGTGTTCCAACAACACGGTCGTCTTACGTGTGTTAGCGCGTAGTTAAAAAAAACGCGCTATTGCTCTCACGGTTGCCAAACACGCGTCCGAGTTTTGCAAACATTGTGGGCGTCCTCATGCGGGTTGTGCGTGCGAGTGCTTTCCCCGGTATGGAGGCGAATGTGCACAGCGAAGCCGATCTCTGTGAGCTTACTTGGCAGCAGGCGTAAGTGGGGCATCCACTCGATTGCTTTTTGCGTACGGGGCGGTATAAATCTACTCTCACGGCCGTGCCGGTGCCAGTGGTGAGCATATGTTGCTGCTGTTTTTGAGGCCTTGTTCTTCTTTGAAATGAATCGTGAATTAGCGGCGCCGCATATTTAATTAATTAAGTAATTACGTTTGTAGTTGTAATACAAAGTAATAGTGTGTTGCATATCTATCAAGGGTTAACAAGGTTCCTTGTAATAAGCTTATTTTTGTACACGTCACATCACGCAAATATTAACGGATGCAGCAATCAACCACTAACCAGATATTCCCTTCTCGTAAGTTGTGCATATTTGGAAAATACCATCCTTCCAAAATTATGTATAATAGAGAAGACTTTATTTTGAAGTCCAACAAGTCATTTTGCTTTACCTCTGGTCTTAGTCGGCTGCTGGATGAAGGCTTCCTGACACCATCACGCCGTGTCAGTTGTGGGAGGTTTTATTGGCCATACTTCACCACGCTGGTCAGAGCAAGCAGATGAAGAAACGGGTGGGGGAGGGGGGTGAAGGGCAGGACCTGTTCTGGTATCACTCGTCACCGATGTTAACCGTGGCCGGGAATCGAAAACCAGGCTGCCGGGCTCACGGTGCAATGCGCTAACCTGAAGCCATTACGGGATTAATACTCTTCAAATACAGCACAGTGCAATACTGTCATGGACTCTTGCAAACAGCAACACAGCAAGCCAGGGAGGTAATGTGTATATTGACAAAAAAACACAACCGTGAGCACCATGTTTAAAAAAGCATGCGTGAATATATTGTGACATTCAGGGCTGTGAAAATTGTGGGCTCATAGAAACGGTGACAATGAATCTAAAACAATTTGGAGTGTTGATCTTCTGTGCTCGTCATCTTTAAACGGAAGTGTACGTGTCTACTGGACATCTGTGAAAAAGAGCTTTATAGCTCATCGGATTCCTCCACTATAAATAAATATTCAGATTCTAAAAAATATTCGAAACCCGTTACTTATAACAGACCCGGTGGGGCAGTGATAGTGCAATGGGCTCAATTGCAAGGTCACACGTTAACATTTTGGTGGGGTTCAACCGAACCTTTCATCCTTTGAGGGTTAATAAAATGAGAACCGTTTTGTTGCAAAGTCTAGAACAGTTCTATTGACACATTAATCAGCGTAATTCTACCACTGGCTCAGTCAGAGCTGTAAACAGAAGATGAGCACCTCCCACTGCTCAAATGAGTGGGAAACGACTCTGATTTTCGCATGTGTACAGATGAAGCATTTGTTGAAGCAGTAGGTCATTTGACTTGAATATAACCGAGGCTTAAAATAACAATAATGTTTTATATAGCATCTTATAACGGCTGAAAAAACACAGGCAAGCTGGAAGGCTACCAGGTGGCGAAGCAGTGCCAATAATTTCCCAAGCTTTGCGGTCCTCTAAACATTAAGATGTTTTCAACCAATTGTTGAGTGTTCATACATGTGATCATCAGAATGAAGTTGGAAAAATGTCCCTTCAAATTGGTCCTTGCAATGTTTATCACCGTTGCGCCGTTCCCCGAAGCCGTGCCTGAACACTTTCTGGGAGAGTCTTTAGACACAAGAGAAAAAAAAGCGGTCCTTTATTAGAATGATAAAACCTTGTTAAACAATTTCCTTGTTAGGCGCTGAAATGTGAATTAAATGCCCATTACTTTTTTGCGGCGCTCGTAATTAAACAGCTAAGCAGACACCGTGAATCATGCATGAGAAGCCCTCTGAGATCTGTTTCACCCACGAATGCACTTTTACAGCGGATCACGGAGCCCGGGGTGGGAGTAGTAGAGGGAGGCTGAGTGGCGGTGGTCCTGGTCTGAGCAGTGTGATTATGGCTTGTGGGGGGGAGGTTATTGTTGGTGAATTTTCACCCGGCAAGGCTGGAATTTTCCACGGGTTTCATAGCTGCTGACATCCATAACCATTGCAGGCTTCCCACAGGTCCATCGCGGCCTTTGCTGATGAATGTGAGCAGAAAATTGTCATAACGTAAATAATAAGTGCGCAGTCGTCACTCTTTATTGTTTTGCTTGAGTTTTATTCCCATTCATTGGATTTGAACTAATATTATTAAAAACAGTATGCTAATAATATACTTGAATTGTTATTTTATTGCAAGTCTAGATCTCAAATGCCTGTTGTCAGGAGCGCCACGGTGCCGAGATGTTATACAGAAGGTCGTGGGTTCGATCCCAACCCTGACGCCTGTATATATGGAGTTTGCGTGTCTCTCTCCCCGTGTCGCGTGGTTTTTCCCTCCACATTTAGAAACAACGTGCGGTTTAGAGTTATTTGGCTGACATACATTTCCACATGGTTTGCCACTTCGTTGACCTATCATTCGAAAAAGAGCTGTGTTGCTCAGTCGGGTCTTACCTGGTAAAAAAAAAAAATAGTTTCATTTAGTTGAAATTACTCTTTGTTTAACCGTTTTAGTCTCAATCTATTTCAAATATTTCAACGGAATCACAATGGAGTGCACGTGGCAGAATATTAGCCACCAAGGAACTCTCAAACAAACACCCGGTTTGCCGTCACGATCCCCAAAAGACCTTTTCTCGTTGAGAGCTGGGACAGCTTTGGGAAGTGCACTTAAGCAGGCCTCGCTAACCAACTTTCTCTCTCCCGCGCCGTTTCTTAAATCTCGTGTGTCGCTGCAGGGAACACAACAGCTGGCTCCAGCTGGACAGGCGGGTTTTGGAGCATGACTTTCCGCGGAAATCCGGTGCCATCACGCTGCACTTCGCCGTTAGGTACGACCACCTCGCCCTCATCTAACGTGTGCCGCGCGGTGATGTGAAAGGATTGCGCGGTGAAATTTTATCGATACCCCACGAAAATAATGGGGAGTCTGGACGAGTTCGAATGAAAAACAAGCAGTTTTTCTTTTAAAGGACAATTTCAGATCTTTTTTCATGTTTGGGTGTTTTTTGATCGTTGTTTCCATCATGTACTAATGTCAAATGTCTTCCTGCTAGCAATAGCGACATTACTTGATGCCACGTGGCACTAGTTTTGGCAGGAAAAGTGAGAGTGCTGTAATATTAGTGATGTCACTTTCAGTGTGCTGATCAATCCGAAACGTAAACAATGTTTGGATCATCTACAATATCGTATTGGGGCCTGATTTGTGGATTTTTTTGTATTAATCCAAAAACTGGGAGTACATGTTCAACACGGGAGACATTATGGAGAAATTAGAGATTTAAAAACTATCGAAAACCTCTCCCCATCAATCTCAATGCACTCACACTATCTATTAACACTCGCCACTCTGGAGATCTCGAGCCATCGATACCACAATACTCAATCTCTTGTTGATAGAAAAAAAAATAGGAGGGGCATTAGAAATCAGTGGGGCATCTATAAATCTCTATCACAGCCTAAGTTACACATCCGTGTAAATGAGGTCGATTCATTTTTATCTATCTGTTTATAATGTATTTATTGAGTTTGTTCATTAATGTTTCTTCCTTAAGCAGTTAACCTCGAAGGTTTAGGTTTTTTTGAATGTTACAATTTGTAGATCTTATTTAAAAACCAGTACGGAAATAACCAAAGTCTAAAAGAATGGAGTGTTTGGCATTGGACATGCGTGGTGGTTAAACGGCAAACCGAAGCCAAAGAACATACAAAGAGCAAGACCCAATACTGTAACAGCCCTGAACCAATCTGGCCCTGGTTGTAGCAAGAGCCGATGGATTCGTGAATGTATCCCTCGTGGGAGCAGCAACTGAAGTCTGAGTTCGGGGTGCCCTCTATTGGCAGGGGTTTTATTAATGCGCTGAACCCGAAAGCACCGCGACACAATGGGCCCATGGCAAGCGAACGAGCCAGCCAGAAGAGTACCAGGGTGAGCCTCAAATCTCAAAAGCCCCAATTTGATCTGCGTCTGCACGCAGCAGCGTTCAGTTCAGTTGCGCGCACACACAGGCACATTTAAATTTTGTGACTCAATTATTTATCCAGCAAATGCACGTGAAAGTGGGGGCGGTGGAGTTGAATACGTTCTGACCCGCCCCTACTGGACATCTGCGGTAAAAAGAGTTTCATGGCTAACTGGATTTCTCCAGTATACATTCAGATTCCGATTTTTTTTTCTCTCTGCCAAGTTGCTCGGTAGGGTTGTTTGGCCATACTCCGTGCCGGGTCAGTACGGATCGGTGAAAGGGGCCAGACCGCACAACCGCTTCAGATATCATCCGCTGCTGACGGCAGCCCTTCACCGGGAATCAATCGCGAGCCCAGGCAGAGTGCCCCCCCCCCCACCTCCCTAAGGTTGTTGAGGCCAGGCACGACTCTCCGGGATTTAGTGGCAATTATTATTTATTTATCTTTCGATTTAAAGCTTTCGTGACTGCAGGGATCCATCTTCTTGGTTCTTTCGGTAATATCACGTAGAAGGGAAATAATAAAATAATAAAAATAAAACATAATAAAATATATTACTTTATTATGTTTTATTTTTGGGTCGCCGAATCTTCGATGCGCCATTTGAACCTTATGTCGGGACCCCGGGGGTCCCATAAGCCCCCGGTTCTCGCATAAACTGAGTTGCGACGTCATTTTATGTCTGTCCAAGGCGAACGACACGGCAATCTATTCCTCTCGATGAGCTCTACACGATGTGTTAATCAAACTTTCAAACATACTCTTTGGTTCTTTCACGGAGTTAGAAATAAAATAAAATAAAACAAATCGCGACGTTTCGATCGCAACACAAGCGGTCGTCATCAGGCAAAGCAAAATTTTCAAAGTTTGGTTTCTCCGGCACATTCGTCCTCGCTGCTGTGCTTAGACGATACGACAACAGAATTATCTGCGCCAGGTGGGTCATGGTGTTTATGTGCACGGTGGGACGGAGTCGCCAAAAATAAATTACGTAATTACGATTTCAACTTCCGTTTATTCGGGACCACGGGGTGTCCCGCCATAAGGTTCAATTTGTGCATCAGGTGGCTGCACCGGCCGCATGGCGGCCTCGGTCCTGGTTCGGTTGATGGATCGATCATTGGACACCGCCTAACGTGAAACGCTGTGCAACGTACAGAGACGAGATGTGCACAGTGAACGTGCTGCGTTGCCCCTCCCAGGTTCTACATTGAGAGCGTCACCTACCTGAAGGACAATGCCACGGTGGAGCTTTTCTTCCTCAACGCCAAATCCCGCATCACCAAGGTAAGGATGCCCCCCCCCACACACACACGGCAGTGCATGGTAAGGGCTCTCCTTGCGGTTTCCCTGACTCCGTTTGGTCCTTGTAACGTGGACATTGTAACGTGGAAATTGTAACGTTGACATTGTAATGTGGCCAGTGTAACGTGGACATTGTAACGTGCAAATTGTAACGTTGACATTGTAATGTGGCCAGTGTAACGTGGACATTGTAAAGTGGACATTGTAACGTGACGAGTGTAACGTGGCCGTTGTAACGCGGCCATTGTAACGTGGACATTGTAACGTGGACATTGTAACATGGACGTTGTAATGTGGCCAGTGTAACGCGGCCGTTGTAACGCGGCCATTGTAAAGTGGCAATTGTAACGTGGACATTGTAACGTGGACATTGTAACATGGACGTTGTAATGTGGCCAGTGTAACGCGGCCGTTGTAACGCGGCCGTTGTAACGCGGCCATTGTAACGTGGCAATTGTGACATAGTCATTGCAACGCTATTTTATTATACTGACCGACTCGCCCAGAATGCACCTGATCTTGTGGGCCTCGCAAGCTAAGCTTCAGCCTGGATAGCACTCGGATGGGCGACCACGATGTGCGAGGACAGGGATTGGAGGTTGCTATGGGGTTACGTTGCCAGTAGAGGGCAGTGCCGCTAAATACATCGTTGCACTGTACCTGCATGCTCGCAAATCCACGCTTGCCTGCCTTTGCAAACTGGAACTGACAAGCGTGGTGATGATGTATGGTAACCCCCCACCCACCCACCCACCCTCCCGCCCACGACTTGGCACGGTGTGTCCAGAGGCACTCATCCAGCAGTGGATTGACAACAACAAAAACGGTCTCTGTGTATGTACATAGTGACCATAAAATGGTTGGTATTAATGGAAAAAATTGTTACGTGATTATCAGAAAGGTGATTTTCAAGACGTTTCTCCGGCAGATACAATCAGCCCCCCCACCCCCAGAACAATGGTACACAATACATTGGGAAGTGTGATGGTACACATGGGTACACATGATACACAATACACATCGAGCAGTGTGGTGGTACACATGGGAAGGAACCAGAGGTTACATGGGAGCGGGGGGAGCGGTCATTGTTAAGAGAGCGAGCGTGTCGGAGGAGGGGGGGCTCTTGGGGAATTTAGATTAAGCGAGGAATTTATTGAAGCTGTCGTTAATGAATCACATTTAATAAACGCAGTGGCATGGTCATGTGTCATTGTTTAGTGGTAGTATTTCAAAGGGCGGGTTATGAGAATGTCTGAAGAAGCACTTTTAAAATGCATGTCAATCTCAGATTGTCCATTTTAACTGGAGCACGTTTCCGTATTCTCCGCATTGTCAAATAAATTCCCCCGGATATATTTAAAGCAAACGTTTGTGGTTTGTCTTATAATCCGGAGCATCTCATCATTCTAAAAATATGGTAACAATTTGTATAAATGCATGTAAAATACAATGATCGGGGTGTAACGATCCACAACCCTGGCCATTGTTAATTGTTGTGATTCGGATGTTGTATTTGGATTTAAAAATCAATAAATTTTTGCACTTTAGTGAAAACTCAAATTGATTCTTGCACATGGCGATATGTTCAGGAGCGAAATGACAATGCCGAGGTCTGCTAGCCACGAGAGGGCTTCAGGAGAAAGTTGGTGACGATAGCCTCCACTAGTGGCATCCGGTGTCACGTGCGCCCATAGTTTTCGATGTATATCTGTATTTTAAAAAAATCCCCAGTTCCTGCACACGCATTTTAATGAACGTATCGTGAGCTTAGCAATCGTTGCATCATTACGCCTCGCCACATGACGATCAGTCTCGTGGCGCCTCCGATTAGCACGGTTGGCTCCGTACGGCGCGAAAGAAGTTCAGCATACGCACATATGCACTCCGCGTGGCGATATAGACACGTGCAAGGTACAGCAAGCCTAACTGTTGAAGCTCTGCCTGTGCCGCACGAGGATGCAAGAGACGGCGCGTTGGTAAACCTTCATCTTCCTGGGGCGTGCAACTCGTCACCAATTTGTGATAGCGCCCCTGCAAAGACAGCTGTGATAACCCAGTGCCGCTTCGCCAGGAGACAGAGAGGCGCGTTTTCTCGCGAGCTGGGTTTCCATCATCCTATCCCCGGGACCTCGGTAGGCGGGGAGTGGGGAGGGGAGTGAATATTCGTAATGTAACCTGCGAACAATGCGTGGGAGTGCTTTGAGCGCGGCGAAATTGCACAGGAAGCTCACGTTGGTCTCGTACTCCAAGTGTCCAAGGTCACAGCTGTGGTTCTTTTTGTGTTTTCTTTCCCCCTTGACGTAGATGTAGGGAAGGTGCCATACACATTGTCCAATTCAATGCCGTGTGTGCTGTAGAAACCTTAGAGGGTAACGGATCCCCGCCCCCAGCCCACTCCCCGGCCTCGCGATTTGATGAACTGTCGTGATTCATGGTCATGATTCGATTCAAGATTGATTGTGGTTGTGTGTACGTAGCCAACCGTGCTAATCGGAGGCGCGCGGGGGAAGGACGACAAGCTAAAGCCTGCAGAGGTTCATTTGAACCCAACACATACAACATAAGTATCATAATAAACTAAATAAAAATATCTATTCTAGAAGTGGCCAAGTGGCTCTCAAGGGTTAGAGTGCTGAGCTAGCATTGCTGACATGAGTTCAAATCGAGGCAGCTGCCAGTGATTAAACCGGGTGTCAACCCAAGTCACCACTGACTGACTGCACAAAAAAAAAAACCCCATCACGTCAAATTTGGCTCTGCACTTAATTTGGCTCAAATCCAGCTCTGCGGATGAAAAATTACCGTCTTTGACTGTCACGCGGTGAACATTACTCGCAATGGTAGAGCAGGTGGAAAAGCCGTACCTTCTGCCATGTGGAGCAGAGGTCACTTTGACGGGATCTCGGTGGTAGCTCTGTGAAATCCGCATCCGTGAGCCATTCTCTACCACCAAGGATTGCACTGCTCTGATAGATACGTAAGAATTACACTGGTCAACACACTTTTTCTGGCAAAAGGTATTCCAACGGTTTCAATGTAATTTTGGGGTGCCGATTCCAAATCTGGCATCAGTTTTTGTTTATCACATCAGGTTTTTGAGATATCAAATATTGCATTTTCAATAAAAACTGCAGAAGAAAAATATTAAATAAATGTGGATATCTACATAAAATGATATTATAAACACACTATCCTAAAAATACAGCACCATATTTTAACACTAAAGCAGTCACTGACTCACAACAACTTGCAATCATAAGTGACAGAGTTAATTTCGGGTAAAATCAATGAAAATGGGGTATGCCGATAGCATAAAAATGAGATGTGATAGAGCAAATCTGAGATCAGATTTGGAATCGGCACCCTGAAATTTGCCTTAAACAGCTGAAAAAGTCTAGGCCAGAAAAACATGTTTTTTTGTTGACCAGTGTAATTTGTCTCATCACGTGCCTCCGATAGCAAAGTTGGGATAGAATTCCAGACAAAGACGAGAATCACACATGCAATGTAATGCATGTATTGTGAGTTTCAGAATGTATTTAATTGATGAATCAATGCATCATTACTCACCTTATAGAAGCTCAAGGATAATTACTAATACATTATTTGACCATATCACTTTAGCAAAGGAGACATTGGTGTTATTTCTTTACGTATTAATACTTATAATATTCATTATTTTAAGTAAAGTAAGGTCTATATTACCACCAATTCTGATTCGAAATAACAGTATAGTTCACAATCCTATTGATTGCCCCTTTTTGTAGCGATCGCTTAGGCAGGCAAAACCCACGAACGGTTTTGACTTGTTTGAGTGTCATTATCAGAGAGTAACCTCTTCAACGAATGCTGTTACGTGTTGTGTATGGGGGGCTGTGGTGATGGTAGGGGTTAGTGTGCTACACTACGAGCCCGGCGACCAGAATTTTAATCCCGTCCATGGCTGACATTCAGCGGCGATTTTTGTCCTGGTCCTGGGCCTACCCATCACCAATCCACACTGACCGAAGTATGACCAAACATTCCCCAAAACGGACATACGGTTCGGGAAGGCCTTCGTATCAATGTGCGGTCACGGTGGAACTAAATTGTTCAAGGAGGGACCCTATTCTGATGAACCAAAACTCTACGTACGGTCGTTGAACTTCTTTCGCACCGCGTGCAGCAAACCGTGCTAATCGGAGGTGTCATTGTAGTTTTGTGTTGTGGATGGCAGAAAAGACTGCTGTTTATGTATTCATTATATACTGCCAACATTCCACCAAGACAGCACTTGATAACATGTCAATTAATTTTTACAAATCCAGCAGCAAACCGTGCTAATCGGAGGTGTCATTGTAGTTTTGTGTTGTGGATGGCAGAAAAGACTGCTGTTTATGTATTCATTATATACTGGCAACATTCCACCAAGACAGCACTTGATAACATATCAATTAATTTTTACAAATCCAGCAGCAAACCGTGCTAATCGGAGGTGTCATTATAGTTTTGTGTTGTGGATGGCAGAAAAGACTGCTGTTTATGTATTCATTATATACTGGCAACATTCCACCAAGACAGCACTTGATAACATATCAATTAATTTTTACAAATCCTTTTGAGGCACCCCCCCCCTCCCACGTCCGAGTTTCAAGCTGTGATACCGAAATGTGTCGGTGCACACGTGTAAGTGATGATGCTGATTCGCTCGCTCCCAGTAGAAATTACCGGGTGTGTTGCATCATAATTGAACCACAGGTTTAGGACTTTATTTCGGCTTGTCCCATGGCAAATGCGGCATGAAGAGTGCACACTTGGTCGAGGCTATTAACGTCTGCGCTGCGGTGACAACATTTAAGCCCTGCACGCTCGCACACACACGATCAATTGCAGTCGGTGCGTTCCTTGATGGCGCACAATATTACATAATCCAGAGAGAGATGTTGACTTGTTACATTGAGAACAAGACCGATAGCCCGGGCGCTATTAATAGTGGCGAATGATAAAGTTAACATTATCACCTACAAAAATAACGGAACACGGCATCTCGCCAACTGGGCCGTCACACTGTAGAGCTGCCAAGATTTTTTTCTTTTTTCACCCACTGAGACTCCAGAACTCTTAAAAAGAGCTCACGGCTCATGTGTGGTCTACAGCTTTGACAGATTTCAACACAAGCCCACACTCGGATGCTGGCAATCGGCACACGCACACGCGCGCACACCCAGTTGGGGGAATAATCCTGAACAGATGGCGGAAAAATAACAGAGCCCTGCCACTTACCGGCGGTGATCTGCCAAGCGACAACTGACTTTAATTGGATGATTCCTGCAAATGAACAAAACGTGTTAATTGTTTGTTTTCTGCAATTTGTGCTAATGCGACTTTCGACTTTCCGCGGACACGGCATGACATTAGCTTAGACTGTTTGTTACATTCAAGCATGATTTACAGCCCTTTATCAATACATTGCTGGATGCAGACCTACCCGTGCTATCTCATTCATTGGGATGGTATGGCCATTCTTTATCCCGCTGGTGAGTGTGGGTTTGTGAAAGGGAAAAGGGGGGCAGCACAGATGTCACGAGCCACTGATAGTAGCCGTGGCCAGGTTCATATTGCAGTGTGCTAACCACTGCGCCACCACTCCCACCCTATTTAAACATGGAATTTGAATATCTGCTCAGAGAGCAATGATTCACACTCGCAATAGTAAAATTAATTGTCTTGAATTCATATTCGAGATTTGATTCCAGGATCGTGTGTTTTTTTTACATTGCAATCAATAGTATCACCTCTAGTGACTGCAGGGGTCATATATACATACACACGTGAGCACGTATTGTGAGCTTAAGAATCAATATTAATCGATCATGTCCTCATTTTTTGTGCGGCATCTCTAAATATGTGCGAGTGCTCTTCTTAACTGCTTGCCAAATTATCCTGAGCATGGTGCGTTGAATACGAATGTGGAAAATGATTGATTTGCAATACAACGAATGATTTGCAATACAATGTACGCGACCTAGTATCGCGTACATCATATGAATGGTTGCTTATCTGCCTTGACTGATTTCTCATCCTCTCAAATCCCCGAAATGCCATGACCTATAAAGCAGACATTTGCCAGTGATCCATCTCATTGCAGTGACTGCATCAGTAATGAAAATGTGGCAAAGTCCATAAAATTCTAATAAACCATGTCAAACTCCTACCCATTCCATTCCCATCTCGCAGACTAATGAACAATTCCGTACTGTGGCTGCGTGGTCAATAATAAATACATGAAATAAAAATATCATAATGCCCTTTTGTCAGGCCACTACTGGATGAAGGCCTCCCCAATCCTTTTAGTCACGGGGGTTGTTTTACCGTACTCTGCACTTTCCCGAGAAATTTGAAACGGATATCAATAAAAGTAGAACTCTCAAGTATTTCTCCTGTCAAAAAAAAAACCCCCATCTAAAACTTTGTCCCGAAACGTATGTATGCAGTGATTAGGTAGCCCCCCCTCCCCTCACCCCGAACTGAGGCAGTTAAAGCCCCACGGATCAACGGGATTGATGTCTGAATGCCCCTGTCTCTGGCTGCTTAAGCCAGCCTCCCTTGTTGGGGATGAGCGCTAAGCACCGCAGCAGCCACCACCACCATCAGCAGCAGCAGCAGCTAGCGCGAAACAACAAAAACTGGGCACCCTTTTAATGAGCCACATCTGCTGCCGACGCGACGTGCGACGCTGGCACTTTCACACAAATCAGGGATCGCCAACAATGAGGGGGTGGCGGGAGGGGGGGGGCTGTGTGAGGCAGGGTGGCGGGAGGGGTGCAGGGATCGGCGGTGGGGGGGGGTAATAAAACGCTCATGCTCACAAAACGCAAGGCAGATGCTCAAGTCACATGGCCACCTGTATGAGTCTTTTTGTTGTTGCTCAACGTTAGATTCTTTTGTTTTTGATTTTATGTTCAGGAATTATGTAGGCGCACGCACAGCCCATCGCGTCAATCCACTACTGGATGAGGGCCCTCCAATTCCTTGTGGGCTATGAGAGATATTTCACCATACTTCGCCACGCAGGTCCAGCGTGGGTTGGTGGAGGTGGAGGGGGAGAGTAGAATAATGGATTTGTTACACTGCCCTCGACTGACCACATTTCCCACGATTATACCTGGCTTATGTGCATGGTGGTCACCCATCCTTGCACTGTCCAGGTTCAAGCCTGATTCGCTTACAGGATCTAACGAGATCAGACACATTCTGGGTGAGTTGGTCGTAGACTAATTATGAATGCGAATCTATGCACGTATATAAACAATATGTAGAGAAAGTTGTGTCATTGTGGTTACTACATCATGAACAACTTCAAACAATTCATATTTAAACCTGGTCTGACCCTACTCTAGAGTGATTCAGCCTGAAATTATTGCTTGTCGTCCTATGGCCAACATCAGCACTGGGCATCATAGGAAGAATAGTTGGCATACCAGCTGGGTCGTATGATGCGCACCATATTACAGTCGAGATATCACACAGCACGAACAATGCCAGGCAGTTGAAACATCGACTTTTTTTCACTCACAGGGCAGAAAAAAAGCACACCCTTATTTAACCTCCGTATAATACATCAGTCCTTTCCACATTTTTAGCCTGACATAAAATACCCCTAAACGTGCCAACATTTCAAAAGAGAGCGGGCGTCAGTTGCGTTAGTTTTTTTTTATTTTATCCCCCCCCCCCGTTTCTGTGTTGTGCTTCCACAAATAGACCTTGGCGGCTGGTATCACTTATTTCCAAGGCACGGGTTCTTTAAAGGAACTCTTAGCTGCTTTTCTCTTTCCCCAGGGCCTGGCCCCAGGGCCTGGGCCCCAGGGCCTGGCCCCAGGCCTGCGCAAAAACTTGAGCCCCCCACCACCTCTCTCTCCCCCGCCTCGTGGCCTCATAGAAGCTCGTCTGTCCGTTTGAGTTAGCACCTTTAGGCTGCCACTTGGGAGGAACGTTACCTAAAATGCCCTTTTGGGTCGGTTTTTTTTGTTGTTGTTATTTTTGCACCTGCACAGACATTCTACTGAACTATAAACTAAAGACATTTTTTTTATTTTACCAAGTAAAGCCCACTGAGCGTAATAGCTTCTTTTTCAGAAGTGACCTGGCCACAAATGACAGCTCAACAAAGTGTCTTATACTCTTTGGTTCTCTCGGTAAAGTCACGTAGGTATAAAATAAAATAAATCGTGACGTTTCGATCACAAGGCAGAAAGAACCAAAGAGTATGGATTCCTGCAGTCACGAAAGCTTCAAATCAAAAGTGTCTCATCATGTGGAAATCTATAGCAACCGATTACTCTAAACGTCCAATAATGTTTCGCAGCCGAATACTCTGCTGTAGTTGGTCATGTTTATAGACCTGGATATTGATCACTCTAAAAGGGGAGAAATAAAAAAAAATATTTAATAGGCAACATGTCAGGCAAGGCACCTTCTTCTTTGACCAAAACTTCGCTTATTTCACATTATTTCCTTTTAAGGCAGTGTTCTTGATACATGCGTCGAGTGTTAGGTATACGTGCTGGTGCACCACTGCCAATGCAGTATCAACAAAAACATTATGTTTGGATTGGCTTCCTAACTTCAAGATCTGCTGCATCCATAGAAAAAAAAAATGTAACGAGCCCGAGTTGGCCGGTGGGTCCCCCTTGCGAGCACAACTCCAACAAGAACCACTCACCACATTCATCATCAACGCTGCCTTATTGTAGGGAAAAAAATTCTATCATCGGCCATTATCAATTCACTTCTGGATGAAGGCCTCTCCAACCGTTGCCGTTTCCACACTGGGCACAAGCCACGCCTGGGAATGGTTACCGACTGCCAGAGGTCGCAAACGGGTTTTGATTCCTTACCCGTACCCGTACCCGGCCGCACCAGGGTCGCAAACGGCTACCCGTACCCGGCCGGGTACGGGTAGCCGGGTATCGGGTAGGGTACGGGTATCGGGTACCCGGTTGCGACCTCTGCCGACTGCCCCAGAGACCACATTCATAAGTTGTACGTTTAGGTGCGTGTATGCTTAGGTGTATCACTGCATCGCGTGGCTTCAATGCACCGCGCCCTTTCAGATGCGCTTCCGCAGACGTCTGGAACGTTCTTCCTTCCGATGTTAGGAAGGCACTGGAGCGATACACTTTTAAATCATCTAGATCGAAAACTCATTTCTTTAAAACTGCTTTTTGTGTTTAGTTTGTTGTCCTTGCGCCGCACCTCCCATTAGTGCGGTTGGCTACGTACGGTGCGAAAGAAGTTCAACATACATACGTACATCAGCATAGGTGTATCTCCCAAACATAGTGATCGAATTGCTCGCACAGTCTGACTCATTGTATGGACAATACGAATGTAAGTGTTTTTTAACAATACATCCCGTCTAATATTAATTAGGATCGATCTTATTGAAAGTTACATTTCTGTTTTAAGCTTTATATTGTTCATGTTTTTGAAACGTTGAATGTCTCTGCCAAACGTAAAGGGATTTTTTTTTTATTATCACTTGTTATTTTGACATTGTGTCCTGTCTGTTCTCCAAATTTTTACGGCATATGTACCGTCTTTGCTTTCATGAATCAGGTTTCCCTTTTAAACGGAGACTTTAAATCTCATCGGTCAGGTCACTCGATTATAAATTAAGTTTATTCGCTTCCTGACGGCTTCAAAAACTATCCGTAAAATCATGTTTGCTGTAGAGAATTGTTCAGCTCATAATCTTGCACTCTGCTCAGGATCGCACAGTACACACGATGCACACGCTAGAATGTGGATGCGTAAATAATAATAATAATAATCTTAATTTAGAATTTCAAAGAGAGAAAAAAATACTTTTATAACCATCCATAATATAGGTTTTTGGGTCAGATCGCGTTATTTATAAATGTGTCGTAACCCTCCACTACCCGACATGGCCAAACAGTAAAAAATGTGTCACGTTTTTCAAAGGACAAAATAATTCAACAGCAAATTTTAAAATTTGCTGTTGATTCTCTCTTCAACACACCAGTGGGCTAAATAAGTGAATTATTTTGTCCTTTGAAAAGACGTGACACATTTTTTACTGTTTGGCCGTGTCGGATGGTGGAGGGTTACGACACATTTATAAATAACGCGATCTGACCCAAAAACCTATATTATGAATAATATTGGTCGCGAAAGCCTACATGTTAAACTGACTTTTATAACTGTATTACGTTTATGTATTACTTTAGAGCTATGCCAAGCTAAGGCATATTTAGGATTCTTGACATTAAGTGGGAACGTCCAAGATGCAAATTAACCAAAATCAAGGCAGATATCGAGAAAGTCTGCCGCTCATTATGCAAGGGGAGCCAACCTGGGTCGGGCCTGGAAGGCCACCGGGTTTGTTTTATCTTCTGGTTTATTTTTTGGTTCAGCTATTTCTCCCTTCTCTCGGAATCTCGTCAAATTCCTGGTCTCGTTGCTGTTGCCATTAATATAGTTCTCTCAATGAAATGGCTATATATATATCCATGTGGCTAAAACCTGTCGCGCTAATTCATCCTCCGTTCATAATTAAATGTATTCACGCCTGCAATTTTAAAGGAGATGACTTTATCGTTGTGCGGGTGACAGGTGCACAGTGCAAGCACACAAATAATATAGAGCACTTTGATAGATCCCAGCCATTCTCAATCTACCATTGTCGATGAAGGTTTTCTTTTACCATACTTAACCAAACTGGTCATTACGGTCTTCTTGGTTCTTTCGGTAAAGTCACGTAAAATGGAAATAATAAAATAATAAAAATTTTACATAATAAAATACAATTCTCATGACGTTTTGGCCACAACGCAAGCAGCCGTCCTCATGTGAAGAACAGGTCTGTCGGAAAGACAGCGTCTGAATGTCTTTCCGACAGACCTGTTCTTCACCTGAGGACGGCTGCTTGCGTTGTGGCCGAAACGTCGTGAGAATTGTATTTTATTATGTTTATTTTTATTATTTAATTATTTCCCTTCTATGTGACTTTACCGAAAGAACCAAGAAGATGAATCCCTGCAGTCACGAAAGCTTTACATCGAAATGGTCATTACGGGTTGGCAAAGGAAGGAAAATGGTAGGCCCGGCAGATATAATGCTGCACTAATTTCATTCGTGGCCGGATATCGAACTCGGTTCGCCGGATTCATAGCACAGCACACTACACCTAACACTATTTTTTATTTTACCAGGATAAGGCCCCCTGAGCTATATAGTTTTTTTTTCAGAAGCGACCTGGCCACAAATGATAGCTCAACGAAGTGGATTATCATGTGAAAATGTATAGCAGCCAAATACTCTAAACGCGTGTTTGTAAATGTGGAGGGAAAAACAGAGGACCCAGAGAAAAATCCACGACCACGGGGAGAGAGACGTGCAGGGTCGAGATCGAACCCACAACCTCCTGTATACCAGGCGAGGTAATTAACAGCTCACTCGGAAACTCAATTTAATCTGGAAGATATTTACAAAAAGACACTTGCTACATATGCCACGGGCTAATAAATACACGACAAGCCAGCCCTTTGCTTAAAGACACAATCCAGTGATCGTATCTCGTTTGCAAGGGAGAGACGTGCACAATAATTTCAACAAAAGAATGAATAAATACCCTTGATTTTCAGGGGGGAAAATTACTAGAAAAATGTCAAAAGATTTTTATTCTGAGGATACAGGCATTCACAGCCCGTACAATTAAAGGATATGTTGACTGCAAGGTTCAGCTGTGTCAATTATTGCCCTTCCGTGTTTTTTTCCCCATTTCGTGGCCCATTGTTTCTGATCGGTGTTTGCGCAAAGTTGGTGTAAATACAGAGCCTGTTTGGAGGGGTGTTTATGGACAGCCAGTCAGACAAGCTAGCCAACTAACCGGCACGCCAGCCAAGTATAGCACTGAGGGAAATGATGGAGCCCCGGCCAGCAACCAGTGGAGAGAGATGGAATTTTAACTTTGATGCATTTCCAGCTTCAATTAATGAATATGCCTACAGCTGAGCTAGCATGTTGGGCTTATATGCATAGGAATGCAGTGGCTCATTCTGCAAGTCAGGAGCAGGGCCGGGATGTACCATGTGTGAGCCCATAAAACAAAGAGTATTGTTAAAAGTTGTTTTTAAGTTTAAAAAAAAAGCATGCAAACTTATTTAGGCTGGCAGCTACATTGTTGAGACAACCAACAATCATCGGATCGCTTGAGTTGTTGAAAGGTGTTCGCTAAAATTTTGGCTATTTAAACTTTCGACTGCACTGAAGGCTGGTGCACCCCCTGCAGTGTCGTGGCACATTCCAGTGAGTCTCAAGCCATCCTTTTGAAGGATCAGTTGTGTGGGGGGTGGAGGGAAAGCAGAGGGAGAGAAAGAAACGAGGCGGGGTTTGATTTCCCCCCGCTTTGCGCTTTCTCTCTCTCTCACTCCTCACTCTGTCGAAGTGAAACACCCCAACTGGTGTGCCTGCTTGCTTGCTTGCCTGCTTGCTGCTGCTGCTGCACGCTCGTACACGGGACAGGAAGACTGAAGGAAACTTTCACATTTCCCTTTCCGCAGGGACTGCTGGAGGTGGACAGCGAGACTGCCTTTGAACTTGCCGCTTACATTCTACAGGTGAGCTGAAGATGATCACAAGGCACAAGCGCAACGGGCGTGCGGGACCCCGCGCGCGCACACACGCGCACAATCGCCGCGCGCGCGTGAAAAACATTGCTGCGTTTGTCATAAGCGCCAAACATTTGCGGCGGAAAGTTATTGTCGCTATTGCACAGTGACAACAACGATGGGCTGGTTTGGCGAAATCTCTGCCTTGTTGTTGGTTGCTCTCCTGAGCTCCTTGTCTGTGTTTTAGTTTGTTTTACCCGTGTCGCATTACCTCCACCCCCCATGTCTTTCTCCGGTTCTCCCGGCTTTATCTTTTCCACGTTCCTCTTACTTTTCTTCTCCTTCTAATCTCACACACACGGTGCGTGCCCCCCCCCACCTCTGTCTCTCTGGTAGATTGCCACCACTCGCTAACCATATCAACCTTTGTGGTTTTGCTCGTGCGTAACTTCGCCGAACTTTCCCATGCACGTTCGTAAAGCTTCGTACTTGCCTAAGCGCAAAGTCTCTCTCTCCCCGCGCCGCGTATGTGTGCTGTGTTTACGCGGCCATCCGTCTGCGGATGTTTATCCATAAACCTGGCAGTGTTATATTTATGGTCGTGCATGAGTTGCGGATGAAATGCAATGTTTTGAGATTGGATGCATTATCCAACGTCAGCTCCCATTTCGCACATCCACTTTCGTAGTGCAAACGTAATCATGTGTGTGACGTTTAAACGGCCAACAGTACAATGAGTTTTTATATCGTGCTCAAGAGGTTTTGAAGATTCTACACAGCTCTATTCACTCTGATTTCCCGATGTTCATATCGTTTTTTGTACAATACTGTGCAGTGTTGTGTACCAGTAGTAGTCGACTTTGCCTGCTTTGTTTATTGGCTTTCGTATCCCATGCTTTCAATAAGCACCAAAATAAATTAGTTTAAAAGTTATGATATTACGTTTGGATTCAGTGCCCTTCAAACCCTTGAGAAGTTTAGGTTTAAAAACAAATATGTTCATTAATGTAGTCCCCAATTTTAATGGACCAAAAATCTAAGATTTAGGTTTTTTGATTTCAATATCTGGTGACATATTCCCCTAAATCTCCATAAGCTCCGGATATAAAGTTTTTATGTATAAGTTCAAACAATAGAAAGTAAGCCATACATTGTCCCCAATTTTGGAAGTGTAAAATCACATTTTTTTGGTTTTAAGTTTCCAGATTCATACCTCCAATGTCAAATTTGGATTTGGCATTCCTGAAAACCTCCAGAAGGAAATGTTTCCAGGGCCTAATCTATTTTTTCTGTAATGTAGAAATATTTTCTATTTACCCCTCAGCTAGACAAAACAATGTTTTGCGGCAGCTGAGAAAAGGCCTTCATCCAGCGGTGAACTTACTTTGGCTGCTTTTTGTGTTTTCTAGAGTAACAAGCATTGATTTTACTTGCACATTTTTGAGCTCTCTTGCCCTCCGAGGACGACACCTTCATTATGTATGTCAGTCATGAAATCGGTAACTAATAACTGGCTCTATTAAGTTATTATTTATATAAAATAAGTGCAAAGGGCATGCTGGTAGTACAATAGAATAGAGTGCTGGCATAAATCATTTAATGTAATTTTATTTATCTACCTATAAGTAACTCCTCCAATGCACATGATCTCTCTTTCAATAAGAACCTGCTCTAACCATATTGACATTGCACGGCGACTATCATTAACGATTTTGAAATAGCCTGTAGTTCAGTTTTAATTTGAGATATGGACCAAATAACTCATGGGTGTGAGAAAACTAGGCCTAAGGAACCCAAAACGTTCAGATGAAGGGAATCAGCCACATTTTGTGCCCCTTCATTATGTAACAGCCTCCATGGGCCCATTTGTGTAGTTTAAATTGGGCCCTCACAGACTACTTCGGGCCTCCAATTTCAATTTTTATTTCCCACAATTACTGAAATACACGTGATCTCAGTTGCCCCCTATCAGAACACAACTCCATGTTTTTTTTTACATCTGAGGACCGTATTCCTGCCTTGTTGATTTTTAAACATGCTTGTGGATGATAGCTGTAAGGTGATCAGCGACTGGAGAACTCTGAGCTCTGTTTAGCTGAGGTCTGCATTGAGCTGCAATGTTTGTCAATTGTAGACAAAACAGGTCAACCTTCCAAAAGAGACTTGAAGCCGCATCCATGTGGTTTCACACGGTGCAGGAACGGAAATAAAAAATAAAACACATTAATAGATACTGTGGATATCTTGCAGAGGGGCTAAGCTTAGAAGAGAGAGTCACTACCACTTTGTCCTTGGAGGATGAAATCAGTCTTGGATACAATGAGGTCACTCTGCTGCATGCACTGACGTTCAACTTTTCGAACCTCTTGCCGATACAAATAAGTCAGTCGTTCGCCATCACGCCCACCGTTGGCATCTTGTTAAGGCATGCGATGAATACAGCATTGTTATCGTGTCAACAATACTCACCGCCGTTAGGTGCATCGTGTGCTTCCGCTGATGGGTCGAGTCATTTCACTGCTTCGCACACAGCACTCGGGGTGTTCACACCACACACAAACAGAAGCCGGTGCTCTTGTGTAAGCGCGCACACAGCCCCGACACATGCGCGCGCTTCCACACATGCGCACACCGCCGCCTCTGCAATTGATTTAAGGATAAACATTCCCCCGAGCAACGGCACGATAGCCGGTGGAACAAACACTAAAATGGATTTGTGATTAACAATGTCAAAGTAACAAGCCGTAAGTCAATGTTTAATCCTAACATATTCGATAAACTTAAAACACCAAATGGATCCCACGACTTCCATCCCCGGGTCCATCCTAACACTTGTTATGAGCGATTCTAAACAAAGTAGTCCTCTTCCCAAGTCCCCCCTCGAAGTAGAAGAGTGAATGCAGTGCATTGGTTGCCATGGAAATGTGGGCTTTGTGTAGGGCAGGAGGATTGTGGCCGACCCATACATTGCTAAAGTAAAAGCATCGCTGTGAGAGAGAAAATGATACCGCCCTAAGGACCCGAGCACATTTCACGCCCATCTGCTTGATGGGCAGAACCAGATCCTCCAGGGTATTTTTAAAAACTGGATCGTGGTCTGCTTGGTCTATGATGGGTAGATTAATCATGTTGTCTGCAAGCTGCCCTCAGAGCCACCCACCTGAATTTGGCAATGCGGAAAAATCTGGTTTGGCATGTGCTTTTGGAGTTCATTTAATCTGTTTGGTCACATAAAGCACACGTGATAAGAGCATTTTTTTTTTTAAACTTGTTGTATTTAATGTACACACAGTCGCGGGGGCTTGCTCACAGTTTTTTTGTTGTTGTATGAAAACACATATCTGTACTATCACTCAAAGATAACTTTTGCCCCCTTTGTTTGTTAGAGTGCATGTACAAACTCTCCTCCCGATAACCCTTGGGGCCCTGGGGTCTGTACAGCTGTCGAGAATTACTCTCGCAATCTCAGCTCCTCTCTCACCAAAAACCTGGTCTCAGGTTTCCCCCAGTGGGATGTGAAAAGTCAGGCACATCCCACAAACAGCTCCCTCCAGCATCAAGAGCCAGTTTTCTCAGCTGCTCAAAGAAATAAAGAAAGGAAGAAATAATAAATAAGGCCGCGAGAAAAGGAAGAGAAATTGAAAATGAATGAATGGGGTAAAATATATTTTTGCACGCGCTGCCTTTACCATTGGGGACCTTTTTGAAGGTAACTTTTTGAGTTTCCGTCCTGTTGATTTACATTGAGCACTGTTTTCTGGTCTGTCAGGTGTGGCAAAGTCGAATTGTAATTGCGTTGGAGCTCCGCCAACCTGTCCTTTGCTTGCACAGGATGTGGTAATTTGAAATATGTATATAAATTAAATCAATACATTTGTAAAATGAATGAAAATTTTATTCGCTTAAATGTATCCAAAAAAGGAGCCCCCCAGTATACCGTCGTCTGCCACGGTCCACTTCGGCTGTTGGCCATTCTTGTGGGTTTTTAATTGTACATTTTTTTTAAGTGTAGAGGGGGAAAAAAACGACCAACTTGTAAGGCGTATTCGTGTGAAGAATGTGTGCGTGCCGTACATTGCGGGCAGCTTTTACAACCACTTGTCCACATTGATCCAGACAACCAGCGGAAATGCACACAGCATAACAATCACTGCACACATCAGCTCGACAACAAGGTGGTGCACTTTGATGAGAAAGGTTGACGAACAAATGGGGTCAGCCCGTTTGCGTGCATGCCCACGGCACGCAAACAGCATTGCTGAAACGAGCACCCATGACTCTCATTTCTCTACCTTGATATGCTGCCAAATGGGATCTAATTCACTCATCAATAGCATACTGTGCTCAGCCACTGTATCTTCTTCCTCTCTGCTTTCTTAGCATTGCTTCAATTTGGAACTCCCCCCCCCCCTTCCATTTCCTATATTTTCAAATTCCTATAACCCCCTTCTCAGTTCACGTAACGCACCAGTTTTTGTCTGCTGTACATTCGTCCGTGGTCTCTGTCACTGGCTTTGGAGAACTCCATCCCGTCTTCCCCTATTCCCAAGCTCCTTATAACCTCACTTAATTCAATAACCAACTTAACTTCTATTTTATTCTTTGTACTATAATTATTTCTCTCTGTTGCTGGCCACTTTACATTACAGGCAGCAGGTGGGGGGGGGGGGGGCTAAGCTTAGCGTCCGAGATTTAAGAAATAAGTAGGCACGGCAAGGTTAAGGCGATGGCCATTTGAGGTGCGCGACTGCTTGGTTCTGCACCGATTGCTCGACATCATCACGCCGCTGAACCGCAGGGACTTGCTGCGTCTGCGCGTTCATTCCAAACCCACGCACCTTCCTTCCCTTCCCTCCCTCCCACAAACGGCGCCTTTCTCCGCGGAATACCCAGGACCAAGTTGGGTGGAGGGGTGGTCGTCACATGACCGCGAACGTGGTTGCTGTGGAACATTGATTCCTTAGGTCCTGGGGCAGCGAAGAGATTTTCTTCATGCAATGGATACTCGTGGCCAGATGAACGCTGGGGCTTTAGGGGCTGCAGCCAGGATCCTCAGATTTTTAGGGACCCCCCCCCACCCCGCCCTAAAACAAATATATCCCGGTATAGTGCGGTATAATGGTTGAAACGCAATGCTGCTGCAATCCAATAGGCAATTTGGTCATTAAAGTCCGAGTATAATTATCCGTATTGCAACCAGTTGTGTGGAAAATATAGTTTTGATTTTGCTTAAAATAAATGTTTTTTTGCACGTAAAAAAAAAACTGGAGTTGAAATAATAACACAACGTAAATAGCAATGAGGCGTTTGGCATTGGGCACGGGATTGGGAAGGGGGGTGCTGGTTAAACAGTCGAGGGAAGGAGTTTATGAACACTGATATCTGCCCCGACAATCCTACTGGACTTCATCTGACCCACGCGTATATACTGCGGTCGTTTGAAAAGGTACTGCGCTGAGTTTACGTCGCGTTTAAAACAAAACGCGGCCACCTACGCTTATTTCCCACCAAGGCTCGTGTCTGAGAATGCGGCTTTTAAATGGCAGGCTTCTGAAAGCGAATAACAAAAATAAACCCTTTGCCGCGTTCACGAGAATGATGTGATTTTGAAAACCAACCGCAAGAAATGAAACAAAAACAACGTCGTGTTGTTTTTAGCAAAATAACAGAAAATAAAATAATAAACCGCGATTTGAAAAGCGTGACATTTAAAATGTTTCTCTGTTTTTTTCCCCCCCTCCTGCAGGAGGCCAATGGAGATTATACGAGGTAAGGCTCTATTTTTTGGCTTAAAATGCCATTGCCATCTTTACGCATTCTGTGTGCTGTGCAAGTTTTGTGTCTGGGATTTCATATTTGCTCCTCCGCCGCAACATAGATGGGTTACAGATGACTTCGTGTTGCCATCGGCAATAACAATCATAATGTCAGTTCACCGCCTGGATGGAAGCCTCCCCTCGCAATGTGTCGACCATAGATGTTTGACCATCCCTCACTCGGCTGGCCAATGCAGGTTGGTGAAGGAGGTGGGGGAAGCGCGTCTGTCATGATGGGGTCACTGTGTTCATAGAACAGCTCAGATATGTATGTCCATGTACGGACGTTGAACTTCTTTTGCACCTTACGTAACTGGCCGTGCTGATCGCAGATATTGTTTTATGTCACTGTACACGTAACAAACCTTTTCTTCAACTCTTCATACGCGAGAAGAGTACGTCGTTTGGCATGCCGCGTACGGTGGGGTGAAGTGTGGGAACTGCCACCGCCTCCAAGACATTTGGCAAGTACGGAAAAGTAGGCCAAGTACCATTTACAGAGGGGGCTCTCTCGGCCTACCACTAGTGGAGGCTGTTCGACCAACAGTGGCTTGAGCAAGATATTGCAGGGCTGCACCTTTACCGATTGCTCAGGACTGTTTAGCGTTCTGTTTCTCGCACATTCATTTTGAAAATGTACCTGCCGGATTGATCCTCCGAGATGCCATCAACCGTTGTTTTTACCGCGGATCTTCTCATCCCGCTGGGGAAAGACTTTGACTTCCCTTATTTTGTTTTGGAATGTTTATCTAACAGAGGGAGAATTTACTTGGACTGTGGTAGAGTGAGCTTGGGGCGGGGGGGGGGTCCTACCTTGTCTCCCTGCTGAGGCACAATCAACATTTCCTGCAGTGTCTGGTTTTCGTTGTTGTCGTCTCACAATGAGCTCCCCAATCCCCCATGGTCTGAGCCATCCCAAATCTAAGCACACATAGGTGTGGCTGGGACCATTCGCGACAACACTGCAGGAGTGACACGCACACCACACGCATGCTATGCTTTGTGTATAGAGAGAGATGTTTTGACTGCATGGCTGCAGTGTGACCAGAGTCATAGTCATTCTGATGTGCCGCAGCTCACGTGTACGTATTTCTTTCGCGCCGTACGTAGCCAAACCACGCAAATGTGTGTGTCAAGCAACTGCACACCCGCGTGTACACGACCCATATTTCGTGGTGGCGCGCTTGTGCCGGACCTGAAACGATCCGATTCTTAGCCGGGCCAAAGCCGATTTGGGTTTCCCCAACTGTGATTGCCACCTCTGTGATTCAAGAAGAGTGGACGCGTCACGGGAAGAATAAGATCTCACAAAACGAGAAAGAGGGGAGAACTCCATGCGAATGCGTCGTCTCGAGCGATGCACTGTTACGCGACTGACATAAATCTGGACTTTGAATGGCCCTTGAAGACGTATTCGACTGATCCGGACAGCTACCTCGACAAAAGGATGTGTCTGGGAAAGCCAGCAAAGGTTGCAAACCGTAGTCCTCACGAACCCAGTGGCCTTCTTTCCTTATTGTCCGCGCGCCCCATCCGTCCTGCACCCCCCAAACACCCCTCCCCTCCCTGCACTCTCCCTCCCAACTCCCTGCCGCAGCTTTCCACAACCTACGCAGTCGGGTAGGTTATCTGGAACGAACCCCTCCGTGTTTGCATGCAGTCGAACGCAATAAGCGTAATAAGAAGCACGAAAGGTGATTCGTAGTCGGAAAGAGGCACAATTGTGACCATTGGATCGGTGCCTCCACTGTGCCCTTGCATATGCTGCGTGTATCGTGCACACGGCCGTGTTTTATTCCGCCGACTCCGCACATCCAAGACTTTTTGGCCGCATTATTTTAGACGGCACTGGGACAATGAGACGACCGTTGCCCGGAATGTGTTCATCCGTTGAGGTTCGGCGAGTTGAAGTTAAACTCGGCTGGTTTCGGAATCTCCTGCTGTGGTGTTTTCATGCTACAGCCCCCCCCCTGCCCGCCCCAGCCTGGTGGAAGAGGCAGTTGACGTCACGGTGCACATTTCAACCCCTTTGAATGCCGTGACCTTTCGTGGAATTGGCCCCCAGAGCTAAACAGGTAGCACGGCTGAGAAAAGGGAACTATTGTGCCCTCACCGGGGTCCCTCCAGGCAGTGGCATAGCTGGCGAGCGTGCAGGTGGTGCAACTGCACCGGGTCACATGGGCCGGGAGGGGGCTTAGGTGCCGGGCAACGAAGAGGGGGAGGCTGGGAGCCCACGCAGTTCGATTTTCTTTGGGCACCAGGGCCATGCCAACCACTGCTACACTACTGCCCCTATGGGCGACCGACGTCTCCCATTGGTCGTAATTGCGAGACATCAACACAGAAGTAGGGGGGGGGGGGGGCGCGCGTCCAATAACGTGGGCACTTAAACAAACACACATTTCACGATGCAGTCAAAAGTCCCGGCAGGTACAATATCGATAAAAAATTGTTATGAAATGTGCCCAATCTCGTCGCATTTCGACAGTGAAGCAGGCACGATACTTGAACGCGAGCCTGTCCGGTGATGCCAGTTTTGTGGTAAGCTTTGGCCACGTGATCACTGTCCAGCAACGGATTGCTGAATCTGCGTGGAGCTTTGAGTGGTTCACCCTCAAATGTGTTGTGGGCTTTTTGCAAGTACTGTACAGTACTCTGGCTTCCTCCCACGTGAATTCAAACAATGATACATAAAAGTTGGCCAAACGTCTCGAATCCAGGATGCTCCTGAAAAAAAGGTGGTCTTGCGTGAGGCTTTTCCTGGACAAATGATGGCCATTGTATATATTTTTTTGCTCGGTGTGAATGACAAGCGAGTCGAGGGGAGGGGAGAGGGCAGCTGGTCAGTAGAGAGCGGTGGGGTTTGATGGGTGAAGGGATGGCGCGGAGATAAGGGGAACACTTTGCAACCCTCTGGGTCAATGTGTCAACGGCGCATTGGGGTGGCATAATCCACAAGGGGCAGTTGTGGATTCCATAAATCACCATTAGACTTTGTGGACTCCCAAGTTGTATAATTGTCAGTTCAAGCGTTAGCACGTGCTCATTCGCATTGAGCTCAGGCTAGGATTGCATTAACGTACGGGCCGCCAACAATACAGTTGGATTTCAAAGTCTCATGAATTTTTTTCTTTTGGGGGGGAGGGAGGGGATAGGGGGCTCTCTTCTGCATCACAACGCCTCTCCCATGAAATCCGATGCCGTGGCATAAACACGGGTTTCACATAAAATGCCATGGCGAAGCAGAATAAAGCTATTACGGCCCACGGTTAAACGAAGATGTTCTTGGCTCTTTCAAGAGATGGCACGGATTACAAAAAAAAACCATTGGCTGGATGCCTGCTTGATTGTCAGCTCGGTGAAGCTTGGTTAAAGGCCCTTCTACCCTATCATAGAAGAACCGGTTCTGACGTCACTTCAGCATGTAGTCGCTGTCATTTACAAGAGGTCTTGCTTTTTAAATGTGCTCAAAGTACCACTGACTGTTTAATAATTGTATAGTCATTACCTCTGTGACCTTTGTGCGATGTTGTTTAGTTAATTTGGTTCAGTTTACGAGCTATTAATACTAGGCACTTGATATTTAATTTATTTAGGTGTACTTATTCAAATCTACTTATATGTATTGTATGTATATGTAGTTATTTCATGGGTTTGTTTTTTAGATGGGTATCATGCTTCCCCTTCCCCAAGCTTCAATTGAGTGTCACAATTCAGCTGCACGGTTTGATTCAGGAATTCGAATTTCGTTTTTACATTGTAGTGAATGCAGTGGCAACTGAGTAGCTGGAAGGGTCGCACCAACTCATCGCAGAATGTACAACATATTTGAACGGAGGAAAAAAAATCCCCCATAATTTTGCAATTCGATGCGCGTATCATGAGATAAAGAATGGATGTTGATTGCCGCATCATTGCACCCCGTGGTGTTTTTCTGGCGTCGGCGTTTCAATTTCCTTGCCTGTAGTGACTGCGGGCACAGGGCAGCTGGTGAGAATGTCAGTGGGTCCAGTGGACCGACTCCACTCGGGATTAATCCGTCCCATCTGTGCAAAGCTGCTTTGGTCCAGCGAGCAGCTTTGTGGCTGGCACGTTCGGCATCCTTTCCTCCTTTTTCGTCAACAAGTGCACAACGCCTTCCTGCATCATCTGTCCAAGGGCTTTGCGTTCGTGCCTACCCCCACACTGATCGCAGTGCAAAGGGTGCTCCATTCTGTCGTCGCGCGTATAAATCAAAATAATGTTTTAGTCCATCGGTCTATTGGCTTTCTAGACCAATATTATCCAACAGCATGTTGTTTCAGCCAGCAAACTCTGCGCCGGTTTTGTCCTTCCGAGCCTCATCAGTAGAGTCAGGCTTGTTAAACAAATGTTGCTGGGTCACCAGACGTTGTAAGTGTAGACGAAGTTGGGCTTATATTTTACCTTACTCAAAATGGTCCCCTTGCAACACAATGATCCTTGCATGCAAGTGCAAGTAGTGGTGGCAGAGCAAATATTTGAGCTCGGAACAAGGGCACTGCCTATCCCTGAAAATGCTGCCTCCTTTTATTCTACCAGCTGAGGCCCACTGAGCTACATAACTCTGTTTCAAAAGCGATCTGCCCACAAATGATAGCCCAATGATGTGGCTTATTGTGCGGAATGAAATCGCAGCCAAAATACTCTTAATCGCATGTTTCTAAATGTGGAGGGGAAAAAACCGGAGGAGCCGGAGAAAAATGCACGCAGCCACGGGGTGATGAACATGCTCATGCGGTCATCAAAATAAAGATCTCCCAGCATTAAGTAAACATGGAACACAGGCTACCGTGTTACTAATCAGCCAGCAGCTTCTCGAGTGGCTGGTTTAACAACACATTTATGATTTTAAGTTTTCGTGACTGCAGGGATCCATACTCTTGGGTTCTTTCGGTAAAGTCACGTGGGTATAAAATAAAATAAATGAAATCACTATTTTATTTTATACCTATGTGACTTTACCGAAAGAACCAAAGAGTAACACATTTATGTTTTACGTGATCTAACCCAAAACAACCTCTTATGAATAATATCGGTCGCCAAAGCGAACTACATGTTGTAAACAGCTGTAGAGTTTTGAATGATGTTCAGTGCAGCGCCACCGGGGCCTTTACCAATCGAGTGTGCAGGCGGTGCAACGACCAACTGGGGACTCACGGACATTAAGGGGCACAACGTTCTGGGCTACGAAGAGGGGAGGGGGGTGGGAATCAAACGGGAGGGCCCATTTCATCTTGCACCAAGGCCGATGCCACCCACGCCACGCCGCTGAGCATGTATGTATGATGTCATACGAGGGCAGATCATTAGGTATCAACAGACTGAATGTCTGAATGAACGCACGTACTCTTTTCATCATGTCGGTGTTTTGTGATGGCTCTGACAAAAATCAAGTTTATTTGTTTAATTAGATGACAACTCTACGTACGTAAGCTGAGCTTCTTTTGCACTGTACGTAAGCCAACCGTGCTAATCGTAGGTGCGGGGGAAGGACAACAAACTAAACACAGTAAGAAGCTATAATTCAGACGCTGTCTTTCCGACAGACCTGTTCGTCACCTGAGGACGGCTGCTTGCGTTGTGGCCGAAACGTCGTGAGAATTGTATTTTATTATGTTATATTTTTATTATTTTATTATTTCCCTTCTACGTGACTTTACCGAAAGAACCAAGAAGAAGTTCTAAAGAAATTAGTTTTAAATCTGGAATTGAAAGTGCATAGCCCCAGCGGCTTTATAAAATCGGGAGGAAGAGCGTTCCAGATGGCCGCAGAAGCGTGTCTGAAAGCGCACGATGCGATTACTACGGTTTTTGATATACCACCTCTGGATTCATCTTCTTGGTTCTTTCACGAAAGCTTTAAATCGAAATTCACCTCTGGATTGTCCCTACTGTCTGAACACCGCCACACAATGTCTCTTCCTGCTACCACTGGGTTAATGCAACATTTTTTTTTCTTACAAACGGCCTCTACTTATACCCACCCATATTTAACGAGAAAAGAAAAACACCCCCTTTCGTGGCCTGTAATAACAAATAGGTCAGTGGTCCAATTTTGAGCAAAGCAAGAAGAAAAATGTCAACGGACGGCCTCTTTAAACAAACCCCCCCACTTCCATAAGAGTTCTCCAAAACTGTCCAGACGAGTCGAGTGCTGAACACGCAGCAACAAAAGTTTCAAATCCCCACCTCTTTTTTTTGGTCGGAGTTTTGTGTTGTTTTTTTTTTCTTCATGAGAAAACTGCTTGAAAGATCGTGTCGTTTGTCACAGACAGAAAGCAAAATAAAAGTGTTTTTTTTTTATGGGAATTTATACAGAGCACCAAAATATCCTGCAGTTTCCCTCTGGAGCAAAAAAAGCCTTGCTTGGAAAAGCACGCCAATGGGGATACATTTATTTATTTGATATTCTCTTTTATATGGGAGGAAGTAAAAAATCCAGGCCAAGAATAACTTGATTCTTGACTCAGAAGGCACCATGTCCCACGTGTGGCCTCAAGCATTGAAAAGGGGGGAGGGGGGTGGGGAAGCACCCCACACCATTGTGAACGTCCCGCATTTGCAGAACCATTTTCTCGTACGCTAGTAAATCTGAGCGTATTGTGTGTCAACCCGCGTTCTGGGTCAGAACGCGTCCGCGCAGCGCGGCGAGAGTGGAAGAGCGGAGGTATTGAGGAGCGGCTAAAAATGCGAGTCAAATCAAATCGTCACAGTTGGACGTATGGTATTGGCGTCACATCCTGCGGCGCGAGAACTTGTCGCGAAGTTGCTGTATGATTCATACAGCAGTAGCATTTCACTGTCGAGGGACGTGGTTGCTATGCGGTGTTAAACAATTACTGTAGGAAAATTTGCGAGTTTATTTTTTTATTCGGCAACTGAGGACCGTCGTAACACCAGCGCACGCGGCCCCGGTCTCGTTCAGAGATCTCGAACGTCCACAGTGAAAGCAGATGGCGGCGCATTTTTGTTGGGTTAATGCACCTGCAGTATTAACCGCAATGAACTTTGCTTAGCATCTCCAAAATGATAAGAATTCCCATGGATTCATTGGCTTTCGCAATTCCAGTTTTTTTCGTTACTCATCGCTTGAGATCTCGCTCTCAGCAACAGGTGCAACGGACGGAGATCGTGTGAGGGTCAAGCAGATGGTGTTGGGTGGGTGCCGGGGTGTGAGGTCATACTTAAACAGGCATTGAGAGCAATGCGGTAAGGAACAATGCTTGGGGAGGTTTATGCTTTTGGCAATTTCACACGGTGTTTTTTTCTTGTTTGACAATGTACATGCGTATGTTGAACTTCTTTCACACCATACTCAGCCAACCGTGCTAATCGGAGGTGCGGTGGAAGGACAACAAACTCGCCACACAAAAAGCAGTTTTAAAGAAATTAGTTTTCAGTGTACATGTAAAAGTGCATACCTCCAGTGGCTTCCCAATATCGGAAGGAAGAGCATTCCAGACGGCCGCAGAAATGCATCTGAAAGCGAGCGATGCGGTGACCGCCTTTGTTCGATGGTTAGCCAGAAGCCGCTGCGAAGATTATTGCTGAACATTTACAGCCCTTGACTTTATGAAGGCCTTCCCACATCGTGTTGGTCATGGGGATGTATTTGACCATACTTCACCACACTCATCAGTGTAGGTTCGTTGAAGTGGGAAAGTGCACAGGCCAGGTTCAGTCACCGCTCGCCACTGATTATTTATCGTCTTGGTCTAGAATCAAACTCGATTAACAAAGTTTCTAGCACCATGCACTAACCCTTGTACCACCGTTTCCTCCCCCCCCCCCCACCCCGTATTTGTATAATTTAATGTATATGGCATTCATATTCTCGCTTATTTAATAGGTTTTATTTTTCGTTATATAATCGTCTGTGTGGAACAAAGATAGGTTTGCAAAAATATTTAAAAATTTACATCATTTGTGTTTTTAAAGGCTTAATGGAATGACTTGATGAACATTGAACAATGTACCACACACACATATTTATTAATTTAAAATATGTGCTCCTAAATGAGCAGTTTTCACAAGTGTGGGTCTACTGTTATTTTATTTGTTTGATCTTTGTAATATATCTTTGAACAAGGCATGCATATAAATCAAATTAAAGCCTTATAATTATGTATTGAATTCATAAGTGGAATGCATGGAATTGCATTAGCAGTTTAATATCTGGATTATAAATAGTTCAGTACAGTTTTATTAATTCTGCGCCAAAATTATGTATTACCACGTGCGGTATAAGATCTCACGTATACTCGCACAAACCGTGTAAACTGCACACACTAAATACATTTCTGTTACTCTACATCCTCTATAAAGTATTTTTTTTGCATTCCTTGACAGACCACTATAAAGTTCATGTTTTTGTTTTAGCGACACATTGCAGCAGACTGCAGGAAGAACCTTCGAGGAAGGAACAGAAAACTGTCAGCTTCATTATCGGTGGAGTATTTTTTTGTTGAAAGAAAAACATGCCTCTTGCCGCTGCATCAAGTTCGTATATCCGTCGGTGGCCTCCGAAGACAAGGGTGTCAAAACAACAAAAAAATGAATTGTAACACAGACCGACGCGCGAGACAGCAACGAAAAGGCAAACATTTATACAAACTTCATTAGTTTTTATTTTGTTAGGTTTTTTTCTGTGTAATTCACACTTATTTTAAAAATGTCTCGCTTCAACCAAATGTTTCTTGAATGCGTTTGATACCTCGCTGTGCATTCTAATTATTATTGTAGTTTATAAAAAAAAAAACACTTTGTGATGTGTGTCGTGGCCATTTCAATCCACCCTGGTTTATTGCTCGTGGCATGTAGGCATTTTAAGGGAAAGTTGGCCCAGATATATAAAAAAAAATAGTTTTACTAATTCCATTAGAGAGCAAAGTGTGTGTTGGAATTTCAGTGAGTCGAGCAAAAATCTCGCTGTAAAAACCTACACGGATAGGGGGGAGGGGGTAAGGGGGGGGGGTGGTGGAAAAATTGTGGACTGGCTGAGTATTCACACTGACTGATTGTAAATAAATACAAGTCAGTACCACACGTACGTCTTGCTCGAGCTCCGTGTGTCAGGTTATTCCCAAGATAAGCGTTATCAGTGACGTCACAGTCTGCTGTACGTGACCTTGTTTCTGCTTTCTATTCACCTCAATCACATTACTATAGAGTACTTTGGGAGGAGCGGTGGCAGAGTGGTTAGCGCACTGCACTGTGAACCTGCTGACTTGAGTTTGATTCCCGGCCAAAGCTGATGTCGCTAACGGGGGGGTGGGTGGTGTCTGAACGTGTCCTGGGTACTTTCCCCCACCTCTCCAAACCTGCACTCACCAGAATGGTGAAGTATGGTCAAACAATTCAGCTTACCAACATGGCATGGGAAGGCCATGGAGGAGGCCTCGATCCTTTACCAAAAAGTGGGAGCCAGGACCAGTTCAGATGTGATGAAGAGAGGTCGCCCATGCTATTGCACGCTTTGTCTGCAACTCCTTGCCTCCAGGCATCCGTCCCATCGACTCCCTGCCCCTGTTTAAGCCTTTCCCATTCTTTACCATTCTGACGACGTACGTGTACGTCGTCATCAGAACGGAATCTAAAGCAAAAGGCTCTGCGGGGGAGGGCATGTGGCACAGTTTGGCGCCAGCTATCACAGGATGTGGTCGTGTCGCTACGATTATTTGTGGTGAGTGACAATGTCTTTAAAAACAGCGGCGCTACGACTGCCTTAATAAAATTAACGGTAACTGGTCGCGCGTTTCGAGATTCGGCGGTGAACGGGACACCCACCCTGCAACTTGCAGACATCTCAGAACGGGAAAGGGTTTAGGTCCAGCCTCTTTCCCCTCCCCCTGCTCATTATGTATTGCCTCTCTCAGTACAGAAACAGTGAGCATATTTAATCAATGGTGTCTTGGGATGCGGTTGCATTTAGATGCTATATTACTCCAAATGGTATTGAAAATTGTAGCTGCATTTGCCACTGTTGTTATCCATGGCGGGGGATTGAACCCCGATCCGCTGGCTTCTTAGTGCAGTACACCCAAGACGGTGCAACCGTTTTACCCCAGAATAATACTGTACTCTACTGTTAACAAAGGCAGTGTTTAGTGACAACAGTATCCTTTAATTGTTATAATGTATTTTAAAAAGGGGGGAATTTTTTTTGGGCTCGGGTTATTCACGGCTCTCACTTGCCACAATCTTGCGATGGCACCCAAATATATATTTTTACAATATTCCCTTTGTGTCGTTTCAATGAAGGTCTTAGTGGAGGGCTGGGTGGGGGGTGGGGTAAAGAAATCAAATTGTTTCAAGGAAGTGACTGCAAAAAAAAATTGATTTTGCTCAGTAAAGCTGTCGCCTCTGTGATCTAGAAGGCTGTAAGAGATGAATTGGCTTTTCGTGCTGTCAGATTTGGAGAAAAAAAACTTACTAAGAGCCCTTTTTTGTATAAAAAATGTGAGTTTTAATAAGAGGAAAGGCAGAAAAAAACGTCCTGTCTAAATCATGGAAAGCTTCCTTCTGGTCATTGTTAATTGTTTTAAAAGATGATGGCAGCATACCACTCTGTCTTTGATAGTTGACCTCTGACCTGCAGCCATGGACCATTCCAATAAAAAAGGTTATTTATCTGCTTCGAGGCGGCAGGTAACATAACGCTGAGGTCATGACCCTGAGCATGCTTTCTGTTATCCTAGACATAGGCCAAGGCTTCAGGGGAAGTCTTGAATTACAAATGACAATCTTAATTGAGGTAAATAATCACACGATCTCTTGGGAAAAAATGTTTATTTAGGTTGTTTACTATCTTTTAAAGCTGCTAGTACTGCATTCATAATTATGAACTACTTTTTAAGCTTTTTTTATTTCTTATATAACTTATAAAATGCTAAATTTTACAAGAGCATTATTAAGCTCAAATGTTGGCCCTGAAGGGAAATTGCCTTGTAGGCCCAGGTTCAGAGTTCATACTGTTACCCAGTGTGCTCTAGGGATAGGGTTGCCACCTCTGAAATACAAAAACATTAGACATTTCATGGGAGGAATAATATCTCACAATATAAAATAAGGGAGAGCTTCCTGTACATTCATTTTCTTGAGTCGTGTACTTTTACACAAGTGACAAAAACCAGGACTCATGATGTCCTTGGAAAGACTTAAATATATTGTGGACAGCCACCTCAAAAAGGACGGATTATCCTGGGGAAACAGGACAGCTGGCAACCCTACGAAGGGACCTTGCAGAATGTCAGTGTGATATTGTTTTGGGAGATTGTGTACAGAGTTATCTCGGTCACTAACGGGCATTAATAATCTTGCAACCCTCTTTGCAAAAATTGGCCGTCGTCAAATTGTGCATGGTGTCAGAGCAGGAGCCAACAGATTTTGGCAGAGAGACGAGCTCAAGTTAATTAAATTTTGTTCATTTTTGGAGTTGAAAGTGGGTTCTTTGGCAGATTTTAATTCAGGTAAATGTGTAAAGCAACGTGTTGCCTTTTTTTTCCTTCTCTCAGTTACTCCAAAACTAAATTTTCTTAAGTAATTATGTGCCTCTGCTGGATTCTTTTGGCCCTATTCATGACCAAATAATTGCGTCGTAGCAGCAGTGAGAAACAACTCCATAAAAGGGTCCTTGAAATAAGTATCCTGCTGTGCTACCACTGTGTGGCCTAGCAGCAGAGAATTAAATGAAATGAGGGAGGGAAAGAATGAATGAGAGAGTGACACAGAGAGCCAGAGGAATGAGTGTATACGAACTCTGAGAGAATGAACATGAGCAAGGAAAAAAAAACCTAGTGAGTGAGTGAGCAAGCAGGCGGATGGATGGGTGCATGGATGGTTAAATATTTGAGTGAGGAAAAATGTGAGTGAGCAATCTAGAGATTGAATGGCTGCACGGATAGGTGCATGCGAGTGAGCGATTAAACGGCTGTGCGAGCGAGAAAGAGGGGGAGACGGAGTGGACCTTCAGAAAACGCATTTGTCAAAAGGGATTTACGTGAAATGGAAATAAAGGCATAGCTGTATGCGATGTGAGTTCTGTTCATACGTGCGTGCGCGTGTCCCGATTGGGGGGGGGGGGTGCCGGATGGACACCGGGCTGTTGAGCGTCTTCCTGTGTGACACCAGCGCGCAGAGGTGTTGCTGCCCCACCACGGAGCCTCGCAGCTTAAGAGGGGGGGGGGGGCTCCCACATTCGACACGCGGGGAAGTGTTAGCGTCATGCCGTAGATCACCAATTTATCACACCATTAAAAGCGAGGTGAATCTTGCACGGTGGGTCCTTGAGGAATGTCGATGGTAATAAATAAAAACATGAAGGGACTGAATTTGAAGTGGTGCACAACCACACGCATAAATAATCATTCAGCATTATCACTACATTTTAACAGAGAAATCTACACTAATCAGCAATGACACTTCTCAGAGTAGACAGTTTTAGGCCATTATTATATGTTTCTGTTATAAGGCAGTGTTAATGATCGACGTTATGGTAGTTTATGTTGTGTCTGTAGCAGTAATCTCTACATTGCTTCATGAACACAAGACAGTGTCCACCTGAAACACTTTGCAAAATACGCACAAAAAAACGTGTCCAATGTTTGCACCTTTGGCGTACTCGTGTGGAACAGCGGTGTGGTGTAGCTGTCGATTGTGCGGGCAATTCATTTCTTGAAAAAGGGCCCATGTCTGTTTTAATTAAACTGTAAACTAAACTTTTTAAAATTTGATTTGACCAGAAAGGGCTCGCTGAGCTTGGGCAGCTGTTTTTCAGGAGCGACCTGGCCACAAATAGCTTAACGAAAGTGGCTTACCATGTCGAAGTTTATCACAGCCAAATAATCTAAACGAAGGTGTCTGAATGGGGAGGGAAAAACCGGAGGACCCGGGGGGAAATCCACGACCACGATGAGAGTAAACAAACTACAAATACACAGCAGCAGACGTCGGAGTTGGGATCGAATGCACGACATCTTGTATACCGGGCGAGGTAGTTAACATCTCGCCACGGTGGAACTTGAATGGGAACGATTTAACCACTCGAACGATTTGATGATTTGTATAAATTGAGGTGAGAGCAAACAAACTCCAAATACACAGCAGCAGACGTCAGAGTTGGGATCGAATGCACGACATCTTGTAAACCGGGCGAGGTAGTTAACATCTCGCCACGGTGGAACGAGAATGGTAACGATTTAACCACTCGGGCAATTTGATGATTTGTATAAATTGAGGGCGCGATTAAATTTAAGAAAGAATATATTTTTTCTTCTTTTCCCTACATTTTGTTCGTGTTATTACTCATTTGTTTATGTGTTTTGTACAGTTTGATTCACTCTGTGAGCCTAAATGTTACATGAGCATGCGATTTTCATAATTTTACATTATTGATCATCACACACATTATGTAATGCATGTGTAGTGAGCGTCAGATTCAAATTCATATGATGATTAAATTAGTTATTATATGCTGTACAAATTGTGGAAAATAGTTATTTAGAGATTTATGGAATACATTTGAATGGACATCACAGCCCTAGTGTCAACCCACTTCTGAATGAGGGCGTGCCTATGGCATGTGGGTCGTGGACGTTTTTTTTTAACCATACTTTTCCGTGGCGATCGGCGTGGATTTGCGACGGTGGGTAGCACAGAAGTAAATGGCAACGTGGGATTGTGTATGCACTCCCTTCTGCCTTCCCGTAATGTAACTCCAGAATCAATCGTGCAGGAGCTTTGGTCCCGCACCTACGATCGACACGGTTGGCTACGTACATACGAAGTCCCACGTGCATCACGTATGCGAATACAATGCAAAGTGATGCGGTGACTTGGGCCGTCACACGGTTGCTTCCTGCAGAGGGCCCCAAAAGTCAAACACCACCTGTGTGCCCCAGTGAGACTCGCAGACACGTTTTTAAGTCAGTGTTGCTGAGTAAAAAGTCATCTGTCAGTCGATCGTCTCAACCAATTCAGCAATAAAGGGCCGTCCATAAATGACGTCACGCACCTAGGGTGGGGGGGGGGGTCAGACATTTGTGACGATGTGTGACGAGCGGGGGGGGGGGTTTCAGAAATGTGACGTCACATCAAAATGCGCAACTTTAAATACATATAGACAACACGTTCTACTTAATTAAATATACTTTTAATAAATGTTTTTTTCCTACAACATCAGAGTGCAGCGCCACATTAAATACGCACTACAATGACAATAGTTTAAAGCGATTTGAAGAATTTTTTTTTTTTTGGGGGGGGGCAAAGCTTTGTGACGTCATATTTGAGAGGGGGTCTGACTTTTTGTAACACCGTGTGACGAGGGGGGGGTCAAAAATCGTCCAAAATCGCGTGACGTCATTTATGGAAGGCCCCTTATGCACTCGTGGCGATGGGGAGAACGTCGTCTGAAAGAGGTTCAGATTTTAAGTTTAAGGATAAGGCTCAAACTACCGTACTGACTCTTTCATCTCATCCACATTGAGTTCAACCGCGACACTGCTCGGTCAAAAACACTTCTCTTTATCACAGGACCTTTTCTCCAGGATGAAAGTATGTAAAATTAGAACTGGTGGTAACATGTTCAAACACCAAATAGGTGTAGGCCGATCAGTTTCAAAAACAATGCATGTACTACCAGAGCAAGTTTGTTGGCATGCTCTCCACAAGCACTGCGTGTGGTTAATGCACAGACTTGATGTCTTGCAAAAGGTGTCTATGAACACCTTGACACCTTTTTAACACGTGGGCTTTCGCGACCAATATCCATAACATAGAACAGGGTGTTCTGTTAACGTGACAAACCTTACTAATTGGCTGTGTCTGGTGGTGGCGGCGGGTTTATCGACACTTATATTTACGCGATCTAACCCAACAAAAAACCCTGTCTTATGGATCTAAACACCACCTCCTGTTTAATTGCCAGAAAGGGTAAAATCCACTCTTCTCTTTCTGCTTCTCTTTCTGCTTCTGCCCTCGCACTGCTGGGCTTCGGAATTCCTTCCCGTCCGTCGTCTCTTCCCCCCCCCCCGGCCTTCTCATGACCTTGCTCAATTCAAGAAACGTCAAAACACTATATCCACAGCAACTTCAACAAGGGGGTGACGGGCGTGCGCTCCGATGCTGGCCCACTTTGGTGCATCAGCTCCGCGGCCGTGATTGAAAGAAAACAACAACAACAACAAACAACGCACACAGAGGAAGCGATTCCATTTGCTCGGAAGCGCAATGACGGAATTGGCGGCAGGAATAGTTGTGTGTGCGCGCTAAACCGTGTTACCACGCAGCCGCTGGTGACATGGACGTTTAACAGAAGCGCGAGGCAATTTGGGGTTCGTGTTATTTCAGTATTTACGGCTTTAATGATCGATGCCAGAGCACCTCCGATTAGCGTGGCTGGCTACGTACGGCGTGAAAGAAGTTCAACATAGGTACAGGGCAGGCATTGAAGCAGCAGCAGCAGCAACAGCGAGCGAACACTGCTGCCGTGTCCACTTTCCTGAGCACGGCTGAGCACTGGGCTTAATTAGATCCGCACGGTGACGGAAGGCAGCCCCGGCGATGGATGCGGTGTGGGATAGGTCATTCGAGATCGACTCTGCGAGTGGTTTTTTTTTCACGTCGAAGCATGCAAAGTAGAGCAGAAAAGGTCCCCCCCGTATGTGCAAATAGATTCCCCATGCAGACTTTTAGGCTGTTGGTGAAAGTGCTATTGGAGCACAAAGAGGTGGTGTGGCCAGTACTATGTGCCCGGCCACCTTTGTCCACCCAACACCGATGTTTACACACCGGACGAAGTACTCACATTTAAGGATGTATATTCTTGGTTCTTTCGGTAAAGTCACGTAGAAGGGAAATAATAAAATAATATTACTTTTCGCTAAAGTCACGTAGAAGGGAAACAATAAAATTATATTTATTTTATTTTATTATTTCCCTTCTACGTGACTTTACTGAAAGAACCAAGAATATGAATCCCTGCAGTCACGAAAGCTTTATATCAAGATTCAAGGATGTGTCGACTCGGGGTTCAGATATATTCGTCACTGATGTCAGCCGTGTGTGGGAATCTGACTCGGGTTGGCGAGCCCGTAGCGCGGTGGACAGACCACTGCGCCACCTCTTGTACATCTTGTTCATGTCTGATAATACTGCAGTGCAGCGGAAATGCATGTGAACTCCTGCCAAATAAATAACAAAGACCCAATGACCTCATGGGACAAATTAGGCCATTGTGGGCCACTGTCATCGCCAAATCCCCCAAACAAACGACAATGAGCTCCATTATATTTTGTCTGCAGGATTACCCCTCCACACTTCGCATATGTGCATGCACAACAAAACAAAGACAAAGATCCCCCGTATAGCCTCGACAGACTGTTGGGGCAAGCACCTGTGAAGGCCGGCACGGTACACGAGAGGGTGAGTGGCCAGCGCCACACCCAGCCGCCTTTGTCTCCCCAGTGGCGATGTTTACGACACACCACACCAGGTACCAGAGGTCGCAAACGGATTTTGATTCCTTATCCGTACCCGTACCCGGCCGCACCAGGGTCGCAAACGGCTACCCGTATCCGTACCCGGCCGGGTACGGGTAGCCGGGTATCGGGTAGGGTACGGGTATCGGGTACTCAATTGCGACCTCTGCCAGGTACTCATTTCAGGCTGAGTCGACCTATGGGCGGCCCAGGACTGGTTCAGATAATCGTCACCAGTGTTGGCCGTGAGCGGGAATCGAACTTGGGTCGCCGGGTTCGTAGTGCACCGTAGCGCTAACCGCTACTCTATCGCTCCCCACAATGTGCATGCACGCAGACACACACAGAGTCAGAGCTCTTTTCTAAATTTTCCCTAAACATTTTCCCCTCTCCTGAGCAGGCCGCAGGTACTGAAAAGGGTCAAGGCCTGTTGCCGTGGAGATGGCTCTGGCGCTTTATTGTGGGTTGTGCTTGCCCCCCCCCTCTCCTGCTCTTCCCCTTCCTCAGCTTTTTTGTGCATTCATCCCAAAAGCCAGCTCAAGCGTGACGGGACAAAGCGGCCTTTGTTGGTGCAATTGAGCGGCTCACATTCATATTTGTTTTATTTTTTAAGAGATCTCTTTTTTTTACGGGGGGGGGGGGGGGAGTGGTGGGTGGGGGGAGTCATCTCTTCACGTACATGTGTGTTCGTAGCGAGATGTTGTCTCTCTTGCCTGGTTTGCAGGAGGTCGTGCGTTGAATCCCGACCCTGACGACGCTTGTATGTTTGGAGGTTGCGTGTTCTCCCCGTGGTCGTGTTGATGTTTCTTCGGGTCCGCCGGTTTTGCCCTCCGCATTTCCAAAACATGTGCTGAGATTATTTGGCTGCGGCTATAAATTCCCGCACCAGATAAGCCACTTCTATGAGCTATCATCATACGTGGCCAGGTCGCTGATGATACCTCGGTGGGCTTTATCTTGTAACATGAAAAATAGTAAAAATATATATTAATATGTATGCACAATATTGTTTAAGAAGATTATAAAGATTTAGTTTTTTTATCATAAGCAGCTGGTGTTACATAATTTAGTTTTTAAAAAATCGGCAATGCCATCAGTCAACAAGTGATAACGTGTCACGTGCGTTATTGCATTGCGATACGAGCAAAACGTAAAGAATTGACTGGTTTTGTCATCCACTGAGCGTTTGTTTACACAGCTGTAGGTCAGATAGTTCGACACATCAACAGACTGAGAGTCTCAATGAACACATCAGACAATGACATCGTATTTTAATCGTGTCAGTGTTTTGTTATGGCTATAAACAAAAATACAAGTCAACTTTACAACGTGGGACCTTTTTTTGCCACGTGGTACGTGGGAATTGGTAGCGACCAAACAATCCGGCGGGAGGCTCGTGCAGCGGCAGCGGCGCTGCGCGTTTTTCCTATCGTGCAGACGCTGCGGAATACCAATCGCTCACGCTGGCACATTCGCCGTTCTCCACGTTGCACCTGAGCCACGGTGCGCCACGTGGTGCCGGGCACCGGAGCCGCGCTCGCAACAATCGAGCTCTTGTTAAGTCACCTTGTCCGGTCGAGCGAGCGGCAGCTGCATCGCCGCAGCCTCTCGTCGCCGTGTTTGCCTTGTTCCCGTCCCCGCCGTGCTGGGAATGCACGGGTAGGAAAGCAGAAAGAAAACACCGGTGTATCGATTGCACTCGATGGTAGGGGGCAGGGGTGGCAGGTTGTATGGGGGTGTGGGGGACAGCTCGGGGCAACGCCAATGGGGCGGGAGAGGTGGCGGAATGCCGCTGGCGTTCGCTGTTGGAGGGGGAGATCGGTGTTACTCGTGTTCCGGTGACACCTCCGGCGAACGGACGCCGTTCCCGCACGTTGTGTGGCACGCGCCAACTAAACCTCTCAAGTGTGGCAAATTAGCGCAGCCGGGGTACCTTTACGAGAAGTTTAAATGTCGCGGCTGCTTATCCCGTCATTTGTGAGTTCATTGGGACGATAATATATGTTTGGGATAAATATGAAGGATTGGTACGGAAACAAGAGGGGGCAATGTTAGGTGCTTTTCTGCCAGGCATTAAACCAAGGCCCCCCCCCCCCCCCACGTGACAGGCGAGATTTATACCACTAAACCACCAATGCTGACATGGCAAAATAATTACGGGTGAATTAATTCACATGAAATCAAAATGTATGCAAAGGAATTAACAATTGTTGCGTGTATCATTAGCAATAACTTCATATTTTTATGGCTACGTCTTCATGTCACGTTCTGACCCGCCTCTACTGGACATCTGTGAAAAAGAGCTTTACAGCTCATGGGATTCGTCCCGTATAAATAGATATTCTGATTCAGATTTATCGATTGTATTTATATTTGAATATTTGCCAACTTAACATATTTTCAGTAAAATAGAGAAACATTAAATGTCTCTTCACTCAATGGAGAATAATGAGAATCATTCATTGTTGGTGGCTTCTTCGAAAAAAAATCGCTTTAAAAATGCCCCCTTGTTAACATTGTCATCACAAGCCAAGTCCTGCTAATGCAGGCCCCTAATTTTTGTTTGTTTTATTAGCCCCCCCCCCCGCACCTTTATTTTCCGAGGCTCCACTTTATCTGCTTTCAACTGGTTTGCACAGGGCCACTCCTGCTTGTTTAAAGGCAGCGAGCGTGGCCTTCGTACCAAGTTCCCACCATCGCCGACTCCGTCACACACACGCACACACACCCGCCAAAGAGGGCCACCCCATCTTCCCCGCACGCTAACCGCCGGCTGCTAACGCCGCGAAACCTATATTGCGGGGTGGCTGCGTGTCTCAAGGGCCGGCTAATAATACCATGTCACAGCTCTTGAGCCGACACCGCTCACGTCCTGAGCTTGGAAAGTAGTGCAGCCACCTACGGGCGAACTGGCTTCTTGAGTGTGGGAAGTTTCAATCGGCGCATTCCAGTTCTGAGGAATAAAAACTGGTCTGATAGACGCGCGACGAACACTCTCTGCCGGACGTATGAAACAAAAACAAAATGCGTGCCCGCCCCCCCCCCGTCGTTTTCTGATGTATCCGTCGAGTTGGTACCGCGTGTCGTTTGGCAAGGGCGTCGGACGTTTCACTCCGCGTTCTGGGAGCTTACTGCGGTGTTGATTGACAGAGACTTTACACGGGATGATGCAAATGTGTTGAGCTCGTTATACGATGCGAAAAGCGCAAATGGATTGTAATTCCGGGTGGGTGGTGGGGGAGTGCGTTATTTTGAATGTCCATGAAACTAGCGTGGTGGCTGGGTAGCTTAGTGCTCAGAAAAAGCCATTATTTTTACAAAAATGTTGTCAAGTTGATTCCCAAACCCGTTACAGCCTTTTGTCCATCCACTGCTGGATGAAGCCCCCCCCAGTGGCTGTTTGATCATTCCTTTACCGTGCTGGTCAGCGTGGCTGGTGAATGTGTGAGGGATTTTGGAGGGGAGGGGGGCCTAGGACCGGTTCACATGTCACTGACGTTTACCCGTGGCTGGAAATGACACTGGGTTTACAGCACGGTGCACAAATCACTGCCCCACCCCTCACTGTAAACGTCTGACAGCTCTTCAGTGCGGCATCAGCAAATCGTGCCATCTACTGGCGAATTGCATTGTAAAGACCCAGTGCACATCGTGGGCCGCTTGTCATAGCAAGATCCCAAAACAGAGGATGGCAAGCTAACAATTTTTACTTTACCAGGTAAGGCCCCACTGAGCTGTTTAGCTCATAAGCGACCTGGCCACAAACAATAACTCGACGAAGTTGCTCGTCACGTGAAAATCTATAGCACCCAAATGCTCTTAAACGCGCGTCGTTTCTAAATGTGGAGGGAAAAATCAGAGGACCCGGAGAATAATCCACGCGACCACGGCGAAAACATGCAAACTCGAAATATACATGTGTCAGGGTTGGGATCGAACCCATGACCTCTTGTATACCAGGCGAGGTAGTTAACATCCCACCACCGTAGCTGCCCATGACATTGTCTCCCTGCACAGCTGCAGCAGCAGCAGGAACATGATTTAGAGCCAGGGAACTTTGGATTTGGAGGTGAGAGAGTAGCATTGTAATGTCTGTCTCACCGTCCTGTCGTCCACTATGTCATCTGGCTCCCTCAACACACAACACTGCGCTGATGATCAGAGCATCGTGCAATGAGGTGTTGCGAAGCGTTAAAGAATGACGCTTGTGTGTGTCTGTGTGTGGGGAGCGGTGGTGTAGCGGTTAGCGCGCTGCGCTACGAACCTCGCGACCCGAGTACGATTGCCGCTCACGGCCAACACCAGTGACGATTATCTGAACTGGGCCTGGGCCTCCCTTTGGTCGACTCAGCCTCAAATGAGTACGTGGTGCAATTTGTAACCGTCACCACTGGGGAAACAAAGGCGGCCGGGCATGGTGCTGACCACCCACCCCATCGTGTACCGTTCCAGCTTTGATAGGTGTTCGCTAACAGCACTTGCCCCAACAGTCTGTTTCGGCTATACGGGGGGTCTTTGTTTGTGTGCCGTGGTTAAATTTTGAACTATCGCTTTGCTTGGCTTAAAAGAAACATTCACTTGGCACAGATGCAAATAGCACTCTTAAATGGCCAAGAGAGTTATTAAACAACACCGGAGCCAATCCACACACACACACTGCATTATTGTGCCAATGTCTGTCAACAAAGCAAAATCAGTTATCGCAATCAAGGTGCAGTCATTATGGGATTAGTATACATTTCATGATTTTTTTATAAAAACAATGAATGGCATGAATTGCAGTGAAGTATTACTATACCTAATTTGAATTAGCATTCGAGAATTTTATAGAAAAGCCTTTTGTGCACAGCACATGCATATCGTACATTGTACGCGGAACATTTATGTTTATAGTAAATATGGGGACACATTGAATGCCTTGACCCATTTGTTTTTTGTCTTTTTCCAATTCCATTGCGATTCTGCTGTCGGTTTCAAATCACGAGACAAAGAACTTGCCCATTCGGGGCCCTCACCGTGCAGTCCGTGACCCCGTGCTCGCGAGAACAGTCCATACGAAGGAGTTATCACAGAACTGCTTCTGAGAACCTTTAAAGGGACCTCCTGTCCACAAGAGGGACATTGTACCTTCCCACACGCCCTGCCGTAGAGGTGTTTGTCGCGTGCCAGTCAAACGGAACATTTTATTTATTGCATTCTCAGGTTTTTAATTAATTCGAGTGAAGTGGAAAATCCTCATTTTACGTGATAGTTTTAGCTGTGCTTAATACGTTAACATTGTTCAATACAATCCGGGGTGCCAGGATAGAATAGTGGTTGTGTCATGCACTTTCAACCCCACGACCCGGGTTTCATTCCCAGTCTCGGCTGAACGTTAGTTTCCAACGATATCTGACCCAACGCAAGGGACCCTGCCCCTTCACCAACCCACACTGCGCAGATCAGTGAAGCAAGGTCAAACCGGGAGTGTGGGGAGGCTTACAACCCAAACAGTCGATTGACAAAAGGGGGGTTGTGAATTACAATGATTGTTTTATCACTCAAACTCGAAAACTGTCGTGTGCAATTGGCAGCAATTTTTTAGTTTTTGTTTCAGCAGCTGCGCGGTTCAGAGAGCGAAGGAGGGTTTCTCCCTGTCCAAACCCCTGGGCAGGGGCTGCCTTCGCTCGATGACATTTTGGAGAAATTGGACACGCGTGACGGCCGTGCGGCGGAGGGGGGGGTTAGCGGGGGGACACAGCGAGCATCAATTTAGAGCCGTTGCGACGTGTCGGACAACGCAGTCGGCTTGCGGCAAAAACACCAGGACCCACTACTACCGCCCGTCCGCTCGCTCGCACGTTTGCTTTAAGTAGATTTGGTGAGGTTGGCATTCCGGAGGTTCGAGGAGAAGTGACTGCCCCCCCCCCCCCCCAAGTGCTGCTCTCCGAGGTCTCGCCACGAGAAGTTGTTTCTCACCATGGCGGACCCATCGTGAGCTCATGCCTGGAGGTGGAAGCGGCACAACAATGAACACTGCGCATTGGTTGATGTTGTCGGGCGCTAAACGTGCGCTTGACCCTGCGTCACCACTGTTAGTTTGAGTCGGAGTTTGGTTTCGTGAACGAGGGTAGGCTGTGTGTGCCCGCATGATGGTCCAAATTTAAAAAGTCACCGCAAATATTCTTGGTTTGGTAAAACCGCATAGTATCATCACCCCCATTGGGGGACTATACGGTGAAGGATAGCACCTTCATCAAAGCCGTCGTGCTTTGACAATGGCGTGAATACCAAATGTATAAAACTAATTACGAACTCATTAGCTCATTTATACGGCCAAACAACAGGAAGAAAACTGCATGGGAGTGATTAGGACGAGGGCCCAGTCATCTTGTGCGTAAGGACATGTGGACGTAATAAGTGAGCATGTGCGCTTCTGAAAGTGTGTGTGTGTGTGCACGTGTGTTGAAACACGTGGATTATTTAACACGGCGAATGCATTACATGGGCGTGCATTGACATCAAGTGCTGTGATGTATGGTACCGGAGTGCTGCTTTATATTATTTTGTAAATGTTGGGGGGGGGGCAATTCCAGCTGGTTCTGCTCTGCTACCCAAATTTTTTCTATTTTTTTAATATATCAGTTCACACTGACGTGTGGCGAAGCACTATTCACCGGGAGCGAAGGATGAATGTGTTGGGTAACGAGTCAAGCCTTTTGAAGTGGCTAAAGAAGTGTTTTTGTGGTATCCTTCTTGGCCTTATGACATGTCTCCATAAGTAGATTTAGCATGTATATATCGTAACGGTTATTAAAATAATGATATACTCATTCTCACGCTCCCCCCTCTCTCCCACAGTGATGATGTCACCAAGGATGAGCTGAAAAGGCTGTCGGCCCTCCCAACGCGAACCCTCAAGGAGCATCCCTCCATCACCTTCTGGTGAGTTGCCCATTGCAGCAGCTCAGCGAGAGACGTTCTGCTCGGTCGTCACTTATGTGCGTGTACGTGCGTGTGTCGAACTTCTTTCGCACCGTACGTAGCCGACCGTGCTAGCACACAGGCCCCCTTGGTGGGCGGCCGCCCTGGTGTGCGGCTGCTTCGTTGTGCACGCGCTCACCGAGGCTCTGCGAATGTCACCATCTCACCAAAAAGACATTCTTCCCATCTGGACCTCGTGCTTTCATTTGTTGTTGTTGGTGTTGTTTTGTTGGTGTTGTTGTTGGTGTTGTCGTTGCAAACTGCCGCGACAATTCCCGCTCTTGTGGTATTGTACGAGAGCCGTGAAGGCACTAAGCCCCCCCTATCTCCCTGCACCTCCCCGCACTCTCCCCCACCCCCCCCCTACTGTTCCACTAACCATGTTTTTCATCTCCTGGTGATACCACCACCACCACCGCCAACGTCGTCGTCATTATCTCCCACAGCTTCTTCCCCTGCCCTCCTACAGCCTCGCCGGTTGCAGCGGCGCGAGGCGAGGCTGTCGCAGGCGAACAAACGCAGCCGAAATGTATTCAGCAATTAACGGTGCGACAAAGGCCGTATAAAACGCTGACACAATGGCTCTTCTTTGCCATTATCGGGCTCTTTCAGTTTTTATACTTTTACCCCCCCCCCCGGCGCGCACTCCCCCCTCGCCCCCAACCACGACTCAGCGGACGTGAGAGAGGCCGGAGAGCGGCTTCAGTGCGCAAGAACACGGAGGCCGTGTGTGGGCGTGGGAATGCGCTCCCCTCCGCCCTCCTCCGCCCTCCTCCTCCTGAGAGGCAGAACGCACTTCACCGTGCCCTCTCCGTTCGCCCAGTTCCACGGCACAAAATCGCCCGTCTACGTGGCAGATGTGGGGAAGGAGCGTTCCCTTGGAAACGCCGGCGTTTGTTTTCGAAAATAAAAGTCGCCCGCTCGGCAGGTTCACCGCGTGGCGAGCGGCATTGGCGTGAACGTGCCGCCGTTTCGGTTTCGCTGAAAGTGAAATCTAAAAAAGAAAAGACAAAAAAAATCAAGGCGCAGTTTTCATCCTTGGGTGAAACAAAAAAAAGCAAACGCATAGACACAATTGCGTTTACAAAAGGGAAAAGGTGCAGACCTGCAGTTGCCTCTCGCGCACCTGCTGGTGGAAGGGGCCTCTATTAGAGGGAGCTCTAGAAAGGCCGCCCACTGAGAGGGCATTTGGACCACACTTTGAAGCAGTGGCCGGTTTTGACAGTAAATGTTGCCATTGGTCCGTGTGCCGAGGGAGCTACAAATGTATTAACGTTGTTACATGTGTTCAAGTTAGCAAGCCCGTGTGCTTGTTTGGTATACACGTGGGGCTAATCGTGGTCTCGTGTGCGTTCGCAAAACAATTTACGGCGTCGGTGACTGTCACCGAGTATAAAAGGCTGAAAGTAACCAATGCGGCTTTGCCGTGAAACAAATGGAGAAATAAACGAAGGCGGGGGTTATTTGCGGTCTGATTTTTCAGATAAGTACCCTCTTGCGCGAGAGATGCTGTCTGTACATGCTTTGACTTCGTTGTGCGGTTGGGGTGAGCTGGAATTCCTGCGCGCGGGTGGGATTTGTGGCCAGGCCTGTCGGGGTAAATGTTTCCATTGGTCTGTGCGCCATGGGAGCGCCAATCAACCTATGATCATACCGAAAGGGCACCGAGGGTGGGTGTTTATTAAAACAAACCACGAGCGCTAATGTTTACGGTTGTTTCTCTTTTAATGCCATCGCGGTGAAGTATGGTCAAATGACCCTCGCGGCATTCGGCGTTGTAGGTGGCCCGCCTACAACAGTGTCTTGACCAACAATTAATAATGGAGGCGGGGGGGGGGCAGTGGTGCAGTTGGTTACCGCACTGCGCTATGAATCCGGAATTCTGAGTTCAATTCCCAGCCATGGCTAACATCGGTGGTGTGTGCTGTCTGAACTGGTCCCGGGTGCCTCAATTCACCGCAACTGACCAGTGTGGTGAAGTATGGTAAAACAAAAAGACAATACAATAACAGCAGTGGATTGAGCAAGAGTTGTAATTGCAATGAGGATGAGTTTATATAATCCGGCATTGTGGTACAGTGGCAGTGTGGCTCGCAACCAGAAGGTTTTATGTTTCTATGGAAAGACTCGCCCTGCCAGAGGAATGTGGAATTTCACCTCTGGCCCAGGGCTGTAAATGGGGAATGAATGCTGACTTCAACTGACTGGAAAACCACTTTATATGTATTTTTACATTACCTCGTGGTTTATAGCTTTTTTAAAAGCTAAATGTTTTTTGGAATGTTACATTATTATATGTGTGTTAATTTACTTCCATTTTAATGGTGCAATTATCTTCACTCGGCATGCAGTTGCATATGAAGACGTTAAACAAACGAAACGTTTAATGCTGCAAAGCAAATTACAATTAAGCAGAATGTATCGCATTCATTTGAGTTTATTTAGCATATTGGAAGCAGTTAATTATTCTATATGTAATTACATCTATGTGTGCAAGTGGATCATGTTGGCATCCGGGTGTTAAGCGCAAAGCAAAGGGGATACATTACAATAATAATCACTCAACCGCATTCTCACTTAAAGCCAACATTAAATGTTTGTAGTAATTGTGAACCATTGCCTACTGTTGATTACAGCCAGGCACAGCGCAATCACTTTCGCAGGAGAATTAGCTCCAAGTAAAATGTTGCCCGGGTCAAACGGACAGACGGAGAAATTGCGTTCATCGATTTACTTTCACGCGGATTCCTGCTTATCTGCGGAAAATACGCAGCGCTGGCTCGTGAGGAATGACATGCACAGATGTCGCCACCAATAAAAAACAATATATAGAAGTGTGAATTTTTACGAGGTTGTCTCTGCTTCCGTCGTCGTCGTCGTCGCAGGGAGAGTTCACTGGCCCTGACTTTGTTGTGCCTTCCCTTTCACAGCGAGGATGAGGTCGTAAAAAATTACCAGAAGCTCAAGAGTCAAACTCGGGGTCACGCTATCGTCAAGTAAGCTGAAATCATCGCACCGAATGCTCTGTTTTTTTTCTTTAAATGTCCAGGCTACCCGCCAGCCCAGCAACCAATTTCACGCCGCTGACACTTCCACCCAACACTCTCCACACGCCCCCTTTTCTCCGTTTGGAATCGCCCAAACTTAACCCAGGTCAGCTATGCTGGCACCCAACTCTTTGACCATCTGTGCTGTGTTAAAAATCAGGCAGCTCCACATGGTGGGGGGGTGGGGGGGGGTTTGACGAGAGGTGCAGCTACCCTTTGGAAGTCGAAGTATCCGGCTAGTGAATGGTTCCTGTTGGTGATTGGCTACATTAGAAATGCACAGGGACCCATTAATTGCTAAATGCTAGCTATTAATATCTTATCGTTGCCACACTATGCGTACGACTGACAACCCCTATTTAACATGCGTTTGAACAAACCTAAATAATATTGTATTTAAATGTACGCTCCTGCTAACTACCAGAGGTGGGACAAAGTCATTGTTATGCAAGTCCAAGTCGAGTCGCAAGTCATCAAATTCATGACTCGAGTCTGACTCGAGTCCAAGTCACATGACTCGAGTCCACATCTCATAGGTGGGACAAAGTCATTGTTATGCAAGTCCAAGTCGAGTCGCAAGTCATCAAATTCATGACTCGAGTCTGACTCGAGTCCAAGTCACATGACTCGAGTCCACACCTCTGCTAACTACTGACCCACTCCTGAGCCCAGTACTTTGTGTGCCACTGTGCATTTTCTGCAGGTTTTCCAATCGGTGCAATCAGCATTTTTGTCAGCTTGTTGAAGTGAAAAAGCACAGACTCCATGATATCGGAGTCTCGTATGTAAAGAGTTTGGGGGTTTCCAGACACCCACGCCACCGGTTATGATGCCAATGTTGTTGCTGCTGCTGCCGCATCTGTGACGGACTAATATTCTAGTCGTAATGTTGCACAAAGTGCATAGCAATCCACTCTGCAGTCCTGTGTTTGTTGAAACTCCCCAAATCACAAGCATTTGATCCTACATCAATGTCCCCCCACCCCCTCCATCCCTCCCCAGTCTCTGCCCATTAGCCCCAAACTGCTTTGCAATTTTAACATACTTACCAGCTTAATGGTCGGGCACAATTTTGGATGATTCAGTTTTGCTAAGTTCCACTGCACGCTCAAGGCGTCGCAAATGCGAGCCGCCTCTACGAACCTGGTGCGGACAAAGGGGTCGTATGGCAAGTCGTGACCAGGATAGAGGCACCGGCGGGTATGGATTGCCAGGAGGGAATTTAAAAATAGCTTCCCCCCCCCCTGCCCCGACAAAGTGCATTCACCCCTGTAATAGAGCCCACAGATTCGTGCGGTGTTCTGCAGCGGCCGCTCGCTCTGCTCCGCGGCATTTTCTCACGACGAAGAGGCTCCTCTTTCTGCTGATTGTTTCTCTCTCTCTCTTTCTTTCTCCCCCCCCCCAGTTACATGAGCGTTGTCGAGTTGCTGCCCACGTACGGAGTTCACTACTACTCGGTGAAGGTGAGTCCGTCGCTAAGGTGGCAAAACTAGACCCTTCTTCTTGGTTCTTTCGGTAAAGTCACGTAGAAGGGAAATGATAAAGTGAAGAACAGGTCTGTCGGAAAGACAGACGCTGTCTTTCCGACAGACCTGTTCTTCACCTGAGGACGGCTGCTTGCGTTGTGGCCGAAACGTCGTGAGAATTGTATTTTATTATGTTTTATTTTTATTATTTTATTATTTCCCTTCTACGTGACTTTACCGAAAGAACCAAGAAGATGAATCCCTGCAGTCACGAAAGCTTTAAATCGAAAACTAGACCCGTCCGTTACAACCGGCAGATGGCGTTTAATTGACTTTAATAGGTTCTCACATTTTGTGACCTTTGCTCTCTGAAGCTGCAAGGGGGAACATGTTGACGATTTTTTTTAGTTTCTCGGAAAACAGTTCCATCCTTTCCTCACGGGTCCCGTATCCCGTCCTGATATTGCTCCGGTGCCTGCCTAGTCAAAGAGCAAATTGTGCTTCTTTGAATTATAAAACACTGCACTTTGCTGCTCTCAATTATGATGAATACCCCATTGCAGACACAGCACACTGCATGCTGTGATGGTGGTGCGCATGTTTGTGTGCATGCGGCTGTGTGTGTTCGTTTGTGTGCATCTGCGTGCGGTGTGTGTGTGTGTGCGCACACGTATAATATATGGTATGGGGAGCGGTAGTGAAGCGGTTAGCGCACTGCGCTACGAATCTGGCGACCCGAGTTCGATCCCCGCTCAAGGCCAACACCGGTGACGATTATCTGAGCTGGTCCTGGGCCTCCCCTATGTCGCCTCAGACTCAAATGAGTAACGGGTGCAGTGCGTAAACATAGCCACTAGTGTGTTGTGTGTAAACATCGCCATTAGGGAGACAAAGGTGGCTGGGCGTAGTTGCTGGTCACCCACCCCCTCGTGTGCCCTTCTGGCCTTCGTAGGTGCTCGCTAACAGCACTTGCCCCAACAGTTTATGAAGACTATACGGGGGAACGTTGTGGTTTTTTTGTATGTACAGTGAGGGAAAAAAATATTTGACGCCCTCTCAATCAGAAAGATTTCTGGCTCCCAGGTGTCTTTTATACAGCTGAGATTAGGAGCACACTCTTAAAGGGAGTGCTCCTAATCTCAGCTCGTTACCTGTATAAAAGACACCTGGGAGCCAGAAATCTTTCTGATTGAGAGGGGGTCAAATACTTATTTCCCTCATTAAAATGCAAATCAATTTATAACATTTTTGACATGCGTTTTTCTGGATTTTGTTGTTGTTATTCTGTCTCTCACTGTTCAAATAAACCTACCATTAAAGTTATAGACTGATCATTTCTTTGTCAGTGGGCAAACGTACAAAATCAGCAGGGGATCAAATTCTTGTTTCCCTCGCTGTATGTTGAACTTCTTTCACGCCGTACGTAGCCAATGCTCACGTGTCTGTGTGTTTGCCCCCCCGTCAACAGGACAAACAGGGACTCCCTTGGTGGCTGGGCCTCAGCACAAGAGGCATTGCTCAGTACGACCACCAGGACAGACTCAAGCCACGTAAGGTACGGCCATACCACCCCGTGTCTCGCGTACGAAAGCTGCTGTTGCTAAGACCCAGCTTGCCTCGGGTAAACTGCTGATTCTTATATCAGTAAAACACTCGAATATACATAGAGCACATTTAGACTGACTCGTACAATGAGTCGTACAATGAGTCAGCCTTCCAGCAATTCGCTGAATTTTCACAATCTTGTTCAAGAATCACTTCTGTTTATTTTCACCATGTCGTTATTCCTCCATTTGCCCAAATGTAACACAAGCACTGACTTTGCATGTTATTCGTACACATTGGAAACGATCACTTCTTACACTGACGATTCAATGCTAGCATCTTGAGCATAATAAGAGATCTCCGTCGATGATTTAATGCATCGCTAAACTCCTACAGTCCATGCAACGTTTCGTCACACGATCTTGCACCGTGGAGACAGGGGCTGGTTGGTCACTCACTCATCCGTCGTACAGCCGAAGCCACTGGGCTTCTAAGTGGTCAACAGATGGCAGCACGGCAAGTGGGTTTGCGAACCCATCTGTGCGGTATTTTGAGTTTTATTCACTCATCCGTGGTGGGTTCCTTCCAGTTTCTTTCCCACGTCATCGTTCACATCCAAAGCTAGGAACCTCCTAAATAATAGGTCTTACATTGAGTGAGACTTGTATTTTTTGAATAAAATGTCTTATTGTTATTGTTACATAGTATAATTAAAGGAGAGCTAACGTAAGCCCAACCGAGTTCTATAACGATTGAATCGAGGCATTAATTTCTAGAAACTCGCAGAATAAAACGCAAACCACCTTCACGAGGGTGACGCTGACTGTTTAATTCGGGCCGAGAGGTGCACCGTATTTGGGCGATGGCGAAAACGAGTTTGTTGCGCGGGGCCTCGGAGAGAGAGCGGACCACAGTGTCGGGACCAGGGGAACCTCTGCCTGAAGTTGGCCTTCACTCGCCGACAACCGCCGTCTGACAACAAGGCGCTCGGCATTGCGATGCAAAAGGGAATCTTAGCTCTCAGCCGCTTGCAGATGCCCGAGTTAAGACACAATCTTGTAGCCATGGCAACGGGGCTTAATTGTAAACACGTGTGTGTCCCAGGGTAAAAAAAATGGCTCCTGCGTGTCACGTGGGAGTTAGGGGGTTGATTGCGGAGAAGTAGAATTTTTGTGCTTCGCAATTTGGGGTTTGTCGTACCCATCACCTTTGTGCCACCGATCTCCCCATCACTTGTCATCCGGTCTCTTAGTCCTGCAGCTTTTTTTTTTAGTCTCTCAATCACTCTCACTCACTCACTCGCTGCCACATTAACGTGAGGACGAACGGCTTTCCCGCTCCTTCAATCACTCACTCGGACACTCGCTCATTAACTCGAAGACACGTTAATTTACTCTGGCTCGCACGGCCGCCTGATGCGATACGTAAGCCGCGTCTGCTTTTGCTGGCCGGGACACGAGTTGTGTTGCTAATGGAAAGCTCCACATAGTTGCTCGCAACTTATTAATTCTACCTCTCGATCGAATGCACTCCCCACTTGCTCACTTCCTCTCTCTTTTTTTTCTTTCTTCCCCCCGGCAAACAAATCGATAAGAGCTAGTCGGTGGAGATCTCTAGCAGCGGGAGTAGTAGAACCATATTCTCTGGCGTATAGGACACACACATTTCTCTTGCATTTTGAAGCAAGAGTTGAGGACACGTCTTAGAATTTGGTAGGCGTGTGTGTGTGTGTGCGCGCGCGTGACTCGATTAGTCAAACTTTATTAACACCGGGCACAAGTTTGCGGTGCACCGTACTTTTCCCGAGTGCCTTGTAATCCAGAGAAATACACTTCAGAATCATACTGTTAACATATGAAGCAATACTCAACCGTTCTCCACCTTGCATCAGAAACCTCATACACGTGAAGCAAAACAACAGATCACTTCTGCTGCTCAACGCTAAGCACTCCTCCCCCAACCACCCAAAACCAAACACACAACCAATGGGGGTTGGACAGATCTTTCTCATTTGCAGCACCACACCTCTGGAACACCCTCCCAGAGGCAATCCGCACACTCGACTCCATCACTGCGTTCACAGTCGCAAAGCAACAACACAGCTCTGTACGCTTGTGATTAGTTGAGCATTGGCTTATTTTCCACGTAACACTTTGTGGAAGCTGCCTGGTCTATCACTCCACGTGGTAGCCCCAGGTTTCTTCAACCACACTTATGCCTTTCATTCTCTGTGCTTCAGAAATGTAGACCCATTTATAGAAACACCTACATCGCTGGAATGAAAAATAAAAGATGAACTGCCTACGATCCATTCTGGCTTTAACCAGGCTGCATCGTGTGAGGATCTCACAGTCGCAACTCAACAAGACAGCTCTCTATACGCTCGCATACGCACATACATACAAACTAACTCGCAGCCACAACTCGCATCGTAACAATAGCCTGATTACTAATCTAGTATATAATTACAATAACTCCCCCCTCAAATCTTTGCACCTGATGAGTTAATGAGTTAATGATGACGTCACCCTGCTGCTGCTCTATATAAGAACGGGAGACAGCAGAGCCTCACCATTCTGGCGAATTGCCCGATGATGCTGGATGCAATTACCAGCGAAACGTCGTACTCAAATTGTAAATGTTGTGGTTTCGCGCTTCAACACACCGGTGGGCTAAAGCAGTGAACTAATTTGTCTTTTGTCAACGTGACACTTTTTTACTGATTGGCCGTGTCGGGTGGTGGAGGGTTACGACACATTTATAAATAACGCGATCTAAACCCAAAAACGTTGATTATGAATAATTGTTTATGTTTACGCGTGTTAATGATGCGACGGCGCCTCTGGGCGGCAGGTTTGTGGCAGCAAGGCGCCGATGCGTTAACAGAAAAAATAAATCGACTCGACTTGACTCGCACAAAGTGGGGGGGGGGGGAGTCTGGCCAAGCTGATTCCTGCCCGCGTTTGAAATGTCACCGTCCTCGGGGCAGCCTGCAATGGGACACTCACATTCCAGCGCGGGTAACGGACAGCGCGTTCGCCCGGGTCATTCTGGAAACCTTTGCATTCGCTCGTATTTTTTTATTTTTTTTATCCATTCTTTTTTTTTGGTTTCGTGAACCCCAACGTGTTCCTCGCACGCACACGTTCCACAACGGGTCACGACACTCGAGTCATTGGGCCCAGAGGGCCGTGTCTTTTGCACAAGATCAATCATAACCTGTAATAACTGAGCTCGGTGGCATCGGTGCACGTACTTGTATTTGAGTGTAAACATTTGTTACGGCCGCCTTTTAAAGCCACAATTTCCTTCCTTTTAGAATGCGGTAAGAACGTTAGCTGAATTGTACGGCTCTACACCTATTTAAAATTTACATTGCATTTTTTTAATCTTTTCTCTTTTGCACTTTTTTTGTCTCGTAAATACAATCGAATCCCAAATGTGTTGTATATAAACACAATACACAGCGGGCCGCTGAAATTCTTCCAGGTTGATTGCGCAGCGTGCCAAAAGGCCGCATTCCCAAACGAGCATTATCGTTGCATTCCTGACTCAAAATTACTCGATTAATTGTCTTCAAGCCACGCATTGGTTTACACGAAGGATATTTTATCGTTGGCGTAAGAGCAAGCAAGGCTCGTGGTAGACATCGCTCCTCCGCCACGGGACATTACGGTGGGAGGAAATTCACTTGCTCATCACCATCACTCACGTGCGGCACCACATCCCTGCCGCATGCCTACGCCGTGACGACCCGCAGTTTGCGGGGGGCTCTGCAGTGAAGCGCGTGCGATGCTTCGGATTACTTAGTCACTGCAGGAGATTGGGACGAGAGACCGCGGTGGTGGTGACTGCTGCTGCTGCGTGTGTGTGGGAGCGTTGTTGCGGGCGGGAGGGGAGGCGGGGGCGGGTGGCCCTGGACTTTGCTGGGGTTTTCGGTTGAGGGTTTGGATGGGTCAAAGACGGCTGCCGTCTGCGTGTGAACAAAAGCCAGCTTATCCCAGCGGGGGTCTCTGCATTAATCATTACCCCACCACCACCACCGCCGCCGGTCCCCCCACCACACACACAGCGGTGCCGGGTGGACGAGTGCTGCCTGTGCAATATCACGGCGCCTGTCTCTGCCCTCCTCCTGGTTGCCACAGAAATGGCTGGAGATGCAAGAAAGGGGGTTGGATTTCGATTTAAAGCTTTCGTGACTGCAGGGATTCATCTTCTTGGTTCTTTCGGTAAAGTCACGTAGAAGGGAAATAATAAAATAATAAAAATAAAACATAATCAAATAATTCTCACGACGTTTCGGCCACAACGCAAGCAGCCGTCCTCAGGTGAAGAACAGGTCTGTCGGAAAGACAGCGTCGTGAGAATTATTTTATTATGTTTTATTTTTATTATTTTATTATTTCCCTTATACATGACTTTACCGAAAGAACCAAGATGATGAAAGGGGGGTGGCTCGCACGTTGCGTGGGTTTATCCGCGTGCCTCTCGGCATCGGGCTGTCAGCACGCGCCAAAAAGAGGGTGAGGCTATCGAGTGAACAGGCGGTGCAGCTGCAACGGCCTCGGACTACGAAACTGGGAGGCGGGGGTGGAATTGGATGGGGGGGGGGCATTTAATTCCTCGCACCAGGGCCCATGCCAACCACGCTGTAGTACTACTGTTAGTGGCGATTGTGTGTTAAGAGGAGAGGTTGGAGTGTGAAGCGAATGAGAGAGGCGTTAGTTTTTCCGGAAAGCAGAAATCTCAACGATATTTGTTGATTGTTCAATGGCTTTGTATTGCAATGAGGCGTAGCAGATATTCACGACTTACATGTTTATAATCATACTACTTTCATTTAATATAGCATCATTCATGCCAACAGCATCCCACAACGCTGTACATGAATGATATATATAAGGACCAAATCCCATATACATACGGCGCGAAAGAAGCCCAACACACAGGCACGTACACACACCAAGCAAATGAAAACCCTACTACTACCAAGCGAATATCTAAAATGAATAAACAAATTAAGAAATGGGCGTCAAATAAAAAAGCACAAACAAACAGAAAGTTATCCATAATAGAGGCTTTTTTGGGGTTAGATCGCGTAAATATAAATGTGTCGTTAAAGCCGCAACCACCCGACACAGCCAACTCTTAAGGCTTGTGACGTAAGGAGAACGTGCCAATTTGTTACTAGTACAGCACACCTGTGTGTTGAACAGTAAACCCACAACATTTACAATTCAAGTGCGACGTTTCGCCAGTGATTGCAACTAGCATCGTCAGGCGACAGCCAGATTTGTGGAGAAACAAGTCATCGGCAAAGAACAAAAAGTTTTCAACAAAGAAATGAAGATGGGGGTAACCGTCCGTGCTTCAGTTGAAGTACACATTCTGCACCTGGGGCAGCGCATAATCCTGGATCGTTGTGCTACAACCAACACAGCATCCACTCACCCCTCTCTCTCTCTCTCCGCTCCACTCACCCGTGGCCTCGCTCGGAATCCCATTAATGAACCCACTTTTTTCCCCTCTTTGTGTGGAGCTCCGTCTCTGGCTAGGCTGCCTGTACAAACACGGCGGAGTGAGGGAACTCAAGCCTGGGGCCACACCACGCGTGTTGTGCGGAGTGCCCGTCTCTCTCCCCCCGGACGGGTGTAGCCGGTGTGATGGCGTTTCGTAGCCTCGTTTGTTTATTTGCTAGTTTTTGTAATGGGGGAAGTCTTACACGTGGTTCTTGTGTATCTTAAACCGCGTAGCGATTTGCTCCCGATGGGACGGAAGTTGAGGGAAGTGGGTTAAAGTCAAGCAAGAAGCAATGCACAGCAGGATTAACAATGTTTCAACAGCACATTTTATTGCGTCTCGGAGCCTTAAAGGAGAGGTTTTATTAAATGACCCCGTGAACTCCATCACAGCTGCCCAGCACGCTATATTTTTTTTTATTGAGGGTCTACTCTTTGATTAATGAGCCTGTAACTTTCAACGAGACTGCCCTCACTCTGCTGTCCAGTATACATAACGGCACGAAACCTTAACGCTGGAACCACCGCGATTCCTCTGCGAGTGTAGGGGTTCCACCTATCCTGGGTTTTCCCGGGATTGTCCTTTTTTTTAGGAAGATGTTCTTGATTTTTCCAAACATTAAAAGTATTTATTTTTAATCGGTTGCGTAATAATACACCATTCGTGACAATTCATTTAAATGTCGTTCTCCCCTTTTTCGGTATCGTGAAATATCCTTCTTTTACGTGATATATACGCTCCGGATTTTGTTCGTACCTCACAGGTGGCAAACCCTAACCGTGTGGGACTACTGTTATGTGCGTAGATGATGCAGGGTAAGTAAACAGGCCGTTGTCCTCGACTCAAGTCCCACACACATTCCATTGCTGGCCTAACCACCCGTTGTTGAAAAACCCCTCCTCCTCCCATCTCCCCTCAAATTCGCCCACAATCATTGGCAAAGAGCGAGGCCGCGCGCGCATCATCGCCCGCCAGGTGCACTGCATTCGGTCTCGAGGCAGCCAAAAAGAAAAGGGGGTGGGAGGGGCGAGAGATCGAAGTTACTTGCGCTATGCACTCAGGCCATCATCACTTACTTGCCTGTGTGTCCTAATGATCGGGGCGGACAAAGGGGGGGGGGGGGCTTCACGCGCTGGGACGATCGCTCGCGCACAAGACAAACTTTGCCCGAGAGTCTTCACTTCCTCCGGTTATTCCCAGCCGCCGGGTTAACGCGGGCGGGCGGGCGAGCGAGAGAACCTCGCCACCAGCCCCGCATTCACGCGCAGCGAGCAGGCGAGTGGGCGAGTGCAACGTAAGCGGAAAAAAAATCTGCACGGCGCTTAAAAGCCGCAGTCAGCAGCAGCGTCGAAGCCGGCTGTGGGCAGCCGAGTGAAACTCGTGGCCATGCTGGGCCCTCGTTAACATTCCCCGGCCCCCATGGAGAGAGAGAGAGGGGGGGGGGTCCTGGGAAGAGATAAGGTGACTCTTGTGCTGCGTACAGCTCTCTCGTCATTTTACACTGCTGGGGAGTTGATCAGCAGTGGTTATTTCAGTGTTTCGTGTCGCGGTTGGTGAGTTCAGACAGTGGATGGGGACGGCTTCAGAAGCAGCCTTTTGGCGAATGTGTGAATGCTCCCGGTGAATTGTTGAAGCCGGGAATGGCGTTACCGTGTGGCACCCCTTGGTTTGAGATGCATAGACCCGTGTGGAGATTCGCGCGCTCCGACAGCCGCAGACTTGCGTCGAGAAATATCTGAAATGCTGTCGGAGGGCTTTAAATTGCTCGTCACAACACACACACTGTCGGCGAACTCGAATTAATAACAAGAGAAATAAATATGTTGAACCAAAACATTATTGGAAAAAAGGTCAACGAGTTGACTCAACAGAGGCATCCGACACACGTTTCTCATAAAGTAAACTTTGTATCTGTTATCTGGCATATGGACGAGTAGTCGTCAGTCATTGCAATCGATATAATAAATTTTTTGCACTGTAAACATTACCATTGCAGTCTACTCTTGATACAGTGACACTTTTGTAATAATAATAATAATGACAGGTTTAGTTGTAAAGTTGTATTTGAATGGGTTAAGCAAAACTAAAGTCGGTTCCATTCGTTGGGGCAGCAAATCAAGTTGGCTATCTCATGTTCATTTCACCGGTAGTAAGTTTTTGAATAAGAACAAAAAAAAATTCGCCGATACAATCGTGTGGTACAAAGATTTTCTCTTCGTGGTTGTTGTGAATGTATTACGAGCTGAGTACTGCGATGAAACCACTTTTAGCGCTTTGCTCTGCGATCACAGCTGACTAAAATCCCTGTAACACGCCTGACGGGCAGGTTTCTTGTTCGCTCTCAGCAGTTATTTCGCCATCAGAAATGTTGTGAGCATGTACATTATAAGGATCAATGTTGTTTGTTTGTTATCTTGTAATGTGCGGTTGCCAGTTCGATATCCCCCTTCACGGCGCGTGAAAAAATTGGGCCCAAGTTTTCTTAACCGCCCCTATGGATGGCCGCACGGAACGTTGCGCCCAAATGTGATAGGTTCACAAATTTCGATGTAAAGCTTTCGTGACTGCAGTTATTCATCTTCTTGGTTCTTTCGGTAAAGTCACGTAGAATGGAAATAATAAAATAATAAAAATAAAACATAATAAAATAATTATCACGACGTTTCGGCCACAACGCAAGCAGCCGTCCTCAGGTGAAGAACAGGTCTGTCGAGAAGACAGAGACTCTGTTCTTCACCTGAGGACGGCTGCTTGCGTTGTGGCCGAAACGTCGTGAGAATTATTTTATTATGTTTTACTTTTATTATTTTATTATTTCCATTCTACGTGACTTTACCGAAAGAACCAAGAAGAGGTTCACAAATGTTGGGGCACGCACGGCGTGACGCATCTCCACGCTTGCGCTTATCTGGATGTGCCGAGCAAACCTGCCGTGACTCCCCCCCCGCCCCCCGTCCTCAGCCAGTCACCCTCAGCATTCCTGTCACCCGCCGGAGCGAGCGTGGGCGAGGTTCAGTCGAGCAAGCCAGTATCCGTGTCACCTGTTGTCATGTCGTCAGCAATGGAACTGGTCGAGGACATTCCGGCGCTCTGGGTTTAACGTGAGCCAGTGTTTGAGCGGCCCTTTGCACGCGACGTTTAATCCGAGGGTTCTCGCCAACTGCTTTGAGAAAATGCCTCTGGTGTGAAAACTACAAACATTCCATAATTCACGCTCTATTCGTTCTGCCGTGCGACCGTTATCTGTGGTCAGTGTTTGACACCAGTGTTCAAAAATGATCTCAAATCTTAGAAAACAACGTCGGGTTACATTCTCCGATGCGTTTGGGGTTTGACTGCGTGCGCTTCGGTACGATGTTCGACGTTTCGCTCCATGTGCTTGGAACTTATTCAGGAACTTTAGTTCTGCAAAGACATCGAAGAAAATCCGCCGGAGAGCTGTACGGCACTACTGCAACATCGACATAGTAGCATCTTATTCCATTTAATTCACATGCACAGTATTTTTGGTGCCTTGCAATATGTTTCTTAAACTTGACATTAAGAAATGAAATCTTGTTTTTTGCAGTCAATGAAGTGAGTGTGCTTTGGTGACATTTATTCGCCCGCCAGACAGAAAATAGCCGCTCACCTTCGCGACTATTTTAATGTGGAAAAGTTGAGTGAAGTTCGAAACGGCGAAGGGGGCTGGCTAACATAACAGACCGGCACTGTAGAGTAACAAGGCTGCGTTTCTCAATAACAACAGATACAATCTTGGGCAAAACATAAAACAATTCTCACGACGTTTCGGCCACAACGCAAGCAGCCGTCCTCAGGTGAAAACCAGGTCTGTCGAGGCGACAGCGTCTGAAAACCAGGTCTGTCGCCTCGACAGACCTGGTTTTCAGCTGAGGACGGCTGCTTGCATTGTGGCCGAAACGTCGTGAGAATTGTTTTATGTTTTATTTTTATTATTTTATTACTTCCCTTCTACGTGACTTTACCGAAAGAACCAAGAAGATGAATCCCTGCAGTCACGAAAGCTTTCAATCGAAATCTTGGGCAAGTTACCTAATCCACAGTTGTCTTTCTCTACCATTCGTAAAGTAACACGGTCGGCCGGCCGGCCGGTCAGTGGTTCAAAGGGCACCGAGTCAAAGTCGAGGTTACCCTTAGTACTTTCGTCCGCAGTAACTCCCGCACAAAACTTTACGCATATTAAGGTTCCAATTGGGGTCTTTCTTGAAAAGGGATGGTTCTCTGTTCTCCTCTCAACTACGCCGCTGCCTGTAACTCACGACTGCATTAAGAAAATAAGGGGGGGGGGGGGGGGCGCAGGATGGGTAGAGCATCAGCACGGGGTAGTTGGCACACTGCGCTCTGAATCCAGTTCTTTAAAATCATCCTTCAAATAGTTTTTCATTATTATTATTGGTACAGAATGGAATCGAAGCAACTCAAGTATCATAGCCGAAAACGTCTCTTTCGTAATCTGAGCAATGTGGGAGAGCAGGATTGGGTGTATGTCTCACGATAGGCTGGTAGAGGAACACCTCTCCAATGCAGGTCAGGGAGGGCATGTTCTTAAGGTGCTCGTCAACAGCACTTGCCCCGAAAGCATGTGAAGGCTATACGGGGGATCTGTCTGCATTGTTCTCAAAAAACACAAAGCTCAAACTTAACTTGCATCACCCTAACTTGCTTTCTGATCCGCTGAAATAAATACCACGGTTTAAATGTCACTGCCGGAAGATAGGCGAGTGTGAATGTTGTCGTATTATTATTCCTGGCAGTGTAAGCTAAGTAGCCCCAGCCTCAAATAAGTTCACGACGAGCCTCTTGCTCCCACGGGGAAAGGTTAACAGTGGCGTCTGCGGTTGGCGGCGTCTGTGCGTGAGTTGGCGTCGGCGGCCGGTGGTCGCTGGTTGGTTTCTCTCTCGAGGTAATCCGCGAAGGGGAGGAGGGGGGGGGAGGAGATCCTTTGAGAAGTGGCCGCCATTGCCAGGCTACCCTGCAATCATCCACCGCCCCCCTACCAACCTCCCAGCAATATCTCTTGTTTGTTTTCTAAACAGCAGCGCCTCTAGGGCTCTAACCTACTCGCCGCAGTGCCCGTTTGCGGTGACGACGAGCTGGAGAGAGAAGTGAATGACGAGGCCGTGATTGCCTCGAGCAGAGAGCAGCTGGGGCTTAGTCTAAAAAAAAAACCCCGACGAGTTTCATCCGCAGGTCATTTCCTGCGTGTAAAGCAAAGTAATAATGTTGAATTAGTTGCAAAAACAAAGTGCATTCATTATTTCGATGATGTGGCCCTAAGCCCTTTACGCTCGAGTGCTTTAGAAATTTAAAGGAAAACCTCGCAGTTCTCAAAGAGTGCGCGTTTTTGTTGTTGTTGTTGTTGTCGTTTGAGCGCTCGCTTTTCCATTTGCCAAAACCTTTCTTCTGTTCTTTTTCCTCTCTCGAGTGCAGCTGATCCCACGCGGGACCCAGAACCCAGTTGCCGCTCTTTTATCAACCCAGTGCCCTGCTCCCGTCGGCAACAACGAGTTTCGCCTCATTAGCAACGCCGTGGCCCACCACCACCCCCCCCCCCCGCGCGCCTCCGACACTCGCCGAGGCCGCGGAGCTCAAACGAATGAGCGTCAAGTGAAAATGACTTCGGAGAAAACGTTGTGTGTTGAAAAATATAGAGAATGGTGCAGCGCGCGCCGCTCGCCAATTTGAAACCTGGAGGAGGAGTGAAGTTGTTTGTGAGATGAATTCTCCTCGGGTATGAAAGCCTTGGTTATAATGGTATTTCTCATGACTCCATAATTTCATCTAATAACAACAACAAAAAGTCCCAAGCTATTTTCTGTTCAAATGAGCGTTCAGGTGGGGCTCGTTTCTGGTGTACAGCCCTGAGGCCAATGATGGAATTTCCACATTCCTATTGTGGGGGGATGGCCTCTCCATCGCATAATTATGTCGGTGTTGACTATCCCACAAGGTGGTATCTATTTTATTGACATCAGCAGGATGATGGGCTGAGTCAATCTCCAACCAGGGTTTGAACTCGCAACCTTTGGGGGATTGCAAGCTGCTCGCTCTACCGCTGAGCCACCGGGCGGGATAATTGTCAACATGGTGCAACTAAGTGATAGTTACGAATTAAAGACGATCTTTCATTTGTTAGTGTCGTCCCCGATTCTGATCATTGGCAAAAAAAATTGCTTTTATTCTAAGCTGTCATGTGCATTGCTGTAATGTCATGAAGTTCTCACTCTCCAGTCCATTTAAAACAAAACATCCAACTAAGATATTCCTTTAATCTAGGATTGAAGCTTTCGTGACTGCATCAATTATACTCATTGGTTTTTTCGGTAAAGTCATGTATGTAGAAATATATTCCTTTGTTGACCCTTTGTTCAAGGCTCTACTATTTTGTCAATGAAACACAGTTCAAAAGACGTAATGAGTGAGTGAATAACAAAGTTTGACTTGGAACCATCTGTTCCATGGCTTGAGAAATGTGAGCCTCCTCATTTTTAACCCTTCGCAAATTTCTTAAATTCCACCCCCCTCCCCTCTGCCTTTGTCCACCCAGCAGTATGCATGGGTAAACCGCAGTTAGTCGAGCGGCAGGTCGTGGGAGGTGGGGTTAAGTGTGGGCATCTCCACTTCTTCCAATATGCCAGGCCAGCGTGGAAAGCGTAGGCCAATTACCCTCTAGAGCTCCCGCGAGTGGGGAGGCCCTTCCAACCAGTGCCCAGTGACAGAAGCAAGTCATTGCAGGGCTGCACCTTTACCTCTTTATTTAACCTTCACCATTAACCCTTTAATGAGCTGCTTCCACCAGCAGGGTGGAATCACACTCTGTCAAAGTGGCAGCTGCGCACGTGGCATCATTACTCACCCACCGGCTCAATGGTCACCTGTGGGCGGTGGCTCCTATGGCAGCACGTGACACTGTCAGGGACGTCCTGATTCTCCAGACTCGCGCGAGAAATTAAAAAAAGCTACCTTTGCTGACCCTGGAAAGCACAACCGGTGCGCAGGAAACTTGAAAGCAAAGGGGGCGGTGGGGGGGGAGAGGGAAAAGGGTTCAGCCTAAATGTTGTCGGGTATGAAAAGACGCGCTGCGGGACGCCATCCCTTTGCCCGTGCCCCCAAAAGACCAAATCCGAATTGAACTTGTTCAACAATTGTGCTGCCCAGTTCACTGTGCAAATTGTGAAGTGACACAATATCTGCTTTCGCATTGACTCCTGGCATGTGTGTGTGTCTGCTAATGCTCATGGCCAACACCAGTGACGATTATCTGAACCGGTCCTGGGCCTCCCCTAGGTCGACTCAGCCTCAAATGAGTACTTGGTGCGGTGTGTAAACATCGCCACTAGGGAGACAAAGGCGGTCGGGCGTGGTGCTGGCCACCCACCCCCTCGTGTACCGTTCCGGCCTTCATAGGTGCTCGCTAACAGCACTTGCCCCTACAGTCTGTTAAGGCTATGCGGGGGATCTTTGTATCTTTGTCTGCTTATGCTCCTATGGACGAAGCCAGCCCCCCCCCCGCCTTGCAAGGCAGGGCTGTGAAAAAGGAGTGCAGGAGCGTTGTTGTTTGTCCCATTAGACGCAGCGTCACGGTCTCGCTCGCTCAACCGTGGGCCTGTTCCTCACTTCTGGAAAATTGCCTCTTCATTCCCAGTGCATTATCGTCGGTGCGATCTTGAGCAAGGCTGGAAATGGATAGCAGGGATCTCTCCACGCAATTACGCTCTAAGTGCACGGCGGGGCTGTGTGGCGGGCGGGGAAAGGGCGATTTTAAAAAAAGATGGGGCAGCCAGTTTTTTTTTGCAAAATGCGGCCGGAGAAAAAATTGGCAACGATAATCTTCTGGCAGCGAAAGTAAACTGCAGATATGATTTGACTGTCGTGTGGTCATGGGAAACATTCGGCTGGGCCGTGTTCACACAGTAATTTAGAGAAACCGAAAAATCCACTATCTTGACACTTCATTCATGCCGAAACTGTGCACGCAGCACTTCTCAGCGGTCTGGAAGCCAAATGCAAATTTGGTTTGGTCTTTTCTGTTTCTGGCAGACGGCACCCACTTACAAAGGTTACTGTGTCTGAGCCACGACACCTGACCAGTTCCATAGGTCTGCCTTCCAGTAGGCATTTCAAAATCCATTATGTATTAGATGGAATGAGTGTGTGGTGTGTGTGTGTATATATACCAGTGAGTGGCTTAACTTAACCACTAATACACGAGCGGACAAAGTCTTGTGTAGTAGGGTGGGAAGGGTGGACATGTGTACGGCTCTTGTCACTCAATTTTAGTAATTCAAGCACGTTCTAGTATTTTTTTATCGATGCCCTAGCATGTTCACAACTACCGCAAATTAAAAAAAACATTTGTAAACGTGTAGGATGCCAACAGACGGCATCCGTAGTGCCCACTGAATTGTAATCTCCTGCTGCTGCTGCTGCTGCCGCCCATTCAATGCATTTCAGGAAGTTTGCTTGGAACTAATGAACTTTGTGAGCTTCGTGAAGGGGTGGAGGGAAGAGGTCGGGGCGGGGGGGGGGTTTGAGGGGGTGGGAAGGGGAAGTGAAGTGTATGTGTGTTGGCGTGTGGGTTTCAGGGAAAAGGGGGGCGGGTGATGGCGATGAACTCCGCGCCTGACATCACGGTAATTTTACAATGAATCACGCGGACAAAGCGCAGCGTACAGTTTCATAAATGTGTCACACGCGTCCCCACTTGGCTACTGGGAAATGATAAATTCCAGATTCGGCCTCGCTTCCTTCTTGTTTCTGCTCTCTGATGGATCAGCGATGGAGAGACTTGAAACGGTGCTATATGTTTTTTTAGGGTGGAGTGTGGGGGGCAGCTTCGTGGACGCGAGATTAAACATTAGTCCTCTCCACGGCGGCGCTGTGAAAACGTAGTTACGCGCTCGGTGCCGAGAACGCCGGAGCAAGTTGTGCTCCACGGTTCGTGAGTCGCGGGTAAAGTGTTTCGCCATGAGTGTGTCCGAATGGCGATGCAGCCGCCCTGGGTTGTGTTTTGGTTCTTTTTTTTATCTCGGGCCAGGCAGGCGGCCGAGTCGCCCAGTCTATGCGGCCGTCCACTTGCAGCCACGAACAAATCTACCCAACTTGTTATCTCACAGAGAAGGTTAGAACGCTCTTGTATATACGTCTGGCTACTGAGGCTATGCGTGATGTAATTTGCTTACCATCCTCTGGGTGAATATCGTGACATCTGCACTTAATGATTGTCCGATCAACAAAGTTTCGTACCGTTGTGACGTTTTTTTTAACGCCGATCAATCTCGGATTCTGAAGACAGCTTGCAGCTTCTGCATACAATGATAAGGTTTAAGGATGTAAATTTGCATTTGCTGAATTCACTGGATTGGTGCTCTATTTTTACCTCCAATTTTAAGCAAAGGTTGCGGTTGTGCCTTATACTCCGGGAGGTGTGTGTGTGTGACAAACGTTGTATAACTCTGCTGACACCAGGCATGAGTTTGGTGTGTGTCTTACTTTCTGGAGCATCTTATAAGCTGCAGAATTCAGTATATACCGCCTAAAGGACGACACGGCATCTCAAGGCCACGGTCCACAGTGTTATTTAAATATTCCTTCTAAGGTTGAATACCATTAATGTCTTAAAATGCATTATACTTTTGTTTGTTTGACAAGTGTGAGTTTATAATCATCTCGGGGGTAAGATGTCGCTGATCGGCGTTCTACGACTGCACAGTTTTTCGCAGTAGTGCTCTGCAGGTCTCCGATTGTGTCTCTGGGTTGTTGTTATTGCGTGCTGCTTGGCATAATGTCCAACGTTTCGCCCCACCACCCCCCACGTGTGTTGGGAGCTTCTTCGGGAACAATTCAGTTCGCGTCGGGAACAGAGACATTTAACAACGGCGAAAAACTCAAGTCTCCTGCGAGCCCTTGAACGTGCTCGAAGTCCTGAATCTCCCTCCCCTGTCGGCTGACATCGATGTCTGCTGTTAGTGCCGTGTGGATTTTGGGGGGGGGCGGGGAAGTCCATAATATCACGTGACCTTATGTTCCTCGAGCCCCAGGAACACCTTGCTGCTCGCCATGACCCCTCAACCATCCCCACTGCCCAGTCCCCCCCCACCCGCCACCTCCTACCCCCCCCTTTGTCTTCAGTTGCTGCCTTGGGGCTTAACGCCTTGGTGTGGAGGAGGTGTCACATTTCTTCTCAGCAATGCGGCAAACAGTGATTGCCACTTTGCCTTTTGTGCTCCGTTGTGCAACGCTCTTACATAAAGCGGGGGGGTGGGGGCACCGAGCACTTGCGTGTCGTCGTGTGTGCCTGCGACTCGCATCTTCTTCGCCGTGCAAGCAACAGGTGTTGGGCAAGAGGCCGTGGTGCAGAGTGCGACTTTCTTGCCACTCGAGTGGCTCGTTTTGTTTAATTTTGTTCATTTAATTGCTCGCACGCGATAGACGGCCCGCTCGGGGCTCGCGTGAGCGGCGCTTTGCCTCGTGCCTGCGCCGTGATCCAGTGCTGGTGAGATTGAGTTGGTGGGTCACACGGAGATCGTGTGTGTGAGGACACCTCATCGCCGGACGTTTGAGGCCCCTTTAGAAACAAGTAGAGCAAGTAGTTTGCTGATCTACGCATGGTCGAGTGTTGCCTCATGTGCGTGGGTTTCTGTGGCATGCGGCTTCCTCAAACAGACACACCTAGTCAGGAAGGCTCTTTGGGATAAATTAACGATTATTTCAGCAGTATTTATTGTTGTTTTTGATAATGAAGTGGAGCAGTGGCACAGAGGGATCGGACATTGCGCTATGAATCTAGAATCCTGACTTCGATTCCTGGCCACGGCTAACGTTAGTGGCGAGTGATACGCTAACCGGTCTCCTCGGGGCCTTTCCTCCCTTCACCAACCCACACTAACCAGAGTGATGAAGTATGGTCAAACATGACTGACACAGCACGGGGAAGTCAGCATCCAGTCGAGCAGTGTCCATCAATGCAAGGCCTGTGGGCCAGAGGTTGCAACCGGGTACCCGATACCCGTACCCTACCCGATACCCTGGTGCGGCCGGGTACGGGTACGGGTAGACCGTGAGTCACTGGTAAGTAACTGTTTGTCACTCATTTCCCAACGTCTTGTCTCTTCTCACAGTTCAAGTTCCTAGAATCAACCCACCCGCGCCTGCAACATGGCTTCATCCCAGAGGTCACAATCAGGTACCCGATACCCGTACCCTACCCGTACCTGGCCGGGTACGGGTAGGGTACGGGTACGGCCGGGTACGACCGGGTACAGGTAACCGTTTGCGACCGTGGTGCGGCCGGGTACGGGTAAGGAATCAAAACCCGTTTGCGACCTCTGCTGTGGGCCACTGGCAGCCACTGGCAGCCACTGGCAGCCTTTAGTGCGGCCCCCGACAATACACAACACGTGAAAACACACTCCCCATCATCATCGTCGTCGTGCTATCATAGCCCAATGGTTTCAAATGTGTGGCGGCCCTCACACTGATGATGTCCTATCGACGAAAGTGGTTCCCCTATGAACGTCAGTTAAGAACACTGCAGCGGTGAGTAGTGAATTGACAAGGCAGCTGTATAGTAAAGTAGTAGTAATAGGTTTTTACCCTTTCAACTGGTACAAAAACTGACACCTTTATACAAGGCATCATGTTTGCAATAACCACAAGACAAGCAGTCAAAATGCAAACAAAAATAAACAACTCTGATAATGATATGATATGCACTGTCCTTGAAGTTGATTGGTCCACACCCGAGACAGCTTTTCTTAGAGCCTAGTCTCACATGGTGTTGGACCAGATGACGCCAAAAGGCGTACAACTAGTGTAAAGGCAGCTGTACACGATATTTATGATGCTCATGCATGCGTAATGTACAGCAAATATGTGAACCCACGTTTCCAGAGAGAGCTTTCACCCTACACATTCGCTCAATAGTGTACGAGGAAAAACGTAAAAGGTGGCATGAGCACTGGAAAATAAAGCAACACGACCATTTCCACAGCACACAGCCCTCTTATCAAAATGTTACGTGGGATTTAATTTTTGGAAAGGAAAGCGGTCCATGGAAATTGAGGATATTAACGGAATTTTAGCTAATAATAAATGGGCGCAAGAATTATTTTAAACTAACAGTGTGTGTGTGTGAAACGCTATCACGGTATGTGGTGATGTAAGGCTGGATTGAGTGAGTGTGTGTGTCAGGTCCGGGTATTATAAGAGCCGAAGCAGCAGAGTGAAGTGGGGGGGGGGGAAGGGCTGTGGGTATAGAAAATGAAAGAATTCCATTGTTAGGAGCTATTATTAAACAAGTTGGTTACTGTTATTACTCCGTTCACTCAAACCACTGCATCTTTACAGCCAGCCACAAGAGTTCATAGAAATACAATCTCTGTTTTGCAAAGGGACCCAGGTAAAGTTTCTTTCCTGCAGCATTAATTCAGGCGGTGAGGTGAAATAAAATATATAGCCAAGCGGGTAGTGCAGAAGAGTTATACCCGACTACCAACCTTGTTGAAATGCAATAATCGTCCTGAGTTTTTTTCCCAAACGTGTTTCAAACCCTCCGCCAGACCGGTGGATATTCCTTCAGGTTGGGGGGGGGGGCACGCACGACAGTCTGTGAAAGTGTTCCCCGGGACTTTCCCGGCCAAGTGAGCCTAATGCAGTTTGATCTGAAACACAAAGCCAGTGTTCATCCTTCTCGCTATTGGAAGCACCTGGTGTCGGAAATGGGGGGGGTGGAACCCAAAGCAGAGTTCACCGAGCACCTGACGTGAACTCGCAGCTCGTTGCTCATGCAATGCTGCCCGCACACAAATCGTCTAAATCTCCCAAACAGCCCGCCGCTCACCGGCTTTTTAGCAGAGCGCCGCAGTGGCGAGATGTTAACTTACCTGGCGCTGGTATGCAGGAGGTTGTGGGTTTGATCCCGATCCCGACCCTGATGCCTGTACATTTGGAGTTTGCGTCTCTCTCTCTCCCCGTGGTCGCGTGGCTTCTACTCCGGCTCCTCCGGTTTTTCCCTCCACATTTAGAAACATTCGGTTGGAGTATTTGGCTGCTATAAATTCCCACATTATAAGCCACCTCGATGAGCTATTATTTGTGGTCAGGTCGCTTCTAAAAAAGAGCCATATAGCTCAAGGGGCCTTACCTGGTAAAATATTTTTTAATTAGTGGAGGTTTCAGGGTGATGTTATTTTCTTCCAGATTCCCACTAGAAACATTTTCTTCTGCTCGGCATGCGTGTTCGATTTCCGGATTCATTCCGAAACATCGGAAGATCGGGCCCCACATTCGCAATTAACCGCTTGATCCGAAGCTATTTTGTTTCGAAATGATCCGAAAATATGGATGAAATGGTTAATTGCTGTGACGTCACATACGTGGCTGATGTCACTTTTTGTTATCACGTGGGTTGGGGGGGGCATCTTCAGTCATTACATTACGTAAACATCCAAAGAAGATACACAAAAATCCTAAATTATCCTACAAACTTTTCAATCCAAAATGCTTCATTGCTGAAACCAATTCCTGACTCCTATATTTCTTCCGGTGAGTGATGAGCGCAGCAACACCACAATGCCCACCGCCCCCCTTTATTTAAAAAAAAAAATGTCCAGCCGCGCCTGCGCGCGTAGGAGAGGTGCACTCATCACGGCGCACGCGATCGCACGCGGTCTCGCAGTGACACGCGGTCATCGTAAAGTTTCCTCGTTTTCTTCTCAATACATTCGCCGGACCGAAAACAAAACATTCACCGGACTGGACCGCTTGCGCGCACCTGGTGGCAGGCAGCTTCGAGTAAACAACCTGTTGTTTAGACGTACCTGTCAGCGGACTGTCTTTCATTCTTACTGCCCTCGTGTACAGCTCACTCACCTTATTGACGGTACACTCCCACTTAAGGCTCATTCGTAAAGAATGTGCTTCCGTGCCTTCTCCCTTGACTAATTTGACTTGAGCAAATTTGAAGTTTGCGTGCGATCAGGAAACATTGCTTCATAGTTTATTTTTAAAGTCACGCACACAATCGGGTTACTTTTTTTTTCGCGAGCAAAGAAAAATACATTTGGGTTACGCGCGTTAATTGTAATGGTTTGTTTGTCAGCGCACTCCCGCCATTCGAAGCATTCAACTGCACCCATTACGAAAGTTTTGTCGACACTGCATTGTTTGGTGCATTGCGCGCGTTCCACTGGTGAGATGTTTTAACAACATTCCTGCTCATGCAATGAAAACTACCGTCATGTTGCTGACACCAATGCCGGTCGCGCACGTGGGTTAGAGCGGTTGCCGTGAGTGGGTCGCACGCGCCCCATGCTATGAAATCGACGACCAGTGTTAGATTTTCTAGCATCATTGGCAAGCAATATATTTATCTATCCTGAAGACCCCCCCCCCCCGGCTCCCTTCGATTAGCACGGTTGGTCATGTACGTAGAGAAATAGGTTCAACATACATGCATACAAATCTGGTCACACGATTACCATGACCAGGAGCAGTGACTTGGTGAGGCTTTCATCCAGCAGTGGAGTCTTGTATTGCATTCTTCGTCTTACTGTTCTATACGTGTACATTGCTTGCACATTGCATGTTTGTTTACTATTATACAACCCTGTTTTGCCCGAGTTATTATAATGAATGGGTGCAGCTCGGTGTATACCTTTTAATTTTTTACGAGTGGCATAACAAGCAGGGCCCGTACAATTTGCATATCAGCCTGGTGCGCAAACAACCACGCGATGGCATTTCTGTTGCAGTGATTTTCACATCAAGTGGGGGCCTACAGGCGCACGTGGGCACGTTACATCACTTTGTCAATCCACTGCTGGATGAGGCCGTCACCACGCTGCGCGGGTCATGGAGGTTTTTTGACCAAACTCTACCATTGAAGAACACTTTACCGTTGCCGGCTGGTCAAGGCGTAGAAGTACAACACAACGATGGATTTTGCTCCACTGTTCTCTGCTGCCCAACAAGTCGCTGAGTCACGTTGTGCATGGTGGTCACTGATCTCAAGTACTTGCCAGGCTGTGAGTTTCGTATTTGTCATTGTATTAAGCAGTAGCGTACGTGTACCGAATCCGAGACAAAAGTTAATTCCACAGGGTGAAGTGTTTGGTTAAAAATAGGTAATCACTTTATTTAAGCGTGAATGAAAATGTGAAGTTCATGCGAAAATAAATCCGGGGGAGTGGCGATTGTAGTGGACACGTGGGAGCTGGTCTTTATTATCGATAGCGCACTGTGACGTGAGCTCTGTTGCCCGGAGTTCTCGGCCACTGACGTCAGTGGCGAGTTATAACTGGACCATTACCGGGCTCCCCCACTTCACTGCCCAGCGTGGTGAAGTATGGTCAAACAACTCCGACGACTGCAGCAGTGTGTGGAGATCAGGGGCTGTAAATTATATGCATCATTATTACGATCATTGAAGAAGATGTCTACGTTCATGTTATTCTTTGGTTCTTTGGTTAAATACTCTTAGTTATTTCGGTAAAGTCAAATAAAAATTAAAATTAATAACATTAATTTTAATTTAATTTAATTTTTTACCTACGTGACTTTATCAAAAGAACTAAGAGTATGAATCCTTGCAGTCACGAAAGCTTCAAATCTTTGGTTAAAGTCACGTATTTCTACGTGACTTTACCGAAAGAACCTGGGAGTAATTCCTGCAGTCACGAAAGCTTAAAATCAAGTTCGTTCATGTTATGTTTAATAGCTCATATTTTTTTGTTTTTAGATTATATTGAATCAGTGTTTTTGTATGGTATGGTTATCACACAGTACAGCATATGGGTTGTGTATTGCTGGAAGATATTCTTATTAATACTAATTTACCAAGGGGAGCCACATGGAGTCGGAAAATTGTTTCAGGAGCGCGTCCCGCTGAGTTGGGAGGTTTGCCGAGCACCGTGCACGACGTACAGAGTGCACGTTCTTAGCTGGAGAGCCCAGAGGGAAGCCAAGCAGAAGAGAGGGCCTACAAACAAAACTCCACGCAGAAAGGTGCCCGATCCATACATTGAACCGAGGTCCTTTTTGGTGGCACCCACTGCACCACCCTGTAGCCCCTTTGTCAATTATTCTTTGGTTCTTTCGGTAAAGTGACGTATAAAGATAAACTAATAAATTAAATTAAATATTAGCATACGACGTTTCGATTGCAACACAAGCAATCATCATCAGGTATGAATTAAATAGAAACACAAATCTAGTATACTTAGAAATGTAATGTAATACAACAGAAAGTCGGATAACATAACAATCAACACCCTACCTGGTTGATTACGTTCTTCCTGAGAATGCTAAAATTTGAGAGAGAGATAAAACACAACCAGAGACATATAGACAGACATATAAGCAGACATATCACAGAGATACATAGAGAGAGCACAAACATAGGAACACAGAGAAACTACGCCTCTGTGTCGAGGCCTTAAATAGAGAGAGGGGGGGCGGGGGCGGAGAGAGAGGGAGGGGTTAGAGAAATTAGCATGCCAATGAGTAGCACAATGAGTGGTACCGTGCGCGAAAGCTTGAAAAATTAGTTAATCGCGGCAACACAAGAAGCAGCGGGTAAGAAGAAGCCCATAACCACCTCCAAATCCCAGCTGAAATTCCACTCTCGACCTCCGTCCCTTCCAAAGTCCCCCAACCGTAGGCCCTGGACCCCAAATCCCAACACATCCATTCATCGCCGTCGTGCACGGCACACAATGAGTGGAGCGGACGGATTTCCAAACAATACGCACCAATAACGCGCCATCACACAGCCCTCAAGGTTCCTCGGGAGATATTAAACACAATGGCCGTGTGTGTTATGGGTGTTCCGCGCGCAGGGGGAGCGGTAGCGTCGCGGTTAGCGCTACAAACCCGGCAACACGAGTTCGATTCCCGCTCACGGCCAACACCGGTGACGATTATCTTAAACGGTTCTGGGCCTCCCCTAGGTCGACTCAGCCTCAAATGAGTACCTGGTGTGGTGTGTAAACTCTGTCACGAGGGAGACAAAGACATCCGGGTGTGGTGCTAGCCACCCCCTCACATGCCATGCTGGGCTTCATAGGTGCTCACTAACAGCACTTTTCCCAACAGTCTGTTAAGACTATAATGGGGATCTTTGTCTTTGTCCACAAGTGGTTTGTGTGTATACGTAGTAGGGTGGACCTCTACAATGGTCCAGCCTCATGCGCAAATTAACTTACTTCGGATGACATAACGTGAAAAATCAGACAATAAGTGAATTTTATTTTGTTAATTGTATTTCATGTTATTTGTATCGTATCCATGATTTGTTTTGATCACGTGCTGCGTTTGTATGCTGTGCTTTACGTGCAACCCAAGCTCTGTCCTTTAAAAGGAGACCCTTAGTCGCTCTCGTCGAGTATTAATAAAGGTCGTGTTTCATGTTTATTATATGGCTCCATGCAAATTAGCAAGGGCGTACTGTGATGTTGGCTGTAAATGATACATCTGAGGATCAAGAGTATTCGGTGCCACGAGCTGTCGCACTTCCGAGGAACACGGTTGGCTACGTACGGTGCGAAAGAAGTCCAACATACGTACATAGCATTGTGGTGTTGGGAGCCACACATCATCGTCATCAGACATGATGTCTCCACTGTTGAATAAGTCTTCCCTAAGTGGCCTCTGCCTTTCTCAGCGTAACAGTCCGCGATCTCTCTGCTGAGTGCGCGCGCACACACACGAGCCGATTTCGTCGCTCCATCTCCGCATCGGTGCGGGACTCTGGGGGAACGCATTACATTCTAAACGTGTCTCAGGATGAGCGTGCGCCTCTGGTTTCCCCCGCACCTCCGTTTAGCGCGCGGTTGGCTGTGCACGGCGCGAGATAAGTAGTTGGGTTTTGTTGTTGTCATCGACGCAGAGACATCATTCCGGAGTTTCCACTCGGAGAATCCACGGAACCCAACCACTTTGAATTGTCTTTCCCCGCCTCGTCGACAATTTTCTCGTGGCTCTCTAAGTAGAGTCGGGCAGAACGGATTCCAGGAGAGGCTTCCCCGGGCTAAGCTGTCGACAGCGGCGAGGGAGCGGGGAACCCGTCTGACGGGTGCGGGGGGAACAGCAGCGGGGACAACCCACGGGATCTCTCCAGCGACTCGCATGCACGGCACACGCCACTGTGAGCGAGCTCTGTGTGTGCGTGTGTGATGGCTAACCCCCACCCCATCGCGTGTGCCGTGCCGGCCTTCACAGGTGCCACTCGCCAACAGCGCTTGCCCCAACAGTCTGTTCCAGGCAACATTGGGGGGATCTTTGCGTTTGTCTTTGTGTGCTGGCCACCCGCCCCCTCGTGTGCCGTCCCAGCTTTCATAGGTACTACTCGCTAACAGCACTTGACCCAACAGCCTGTTGAGGCTATACGGGAGGGGTGGGGTATCTTTGTCTTTGTGTGTGCGTATGGGGAGCGGTGGTGTAGCGGTTAGCGGCGCAGCGCTACGAACCCGGCGACCAGAGTTTGACTGCCGCTCACGGCCAACACCAGTGGTGATATTCTGAACCGGTCCCGGGCCTTCCCTAGGTCGACTCAGCCTCAAATGAGTACCTGGTGCGGTGCGTAAACATCGCCACTCGGGAGACAAAGGCGGCCGGGCGGGCGTGGTGCTGGCCACCCCACCCCCCTCGTGTGCCGCGCCTGCCTTCATAGGCGTTACTCGCTCGCAGCACTTGCCCCAACAGTCTGTTGAGGCTATACAAGGAGGGGGGGGGGGCTTTGTCTTTGTGTGTAAATACACCGCAAAAGGAGCTCACGCCTTCAGATCACACTTCGCCGTGATTGCTCCGGGTGAATGCGCACACGCGCACTGTGACGGGTAGAGGCACAGCCCTGCAAGTGCTCGCTCACGTCACTGCTGGTGGAAGGGCCTCCGCTCGAGGGACGTCTAGAGAAGCCACTCTTGGCCTACTCTTCCACGCAGGCCAAGACGACGGCTTGGTAGAGGTGTGAGTCCCCCACGCGTTGGCCCCAGCGCGCGCGACCTGGCCCGGTGGACTGCGGACGGATGCGTTGTGGGGTTTTTAGAGGCGTGCGCCGCTGTTTCAACTGGCGCTCCGGGAGATCGAACCCCCCCTCCCCCCGTAATCGTCGCATCCCACGGCAGCACCCCTACTGGACTCGAAAATCTGACGAAGGTGATCCTAGTGCCTTGCGCGCATAAGGTGTTCTTTACTGAGAGTCTTAGAGGAAGGGAAAAACTACGGTTTCAGAATGTGGAAAATTATTTTTTTCTAGTTTTGAGAGAGAGCGTCAGCTTGCATTTCTCGTATTAATTGATATACCCCCCCCCCCCCGCTTGTGTAAATGTAAACGCGCGCAAGCGTGCACGTCTTGCCGGTGTGAACTCTTACGTGTAAAGTGTGCACACGCGAACGCGTGATTGCGCTCAGCGCCGCAACCAACAGGCACAGGAAACGTGGTTTGGTGGTGGCGGTGATTAGTGTCGAGACGCCTGTTCGCCATTCTCGCTCACGGCTCGGCAAACTCTCACCCCCCCCGACCGCCCCCGAACCCCCTCCCGATCCCCCCCCGACCCCCCCTCACACCCCCCCCCGACCCCCCCTCACACCCCCCCGATGATCCCCCCCACCCCCCTCCCGATCCCCCCATCCCCCTCCCGATCCCCCCCCTCCCGATCCCCCCCCACCCCCCATCCCTCCCCGCACCCCGCCTCCTCACCCCGCCTCCTCCTCCAGCGCGCCGTGGGTTTGGTTTTACCCAGAAGCGGAGTTCCCCCACTCCCCTCCCCCCCTCCTCCCCCACTCCCCCCCCCCCTCCTCCCCCACTCCCCTCCCCCCCCTCCTCCCCCACTCCCCTCCCCCCCATCCTCCCCCACTCCTCTCCCCCCCATCCTCCCCCACTCCCCTTCTTCCCCCTCCCCTCCTCCCCCACTCCCTCCCCCCCTTCCCCCTCCCCTCCTCCCCCACTCCCCTCCTCCCCCACTCCCCTCCCCCCCCACTCCCCTCCCCCCCCTCCTCCCCCACTCCCCTCCCCCCCCTCCTCCCCCACTCCCCTCCCCCCCATCCTCCCCCACTCCCTCCCCCCCTTCCCCCTCCCCTCCTCCCCCACTCCCCTCCTCCCCCACTCCCCTTCTTCCCCCTCCCCTCCTCCCCCACTCCCTCCCCCCCTTCCCCCTCCCCTCCTCCCCCACTCCCCTCCTCCCCCACTCCCCTCCCCCCCCACTCCCCTCCCCCCCCTCCTCCCCCACTCCCCTCCCCCCCCTCCTCCCCCACTCCCCTCCCCCCCATCCTCCCCCACTCCCTCCCCCCCTTCCCCCTCCCCTCCTCCCCCACTCCCCTCCTCCCCCACTCCCCTCCTCCCCCGCTCCCCTCCTCCCCCGCTCCCCTCCTCCCCCACTCCCTCCTCCCCCGTTTCCCCCTCCCCTCCTCCCCCACACCACTCCCCTCCTCCCCGGAGGCTGCCAGAGGTTGTAACCAGAGACTCGGGGTGCCGCAGGTCGGTGTCTCTCAGAGGCGTGCGGCACAGCCGGCAGCCGGGGTGAAAGCGCGAGCGAGCGAGCGAGAGAGAGGCCGACGGGGCGAGTGACAAGCGACACGAGAGAACTGCGCAGCCCGCGGTGTTGTCCGTGACGCTACAAGAAGTTGATTGTTGTGCAAGGGACGTGCACTCGTGCTGGTCGACGCAGCGGAATCAAGCTGCGTCGTTTTTTTTCCAACGAGCCCCGAGTGTTTTTGGCTTGGGACTTTGTTTTGCTTCTGCTTTGGATTATTTGCTGAACCTCCGCGGGACTAGTACTGGGACGGTCCGCAAGGTAGGAGAATCGTCGCGCGCGCGTTGTGTGTGCGTGTGATCGTGACGCCTTGGACTCTGCTTTCTTGCTTAAACCTTTCCGATGCCTCTGTCGCGCGCAATCTCTGGAGTTGTGGCGGTCGTCAGTGGGAGCAAGGGGTGCGTTGCCTCTCGAATCCGTTTCGATGGCAGCTTCAATTGACTGGTTTGACACGTTTCAAATGGGGCTGGCGTGTGTGATGGAAAATCACCTTGTGCAGGAGATGATGTACAACATCACATCGAGAATGACATGATGAGTGATGATGAACAAAGTCAGAACGTGGTATCGCAGCATCGCAAAAACATTAATTGACTGCCTCTTTGTAACCGACGATTTTGGTTTGTTGTAAAAATTATTTAGTAACAATCGCGATCAATTTGAAACTCCCCTCGTTCCCTTGAATGCCATGAGCGGGACGAACGCAAACTCAGGGGGAAGCACCGACTTGTGCCAGCATAAAGTGTCACTCCGGTCGGCGTTTAATAAAAAAAAACATCACCAACCAAAAACGCTTGCATTGCGGCAACTTCCTGCCGTCGGCGAATGTCTGCGGTGACAATCGAAACCCCTCTCTGTGTCTGGTGTTGTGGCAAGCGGTTGTCATTGATTGAAGCCGGAGACCTTTTGCAGAGTTCTCCGTTGGCCGCAGAGTTTGGGATTAATGGGGACGAAGAATTGGGTGCAATGAGAGGGGGGGGCGGGCGGGGGAGGAACTGAAGATAAGCGTTGTCCTGTATCTGCAAAGAGACCTTTCATGTCCTAATATCTGCTGAGATGTCATATCAGATTGCTGCAGTTTTCCCACGAAATGGGACAGTTGACCAACACAGAGCAGGTTGAATGGCTGAATGAGAGAGATGGAGCTACAGCGCAGATGTTAGAGGCGCCATGGTGGTGAGATGTTAACTACCTCGCCTGGTATACAGGAGGTTGTGGGTTCGATCCCAACCCTCACGCCTGCTGTATATTTGGAGTTTGCGAGTTTCTCTCCCCGTGGTCGCGTGGATTTTTCTCCGGGTCCTCCGGTTTTTCCCTCATTTAGAATCGACGTGCGTTACGAGTACATGGCTGCGAGAAATTTCCGCATGATAAACCAACTTCTGAAAAAGAGCTATGTAGCTCAGTTGTGGTCTTACCTGGTTAAATAAAAAATAAAATAGTTTAGTTAGCGTGCTCCACTTGGACCTCGACAACCTGAGATCAATTCGTCAACTCATGGGTAAGCGTATTGGCGAGTAACCAGCATTGAAAAGTATCATCAAACGGCCCCACATGACTAAAAAAGCCTCGAAGGGGCTTTCATCCAGCAGTGGATTGACAACCTTTAAATTATTCTCGTAAATGATTTACGTACGTAACAGTGACTTAGCCAACCGTATTCAAACACACACACACGTCACTCGTGTACTGTATTGAGCAGCGTTTTGAAATTACGGGCAATGACGATTCAGCTTGGAGGTAAAGGGAGAGAACAAAAACGAAGTACAGTATAATTTGCGTGCTGTTCATTTTTAATCGCAGTTGTTGATACGCACGCATTTGGGTGCGTTTGTGTTCGTAATAGCTGCCCATTACAAACTGCAAATTGCATGACTGCTGTAGACAGGGCTTTAATTTCACACCGATTCTCTGGCAACTCGCACTTGACGGCCGTTACGAGGGCACGATTTTCTTTTCTTAATTACTCCGCAGGGGGCAACCTCGTCAACATAGCAGACGTTAGAAGTTCGTGATTTAGAAAAATGTGCGTGGATATTATTTATATAACATTTAAATTTCGATGTAAAGCAGACGCTGTCTTTCCGACAGGACGGCTGCTTGTGTTGTGGCCGAAACGTCGTGAGAATAATTTTATTATGTTTTATTTCTATTATTTTATTATTTCCCTTCTACGTGACTTTACCGAAAGAACTAAGAAGATATATAACATTTCTTCGAGGCATCCATGGGAGCTCCGGTATCTGTGCAGCGTTTGTTGAGTCTCCTTTTGCGCGTTTACAAATGAGCAACTTCGTCTGTGTCGCCTTTGAGTCAGTCTGTCGCGCACAGTACACGTGCGTGATCTTCGTACGGGAGTTGAGCAATTGCTTATTCTGCCTCTAAGCAATCGGGGTATGTATGCATTGTGTTGCTCATGAGCTATGTATGCCCTTTGACCTCTGGTCAAAAGATCTGTTGGGTGGTGGAGAAACGAAGCCGAACGAGGCTTTGGGCACTTTGAGCAACGCAGCTTTGTTTGGCATTATCCAGGAGAACTCTTCTTGTGTTACCTGCAACTCCTAACATCTGCAGGAGACGTTGGATCTGTGAGAACGGCGATCATCAGCATCCCCATACTTCCAAATTTCCACAATTATTTATATGTTTTTTTACCTACGGATAGACGGAGTAAATTTGTGGACCGGTGGAAGAAATTCACGTAAAACAGGACGTACGATATTGGTCTCCCACATTACTGCCATATATGTTGTGAGAGGTTCTCCAGGATATACACAAGATTCACCCCGTCTGTAGAGGATAGGCCTGTACCAGTGTTAACATAGTTAACATAGTTAACACTGGTGGAAGGGTTACCTTCTCAGAATAACTGAACATATTGGTAGTAATCCAGGTCAGCCAGTCTTGCAAATGTGAATATCCCGGTCTCTTTAGTTCTCGCTGGGTTAAACAAAATAAACATGATTTTTTTTTGTTCCTTGTCATGCTGCCAGGTTTAAGGGGGGGAAGGCTGACCTAAAAGTAAGCTGGCAGCTTGTGCCTTTAAGCCCGAATCTGCCTCTACTTGGCTACTACAGCAGCGGGCAGCAGCAGCTGATCTGATAAAGCGACCAAAATATGTGTACTGTAAGCCTGTTGTAAAATCAAAAAGTGCAATCTCGATTTAAAATGTGGAAATGGCCACCACGTGAACGGCGTCGTTGCTTTACCATGAACATACTGTACAGTTACTTTTAAGTCAACTAAAGCTGCTGATAGAGTGGGAAAAAAAATAATCAGGGTGTGATTTTTTTTTGGTCAAAGTGCTACACTGGTTAATTATTAACGAAGCTAATGCCTTCCCCGCTCAAGTATTTTTACACTTGGCAATAAGTAAACTTCCAGAGCTATGAACAGATTAGCTTGCAATTTTTCAGTCCAGTGGCTTCTGTTGTTTGTTTTATTTTCAGTTTCACTATTTCAGGTTATTTATCTACCAGCAGCTGATCCAACTTCGAGTATTCGGCAGCCACGAAAAACAAACTACGCAGTACCCCGCCCTCCAACGCGAGTGGCTTTTATTTAAGCGGGCCACGATGGAAACTGCCAACGCTTTGGATTATTCCTCCTGATATTATATCCATAAAGCCGTGTCAGTGTTTATTATGGTTTTTGTACATTTTCGTGATGATCATTTTTCCTGACAGCTTGGCCCAAGGGGGCCGATGTTTTCACAATAACTCGCTTTCAAAGAACTTGTGACGGGAAAAAATACATTGAAGGAAAATAACCCAGACGATGTTTTGCTCCTTTCTATATGCATCACAATGTTACCTCCAGCTCCTTCAAATGAAACACGTATAAAATTATCTTTACAAGGTACTATTTCATGATTAATGATAATTTCCCCTCATTATTGCTTACCTTTTCATGTTTTCATGGTGTGTGGCTCTTTGATTTTGCAGAATTTCCTTGAGGCCTTTTGTAATGTTGTGTTTAGCCTCTGGCTGTGGCCAGCCCCCCCCATCCTCCTCCACACCACCCCCCTCCCCAAGTCTTTGACCGGAATCCCTGAGTGTGGTTTTCCTTCCGTGCTCTTTTCCGGCAGGTGTTCCAGTGGCGACAACTTGAGAACCTGTACTTCCGGGAGAAGAAGTTTTCGGTGGAGGTTCATGACCCAAACAGGTGAGCAAGCGCCAGGTGTTAGACGGGGAGGAGGGGGGGTGAGCGTGGGTGATGAAGTTAGAAATACGTGGGTCGCATTGATGGTTCAAAAGTAGCAGGAGGTGTGTAGGTAAGGAGACCGTCATCCCACAGCGTATTGACGATGGGGTCCGTCAGGTGTTATCGCTTTTATAAACTTTGGTCTCAATTCCACCCCCAACAAACTGCTGGAATCAGAATCATTATTTATCCTGGAGAAATCCGATGAACTATGGAGCTCATTCTCACAGATGTCCAGTAGAATTGGGTCCCAAGAAAGAAATTGGTCCCAAGACCACGCCACAAAACCCCATTCTCTTATTAGTGTAACGTCTGCCCAGTGCTGATTTTATTAAGGCAACCGGGACCCCTTAATATACTGTAAAGAAAAGAGCTCCATTGAAAAATAGGAATACACCCCACGTGTTCTTCACGTTTAAGTGTTGGTCGTAGTTGAGGTGGTTGTAAGGGTCTCTCAAAGTCAGAGTGGCATCTATACTGTCAGCTTGAGACACTTGAACACGTGAACATTTGTTCAGGTCTCACTTGATGAAATGACGAGCAGTCTCAATGCACTTTTAAATAATAATACAAGTTTGGTATTTGTGGATTCACATGAAAGTAAATGAGAGCATACGATTCATTATTCACTACTTTAACAGGTAAGACCCACTGACTTGTATAGCTATATTAAAAAAATGGCATAGCCACTCATAATAGCTGAACGAAGTAGCTTATAATGTGGAGATTTATAGTAGCCAATTACTCTAAACGCACGTTGATTCTGAATGTGGAGGGAATAACCGGAGGACCCGGAGAAAAATCCACGTGACCGTGGGAAGAGAGAGACATCCAAACTCCAAATATACAGGCATCAGGGTCGGGATAAAACCCACAACCTCCTGAATACCAGGGAAGGTAGTTAAAATCTCGCCACCGTGGCACCCGAATAAAATAAAAATACATTCCCATGAAAATAGTTTGAATCGACTATTTGCAAACGTTCAACTGTTCGCAATAATTTTATTGTAAGCTATGGTTTTAAAAGGGAATTAAGGGCACAAGTTTAACTTAATCTTTTGTAAATAGAAGAGCGGAGCTTCCCAGGGTGAACGCAGACTCATGGGAGCACGGCACGCCTTGCTGTGGCTTGCCGGCTTGTGGCTAAATGGTACAGCACGAGCAGTCGTTTATTTTCCTGTACAGACATGCAAAGTATAAAACCTGCTGAGCAGTGTTGCTCAAGCAAGGCTTTTCCAGTCACTTGGGCGGTTGTTAAATAGATAAATTAAGTTAGTTGAGGGCAGGTTCTTTTATGCAACCATGTGCTGTCGATCGACACGTAGCAAGTGGGTGGGATAAAGTGTGGGTACACTCCACCGCTTCTAAGACGTCAGGCCAGCGAGGAAGAGTAGGCCAAAAATACCCTGTCGAGGGGGGCTCTCGATTAGTGGAGGCCTTTCTGGCAGCAGTGGCGTGAACAAGAAGTTGCATGACTGCACCTTTATCTTTGCCTTTTATCCTATTGGGTAAACCAAACTGGACGTGGGAGCCTAGGTGATGTGTCTATGCGCTCGCTCTTAAGGAGTACATTTGACAGACTTGTGTAAAGTGACCTATCGCTATTTGCTCACGTTTTGTTGTGGCTACTACCAAAGCGTCGGAGCAAATGTAAACTTTGGCAGATACCTGCGGTTTGGTTGGTGGTACTGGGCCCTTAAAATGACATTGATACACCCAGAGAGGAATTGAGTAGATCATATCAAGCACAGTGAGACCCTTATTCCTTTCATGCAGAAATGAAATGTGCAGTACCTTTTAGACGTTTGTCGCGCCCATGTTATTGTTTGAGAGCACATGCTTTCAGCCACCTGTTTAGCCCCCTTTACATAATGAGGGGCCAGCTGTCTTAATATTTGTTAAGTTTTTGAAAAATGTATTTGGGTGAGTGATATGCCCCCTGCCGTGCTGAAAAAAGCGAATCATTCTTTATAGAGGGCCTTGACTCTCTGTCGGATCTCCCCTTTAGTTCAGCAACACGGTATTTTTTTTTTCAACAATGATTTGTGTGAGCACACGTTTTTACAAGTGGCCGGACCCTTCAAACAGCTGACGTTGCATGACAAGGTCAAGTTATTTCAGTTGCGAATGTGTCTGTGTGGCTTTGTGTATCCCTGCGGGGAGCGGTGGCGTATCGGTTAGCGCGCTGCACAACGAACCCGGCGACCCGAGTTCGATTCCCGCTCACAGCCAACACCAGTGACGATTATCCGAACCTGTCCTGGGCCTCCCCTAGGTCGACTCAGCCTCAAATGAGTACCTGGTGCGGTATGGCCAAGCATGGTGCTGGCCAGCCAACCCCTATGAGGACCGTGCCGGCCCTCATAGGTGCTTAATAACAGCACTTGCCCCAACAGTCTATTAAGGCTATACAGGGATCTTTGCATATCCCTGTGCACATTCGGGGAGTTTTCTCCAACAGCTGCCAAAAGTCTGGCCCTGTGTCGGTGTCAGTTATAGTCACATTCAAAATCCTGTGAAGGTGGCTTCATTCCATTCTGGAGGTACCGCAAAGTCCAGATACAACCCGACCTCGGGGGGACTACAAGCAGTGACTTCCACCTCCTGGTAGCCCCACCCGCCCGTCTGGTTGGCATCTGCGATAAATCTTTTGGCAAATTAGTTCCGACGTCATGAAATCATCTTCCAACTTTCAGGCATGCCCCCTCTCTCTGCCCTGTTTCAGGTCGGTCCTCAAAGCTTGCCTCCTTTCATTAGTAATATTCAAAGTGAGCACAGAGTTATGGAAAGAGCATGTGCGGTTAGTGGTTGAAAAATTGAGAGAGATTTGAGGGCGTATAAAAAAAATGTAGGTGCATTGTAGTGTGCGATGGGTTGGTTTTTTTGGTGGAAAGTGTTGTCAAAATGTATTCTTATTATATACAGTGGAGCTTGTAATGATCAGTGCACATTTGCGAATGTGTACTCGCTGCGTTATAGATGTACAGCCCTCTTGTCAGTCCCATTGCTGAACGAGGGGGTCTCCCCACGGCATTATCGGTCATGACGGTTACTCGAACATACTTCACCGTGCTGGCCGGTGTGGGTCGGCGACGGGCAGGGAGCCAGCCATAGACGGAAGATAATTAATAATACTCTTAATTATGATGAATGAGAAAGCAAAACAGAACCAATCAGTGCTTGCTAAACATTACATTAGAGCACAAATACTGTGGTACTCAATGGGACGTGGTGAGCCGCGTCGGAAACCCTGAACTGGACGACCTCCTCGTCTGGAACGGAGCCATTGCCGGCAGCTGCACGTTTCCCTCGTTTCCCCGGCGGCGTGGCCACGTGCTCCCCAGCAGCACGGAGAGGCTGTGACATTTTCGACTTAATTACCGTCGCCGTTTTGCGTCGAGAAACGTTGCCTTTTCAGTCCGATGCGTCGGCCGCGTTTTCATGAACGACCTCCGCGGGACGCGTTGCCAAAGACTTTCGTGCAAAGGGAGAAAGAATACACTGTGTGTGTGTGAGTATAAAAAACCGAGCAGCCAAGCTTGGAAGGGCTGTCATCTTTCATTTGTTGGACAACAGTGATTAGTGCACATGGCTGTCGGTGATAATGTTTTTTTTTGTTGCATAGTTGACAACAGTATTCCAGAATTTGTGTGGTCACCCCCCCCCTACCCCACCCTCCCAATACTGCCTTATGTACGAACAGTTCTTATAGACGACTTCACACTCACCTTTCCACATACAAGATGTGTTTTTTTTTCTAGTGAGCATTACAAACAATAGAAAAGCATGACCTAAAGATTATAATAAAAATAGCAATGTCTTTCTTCATGAAAGCTTCACCGTGTCACAACACTCGATCAAGAGGACATCGCAATGGACATTTGGCCAATTTTGTTTTGAGGATTTGGCTTGCAGGAAGATTAAACCGGAGCACTCAGAGGGACGTGCACTTATCAGGGTATACCACTCACAGCATCGCACAGATACTTTCAAGAATCTATTGCCGTAATGCCACCACCTTGCGACCTTGCAGTCCAAAACAATAGCACCTGTTATTACCAGGCATTCTCCCATCCCAAGTAATAGCCACCAGGCTGTAACATGCTTAGCTTCTGAAACTTGACAAGACTGTGCACAATCAGGCTTGTTTTGTCATAGGCGAATGCAGCCTCATGATGATACATTCAAACTTTGATGTTTACCCTGATTGAAATCACAACAATCTTTGATGTGTTTATATTGGTGCAGTATCGCAGCACATGAAGATGGCTATACATTGCGACATTACAATGCGCGGGCAATAACCAAAGCGCGGCATTGCAATAGATTGCAATAGATTGCAAATGCAACAGATCACACGGGCAGAGAGATGCAGAGTTCGAAAATAAACCGCTCCTTGTTTTTTTTTTTCGGCTATGCTTTTTCCTCACTTCCCGGTCGCGGTACATCAACGGAACTCCCGGGCAGATGGAGGCCTACGTTGTTGTTGTTGTTTTTATGAGCCGTGGGTCGGCGCAAGGCGAGATGCTGCCCTTGACCCCTCGATTTTCCGGGCGATCGTCTTGGCTGGAAACCGTGCCTTCGTGGCACGAAGAATTTTTACTTTATTCAGCATCACCAAAGACATTTGTTTTCATACTCTTAGCTTTTTTCGGTAAAGTCACGTAGGTAAAAAAATTTAATTAATAAAAGTAAAATAAAAGAAATTAATTTGTTTTATGTTACTTTTATTAATTTAAATTTTTTATCTACGTGACTTTACCGAAAAAACCTAAGAGTATGAATCCTTGCAGTCACGAAAGCTTCAAATCTAGAATTACATTTGTTTTCTTTGAAACATTTGTTTTTGCAAACTGACACCACGAAAGAAATGTCCAGTGGCGTAGTGGCTTCTCAAATAATAGCAGCGGGGTTTGAGTTAAAGAAGCCCTCTTTGTGGGCCATAACAGAGACTGGTTTACAACTGCAAATGTGTTCATGAAATACCGTGTTTCAAAACCTCACAGAATGTGTTGTTCTGCAAGAACCTACGACGATAAAATAGATGTGGTTAATATGTAACTTGTCTAAATGGCGCAGCAGTGCAGTGTTTAGCTCAATGCACTATGAACCCCGGCGACCAGAGTTCAGTTCTGTGCCATGCCAAAGTTAGTGGCGAACAACAATACTGTGGCCTCCTCCTTCACCAAGCCACACTGAACACCGTTGGTGTCGCAGTCATATTTTAAAACAACGTCCTTGACAACATAGTATCCAGCAGTGGATCGACGCGGTTTTATGAATTCTAAATATCTGAATCACAAGGCCGTGTTTTGTTTTTTCGTTTTATCTACCATGTATTCAGCCCACAAGATGGGGGTGTGCGATGTGTGGTCACAATCAAAATCCGGTGGAAATCCTTACAATATTTTTTGAACAACACTCATCAGGGAAAACGGCACTTAAAAAAAATCTAAATGACGACACTGACATCAGTTGAGTTTTAGCATTCACATTGACTCCATAAATTTTAATCATTAGTACACTAATTATTGCAGTATATACACACACCATGCAAGTTTGATTCAATTGAAATATCAATCTTTTTATGTGTTTCCTTTATTAGGTTATTTAGTAGGTTATTGTAATAACATTCCATCCATTTGTGATTATAAATGATCTGTGTTGTTGGTTGCTGGAGAATGTCTCCAGGATAAATACATATTCTGATTCTGGAAGGATGCATCCATTCATTAATTAGTCTTAATTCTTACACTACAGTTACAAGTATCGAATCCCGTGCTTATGAATCAATGTTTGTCGGTGTTTTACCGAATGGGTTCACGTCACCCCTTGTGTAGCCACTTGGAGGTTGCTACCATTCTCCCCCGTGTTTCAATTCAATATTCTCAGTTCAAATCCCCACCCTGAAGTGTGACAATTCATCAGATTGCCAGAGGGGAGAAGGAAGAGCGTGCCCTGGTGGAGAGATGTTAATTACCTCGCCTGGTATACAGGAGGTCGTGGGTTCGATCCCGACCCTGATGCCTGCTGTATATTTGGAGTCTGCATGTTCTTTTTCCCCGTGCTGGCGTGGATTTTTCTCCAGGTCCTCCTGTTTTTCCGTCCACATTTGGAATCAATGTGCGTTTAGAGTATTTGACTGCCATACATTTTCACGTGATAAGCCACTTCATTGGGCTACAATTTGTGGCCAGGTCGCTTCTGAAAAAGAGCGAAATAGCTCAGTGGGCCTTACCTGGTAAAATAAAAAATATATATATGTTGAGTTTAAATAGGGGGGTGGGGATGAGGCTTAATAATTCCTGCCCGAAATGGTTACCTGTTCATACAAACGGCATTTCCTACAGAAGCAGTTTTCTGCTACTATTACAGCCACAGCATCCATCCTAAATACTCGAGTTTCCACGAGAATGTTGTAAAAATGCCCACTCCGTTTGAGAGAAACGTGGTCAATGACTTACCTGCACAGGATGTATTTTGTTTTAAATCTGTTCTGTGCATTCATGATCCTTTGCTGGCTCCAGGTGCTCTGCGCCGTGTTACAGTAAATGGCATCGATGGTCTGTTAGGCCGGGAGTGTGCGCGTGTTTTACTGTTAGTCCTGGGGATATGGAATTGCGGGTAACATTTTTTTAAGTTGTACGTTCTACTGATTAATGGTATAAATTACAAGTCATATTTTAGCCTTTTGTTATTTCACTGTTGGACAAAGGCCATATTTCATGAAGCTGCTTGGTGGGGTGGGGGGGTGAAAAAGGGTACCCTCGACCAGTTCATATACCGCTTGCCACTGACATTAGCTATGCCAAGGAATAGACCTCAATTTGTCTGGTGCAGAGAGAGCACAGCCTGCTAGCCACTGTCCCACCGATGCACCAATAATGATTAAAATGTGAACCCTAACGTGGCACAGAGGCGATCGGAGCAGGCTGTGAGAGAATGCATTGACCACGTTTATTGGCGCATTCCTTTACCAGGTGATTATGATGATGATGATTAAATAAATAGAATTGGTTTCTTTTTTTTGCTGAGTGTGCCTGCTCCACACCGCCGACATTGGCTGCGTTTGTTCGTAGCACCAAGTAGGCCTGAGAAAGCGCCCGCCCGCCCAATTTCTACTGGAATTGGCGTTCAGCTAATCAAAAGAAATTACCCACGTGACTCCGGCAGTGGAAGTTGATTTCCTGAAATCACATCAATTTTAAAGCCCGATGCCGTACGCAGTTACTGCCACGGCAGAGCCCTGGCTGGTCCAGCAGAGCCCTGGGCAGACCGCTGAGCAGGGCAGGAATTTAAAATTGGCTTGATAATGAGCCGCATCTGAGAAGAGTGCTCTGTCTCCCTGTGCTCTCCCTCCGCCCCCCGTGGCTCAGAAAACCCAACGGCAGCAATAGTCAGAAAACACTCGAGCGGAATTTCTTCTGAGCGTCTGCGTCTGGCGCGTGATCGTGGCGCAGTTCAGTGAGCGGCGCTTGAACGTTTGCGCGCGGGCGCGGGCAGTGCGTGCATTCAAACCATTCATTCGATCCTCTTGGTGCTCGGATTTGTTTTCGGGTTGCGCCATGTTGTTATTGTTGTTTGGTGGGATTGTCCGACGTTTTGTTGCACGTGCTTACCGGAAGAAACTCCTAGCATGTGGAGCTCTACCTGGCCAGGTTTGCATGAGGTCGTGGGTCTGATCCCAACCCTGACGACTGCTGAGTATTTGGAGTTTGCGTGTGTCTTTCCCTGTGGTCTCGCGGGTTTTTCTCCAGGTCCTCCAGTTTTCCCTCCACATTGAGAATCAACGTGCGTTTAAAGTATTTGGATGCTATAAATGTCCACATGATAAGGCACTTAGTTGAGCTACTCTTTGTGGCCAGGTCACTTCTGAAAAAGAGCTAAATAGCTCAGTGGGCCTTACCTAGTAAAATTTAAAAAAATGTTTAATTGATATAGTTTATCATACATGCTCAAGTTTAACAAAGACATTTTTATCCACGTGTGCGCGCGCGTGCGTTCAGGGTTGTGGGGAACGGTGGCGCAGTGATTAGCGCGCCGCACTATGAACCCGGTGACCAGAGTTTGATTTCACGCTCACGGCCAACACCAGTGACGATTCTCTGAACTGGTCAACTTAACCTTAAAATGAGTACATGGTGGGGTGTGTAAACAACGCCACTGGGGAGACAAAGGGCGTGGTGCTGGTCATCCACCCCCTTCGTGTGTCGTGACGGCCTTCACTGGCGTTTCTCGCTAACAGCACTTGCCCCAACAGTCTGTTAATGCTATACGGGGGGGGGGGGATCTTTGTCTTTTTATTCAGGGTGACGGTGAGTCGTCGCACCTTCGGACACAGTGGGATTGCCATCCACACGTGGTATGCCAGCGTCGCACTAATCAAGACCATCTGGGCGATGGCAATCAGCCAACACCAGTTCTACCTGGACAGGAAGCAGAGCAAGGTAGAGTCACCCCAATTCACAATGGGCCCCTCTGTGCGTCTGTGTGATTCGCAGTGTCCACGGCATCCACGGTATCCAAACGCATAGCCTGAGCAGTCGTAATAATTATAATAATCTTCTCTGGGTCTTTCGGTAAAGTCACGTAGATAGAAAAAATAATAACATAAAATAATAATAAAAATATCACGACGTTTCGATTGCAACACAAGCAATCCTGATGACGATTCCGATCAAAACGTCGTGATATTTTTTATTAATATTGATTCACTTTATTTTCATTTTTTATTTTTATTATTTTAATGTTATTATGTTTTCTATCTATGTGACTTTACCAAAAGACCAAAAGAATATGAATTCCTGCAGTCACGAAAGCTTTAAGTCAATAATTATAATAATAGCAGAGTACATATTGCCATTCTTACACTGCAAGGCTGTTGTCATGAAGGGTGTGTGCTTCACAGGCAAGTATCATCCGCCAGTAATGAGCAATGTTGCTGTATGGCCTTTTCCAATTAAGTCCAGTGATACAATTTTTTTGCCAAATTTGATTAAAACCATCTCCCCGGCACACATTGTCTGCTCCTTATTTTAATCACGTCTTTACCATTCATTGTGCGGCAGACATCGTGCAATTATCACTAATGCAACCGCAGTATTGACTGGGGCGGTTGCTGGGCTTGAACCGCAAACCCTCTGCAACACGCGGCAAACGCTCTAACCGCTGGACGGTGTCACAAGTCCCACCGATTGCCACGCAGAAAACTCCCTCGGGCTTCGTTCATTCGTTTGTCCATTCATCCGTCCGTTGTACGTGGCTCCCGCGCCGATCGCGCGTTCTCTTTCCAGGCAAAGATTCCAGCGGCACGGAGCCTCAGCGAGATAGCGGTGGATCTCTCCGAGTCGGGCACGCTCAAGAGAAGCAAGCTCAACAGCATGGGCAGCAGGGGGCAGGTCATCAGCGCCAGCAGGGGCAGTCTCCTGTCGTCCGGTAAGCCATCCGCGGGCAGACCCACCTTGCGGGAGTTCCCTTAGTGAACGGCAGGCACTGAACGGTTCACACTCGGCCAGCGATTTGACGAATCGGAACGATTGGTGTAATTTTACTCTTTAAACACAGTAGTGATATTATGTAATGTTTCGCGACAGTACAGCGGGATGAGTTTGATTCCTAACCGATGGCTAGCCAAATATTAATGAGAGGACTTTTCACGTGAGCAGTATTCACGCAAGAGCCTTAAACTTCATGCCACCCCCTGCACTCGAATGGTACATTCCGCGGTAAGTATCCCACGCGTGTCAATACTGGGCGGTGTGCACACTTGGCGGTCATGCCCGTGACTCAAATCGAATTCCGGTTTCCGGAGCCGGTTACTCAGTGCTGCCCTGCGGTTGTGCCGGGTTTGGGAAGAGCTTGGGGTGCGATGTGCAACGACGCTGCGCAGCCGCCACGAGAGCCGCCAGATGATGTTGGTGCCCCTAGGTGGCTGCTCGTAGCCTGAGGGATATGTCCGTAACCTCGTGTGAAGCATTTCCTTGGTACATTTTTTTTACGATGATAGAGCCGATAAGTACGCGTGTGATGACTCGCCCACCCCTCTCCCAGTGAAGCGGTGTGTTGTAATCATTGAAGGTCGACAAATAATGATTCTTTTTCCTCTAGTTTTTACGAGATTGTTCGTTTTTTTTACGACATTGATTGTGCGGTACTTTTCGTTTTGTTCTGACTCATACTGGACAGTTTGTCGTGTTCCCGAGTGCAACGTGACACATCTGATCTGCGTACGCGTTGCATGAGGGACAAGTAACGAATTAACGAATGCATCAATGCACGTCTACTGAGAGGAGATTATGATTGCACCGAGGCAGCCATCAGTTCCGTGTGCACTTACCAAGCACCGGATGTGCTCCCACAAGGAATAACAATTTCTAGAGCATCTAAAGGCAATTGCAAGTCAGGATGCTTTACAGAAATGGAGAACTACATTAGGGTAGACCGAGGGGAGTTGGATTGGGCAAGGGGGAGTCAGGGCAGGGATATATACGCTGGGGGTGTGTGAGGAGAGAGCAGTACAGCGGCTCAAACCAGAACGGATTTTTGTGCTCAGTCTGTTGTCCTTCTCCCGCACCTCCGATTAGCACGGTTGGCTACGTACGGTGCGAAAGAAGTTCTACGTGCGTACAAAGCAACCAACGACCAGTCTCAGGGACAGCCGGGGTAGCCCAGGGCAGCTCCAATGAGTCCTGGGGCATTCTCACCGAGTGGGGGGGGGGGCGTAAAGACATACAACCGTTAATATTCCACTTGCTAAGTGATGGTAATGGTCGCATTGTTAAAGGCAACATCAAGCCACGATTTTGAGTGTTATCGTTGCCGCTACTGATAATGCCACCCTCGTTAACGTTACAGCACCACCATCATCATCGTCGTTATTCCTTGTGGGGATATCTAAGCAGCTAACGAACAAACTCATGCCCGAGCTGCCAACTCGGCCAACCCCTGCCGCTCCTGACTCTCTCGACCAACACTGCTCCCCCCCCCCCCCCCCCCCCCCGGCTCCACCGCGCAGGTTCGGTCGACTCGGAGGTGAGCCAGACGGCCAAGAAGGAGATGATGTCGGCGCTCAAGAGCCGGCAGGAGGTGCTGGAGGATTCGTTGCGTCTGCGCCTGGACGATCTGCGCTCCATGTGCCTGCGCGAGGCCGTGAGTGCCGCACCACCCCAACGGCCGCGTCGCCGCTCGCGCTCAAGCGTCGTTCTCTCGTCCGGCACCGACATCCCGCACGCCCCTCGCCCGCCCAAGTCTCGAGTCCACGAAAAGAGAGTCTCGATAATGTCTTTCCGCGGTAGTCGTGCATTATGGAATGTTTGGGCTTTTTCTTTTTTTAAAGCTTCGTTTGAGAGGAAGATAAAGTACACGGAGAAAAACTGTTTAGTTGAAGGAGATAATAAAGCCTTACAGAAACGTCCCCGCACATGGGTTCCTAATCCCATTTGCTGAACTGCTGTCTACTGGCTACCTTCGCAGCCCCAGGAGGTTTGGGGGTTTCACGAATCTCTCTGTGACCCGACAACTCCTATCTCTCTCCAGAGCCACGGGATCTCAGGCGTGCGCTACCACAGCCGCCTTCTGCAACGCTTCACACTCTTAGGCGTGGCCCCTTCTGACATATTTCCCCACTCTGACACACCACCCTCATCAAAACACATTCCACTCCCTCCAGCCTGCAGCCACGCTCACTGTTCTTACATGATGCTTGCTTTGACACGCTTCCCCCTTCTTCAACAACACCCTGTGCTTTGGCATGCCCCTTCCTCCAATACAACCCTTCGGCTGGGCTCTGCCACATGCAATGTAAATTGGAACTATCGCCATCACCGCCATTATCGGTCGCGCCTCCGATTAGCACGGTTGGCTACGTATGGCGCGAAAGAAGTTCAACGTGCGTACATAACCTATCCAGTGCAAGACGAATGCCACCCTCCCGACGGGACCAGCCCTCACGATTGCGTGATGCCACAGTCCATCTCGCTTCGGCATATGAACGAGTCTCAACGACCCATCTCGACGGCGGGCACGTGTTCTCACCTTTGGCTGCCATTCTATCGATCAGCCAGCCTCATCCGTAAGGCCACTACGTGGAGCACTTGTGTCCTGCCCAAGCGCACGTTACGTTTCTGAAGTAAATTCTGCGTCTCTAATTGTGATTTGATGACCAAATGCACTGCCATCACTGGACACGATAAATGAGCAAACGGCCCCACCGGTATCAAACCACGGCAAGTTCTCCGCTCGTTAATAAACGTGTCGTTTACGCGCGTTGAACTTTTTTCGCACCATACGTAGCCAACCGTGCCAATCGGAGTAGCGTAGCTATCGGGGAGTGCGCGCGCGGCGGTGCAACTGCACCAGGGCCAACAGTCTGGACGGAGGGACCCAAGCTCTGGGCTATGAAGAGGGGTGAGGGCTGGGAAACAGAACAAGGGTGGGGAGGATTTAGGAGACTTTCCCGCGCTGCCCGCACGGTGGCTGCCCGCACGGTGGCTGCCCGCACGGTGGCTGCCCGCACGGTGGCTGAGCGAGCGGTGGCTGAGCGAGCGGTGTCGTCGTCTCTGTGCCCAGGAGCTGACGGGGAGGCTGCCGAGCGACTTCCCGCTGGCGGCCGGCGAGAAGCCGCCCGCTGTTCGCCGCCGGGTGGGCACGTCGTTCAAGCTCGACGAGAAGAAGATGGTGCCCCGCGGGGAGGTGCGTTGCTGCTTCCATCGACATCATCGCCGCGACGATGGGTGGGGGGGGGGGAGGTGGTTGGGGGTGAAGGGGGGAGGTTGTTGATCGCCACCGGAGCCAGTCGAGGAAATTGCGCTTTGCTATGGCGAGTCTATCTTCCCACCCAAGCTTGGCAATTGTTGAGCCTGATATTGTGCTCAGGATGGGCAAATACCTTGCATGCCGGGTTGTTATAGGCTGCTTCGGGAATGTGTTGTGGGCAGAAAAACAGCATTGCAGTGCAAATACATTGTTGTACTGTGCATCTATGCTCCCCCTGCCCTGTGTTAACCTGGCACTGACCAGCGTGGTGAAGTCTGGTTTAAATAACCCTCCACCGCGTAACGATGCCCAGATCCAGCAGTGGACTGGCCGAGGGATGTACGTGCACATGTGCATGTACGATGATTTTGCGTTTGTTTATAAGGCCATGTGATGTGATGGAAAATTCATTCCGCAGCAGTGTAATTGCACCCTTGTTCGCACGCAAGACTGTCACGCAAATTGTACGGGCCGTGCGTGTAATGTTTCTCAACAACAACAAACAGCTGTTAAGAGGCTCGCATTAAACTTAAAAGTATGCACTTATATCGAGCCGCGCCCGTTGATAGTAATAGTTCAGGCAAACCTGGGTTGTACATTAGTGTGGTTATAGTTCAAAGAGCTCCCACGATTCGAACAATATGGGTAGGCCCTCATCTGGGAATTTGACAAATTTGATGACTTTAACCCGCAAATTACTAAATTGCGATTGTGCATAGCGACCATTGCCGTGGAAACCTTGGCTATATCCTACTGAAAACAACTCTTAAATCTTTCCTCGCTAAACAATATGAGAATAATCATAATAAACAGTAACAAAGCAATGGCTTGATAAAAGGTGCACGCAAGGTTGTTTACTTTTGGGTTCATGAAGAAGCGGGACTTGGGAGTATGAAAATTAAGAATAGTTTTTTTCCCTTTCTGGCAATAAAACAGGTGTTAAGATATTCAAACACCAAATAGACACCTTTTGCAAGGAATCAAATCACCATTAACCACACGTACTTGTGACAAAACATTGAAACACTGATAACGTATGATGCATTGTCTTGGAAACTGATTGGCCTACACCAGAGACAGCCTTTTTATGGCCTTGTCTCACCGGTGTCAGACCAGAGAAACACCGAAATACGAACAGTACAATTACATTTTTGATTTAAAGCTTTCCTGACTGCAGGGATTCATATTCTTGGTTCTTTCGGTAAAGTCACGTAGAAGGGAAATAATAAAATAATATAAATATAAAACAATAAAAATTATCACGACGTTTCGACTGCAACACAAGCAATCATCATCAGGTGTGAAATCCACAGCAATAAATTTTGTATTTTTTATATTAATTTATTATTTCCCTTCTACGTGACTTTACCGAAAGAACCAAGAATATAGTACAATTACAATGCAAGTACCAGAGCACGTGTATAGCTGGGGTTGAGCAGTTATATCTACGGGACCTTTTAGCCCACATCAAAGTGTGAAGGGAGCTGCAAGGAGTAACCCCGTGACACGGAACGCGTGGCTCTCCCAGGAGGAGGAGCTGGACAGCCTGGAGAGGGACTTCGCCATCCAGACGCAGATCACCGAGGCCGCCAAGAAACTCGTGTCGGACCCCCACATCGGCAAGACGATGCGGCGGCAGCGCAAGACGTCACTGCAGAACGCCACACGCAAGCTGCAGCAGATCGAGGGCGCCATCAACGAGTACCGGCTGCGCGCGGGCAAGGAGCCCACTCAGCGCGCGTCGCTCTTCATCGAAGGTGCGGCCCCAGCGGTCGCCTGGGCGGAAGAGGAAGCCGGGGCGAAGGGGCTGCACGCATGCGCGCGTTACTGTCCATGCATCGCTCCGTAAAAAAACAAGAGTCGGTGATTTCTATCGATGGCCGTGAGCCATTGCAGGAAATTCCACTCGACTTTGGCGGTGCCGAGTCTATCCATAGGGCAACCGCTGTTGACTGTCCCCGCAAAGCGCTGACGAATGTTACAGAGCCCAACAGGATGATGAGTCAATCCTCAACCAGGATTTGAACCCCCCCTCCTGACCAACCTTCCGATTGCGAGCCGCTCACGTGACCACTGAGCTACCTACACTCAGTCTGGTGGAGTTGTCCCACGCAGAGTGTGCTCTCCATTGGCACGTGGCATTTTCACCACGAGGCCACGTGTTTTCGGATGAGCCGAACACAATCTTCACTTGAACGTGTGGAAAAATGGTATCGTACGTTATAGAAGCATTGCGTACGACGAGTCACTGACGCACCTGTTTGTTTGTTTTGTATTGTCGTATGCATGAAGATAAGAAAGATCAATCATTCTTCTCCGAAGGAAAAGAGCAGTCCGAAGACAGCTCGCTTTCCGATGCCGCCATCCTTGAAGATTCCGGTCAGTATCAACGTTGACACATTGCGATAATGGAAAAAACCAAAAAACCAAAATAAAACAACTCTAAAGATTAGGAACAACAACGCTCAAATCAATTCCATGTCTTGTATACATGGCCACCACGGTGGGGAGATGTTCACTATCTCGCCTGGTGTACAGGAGGTCGTGGGTTCGATCCCGACCCTGACGGCTGTATATTTGGAGTTTGTAAGTTCTCCCCGTAGTCGTGTGGATTTTCCTCCGGGTCCTCCAGTTTTTCCCTCCACGTTTAGAATTACGCATTCAGATTATTTAGCTGCTATAAACTTCCGCGCGATAAGCCACTTTGTTGAGCTATCATTGGTCGCCAGGTCGCTAATGACCATAGTTTTACATATATATTATAGTTTTATATATGAATATAAGTATTACACAGTCCAGTGACATTCCACGTATCTGCCCGACGACGTTCACTCGATTACCTACACCACCGAACCAATCTGCGGATCTTATTATTATTTGTGAAATGGTTCGTTCTATTGCCAGTACAAACCCATGAATAAGAGGAGTAACCTAGAATTTCCACTATTCCATGCATATTTTTGCATGAAAATTAAAATGCACGGATAAGAATGGACGGTAAGATCCAGCAATAGACGTGATGATCCACCAGCGCAGATATGAGAAGTTTCATTCTATATTTACATATTAATACTTGGTAATTAAATAACCTTGAATTGAACTGTGACCTCATGAATTGTATTACTAGAATAAATAAGCCTCCCCAAGCCACTCCACTTATCACTATCCTGTACGATGTATGTTAAACTTCTTTCGCACCATACACATACCTGTCAACCGCTTATCAGTGCCTATCTTATTACAGACCAATTCAGACCTCATTGGTCACTTCGTGCACTTATAAATCTCAACGTTCATCCTACAAAGTCCCATCACAAGGGAGAAACACAAACAAATAGACATTTAGTTTTTTAAACGGATTTAGGCCACATAGACCTGAAAAGTAATTTGCCTGTACAAGAATACGGGGTATAAACCGTATGGGTTGACAGGTATGCGTACATAGCCAACCGCGCTAATCGGAGGTGCGTAGCCAACCGTGCCTATCCTATGTTGTGATGATTTACCGAGCACCTGCACGCAAATTATTTCACCATCGCTGCGTCTCTTCAGTGGGCATCCCCTTGAACGTGTTTAATTCCAAGAACAATAATGCAATTGCAGCCAACGAGGGAATGCCGTTTTACACTCGGTGACATATTCATCCATCTAATTATATCTATCTCTACCTGTTTGTTGATTTAATTTATACAGACTGTGTCCCGGACACCAGCCTGCCCTCTCCGCCGCCATCGCCGCAAGCGTACGAACCTCCGGCCCCGACGCCCTTCGCCCACCCTCTTCCTCACCAGCACCCTCACCCGCACCCGCACCAGCACCCTCACCCGCACCAACACCCTCACCAGCACGCGCACCCTCACGCCGGCGTGGCGTACGCCCGCCCGCCGCCCCCGCACTCGCTGGACGGGCTGGCGCTGCGGCGCATCCAGTCGTTCCGCACGGACGCTCCGGACTACGACAAGTCGCCCATCAAGCCTCGCGCCTGGAAGGAGTCGTCCCTGGACGAGCCCTACCAGAAGACCAAGAAGCAGAGCAAGGACGGCAACCAGACGAGGTGAGGCTCGCGGCGACGGGACGACGACCGAGGGCCCCTTGAGACTCGCCGAGCCGCTGAGACCTCTCGTAGAGCTCGTTCCTCTGAGACCCTCCGTAGAGCTCGCTCCTCTGAGACTCTTCGTAGAGCTCGCTCCTCTGAGACTCCTGGTAGAGCTCGCTCCTCTGAGACTCCTGGTAGAGCTCGCTCCTCTGAGACTCCTGGTAGAGCTTGCTCCTCTGAGACCCCTGGTAGAGCTCGCTCCTCTGAGACTCTTCGTAGAGCTCGCTCCTCTGAGACCCCTGGTAGAGCTCGCTCCTCTGAGACTCCTGGTAGAGCTTGCTCCTCTGAGACCCCTGGTAGAGCTCGCTCCTCTGAGACGCCTGGTAGAGCTCGCTCCTCTGAGACGCCTGGTAGAGCTCGCTCCTCTGAGACCCCTGGTAGAGCTCGCTCCTCTGAGACTCCTGGTAGAGCTCGCTCCTCTGAGACCCCTGGTAGAGCTCGCTCCTCTGAGACTCTTCGTAGAGCTCGCTCCTCTGAGACCCCTGGTAGAGCTCGCTCCTCTGAGACCCCTGGTAGAGCTCGCTCCTCTGAGACGCCTGGTAGAGCTCGCTCCTCTGAGACCTCTGGTAGAGCTCGCTCCTCTGAGACTCCTGGTAGAGCTCGCTCCTCTGAGACCCCTGGTAGAGCTCGCTCCTCTGAGACTCCTGGTAGAGCTCGCTCCTCTGAGACTCCTGGTAGAGCTCGCTCCTCTGAGACTCCTGGTAGAGCTCGCTCCTCTTAGACTCTGCGTAGAGCTCGCTCCTCTGAGACCCCTGGCAGAGCTCGCTCCTCTGGGTGTACCGTGGGAAATTAATGGAACGTACGGTGAACGTATCTGGGGCTTTCTGCTCCGGTTCTTCCATTGCAGAGTGGTTCGCGCGTAATGCACGACGAACCGAGCAATCTCGGTTTGATTCGCAGCCATGTCTAACGTCAGTGGCAAGTGATATTTTCGCCGGCCCTGCCCACCGATAAAATAAGCTTATTAATGATCACGGCAGGGTCTGTAGGATGGACTACCGCTTTGTGAAAATCAACAGCAGTTGCCCTGCAGAGACCCTGCCATCGTAATGTGGAACTTCCACCGCGCCCAGTTTGCCTTCGTGCATCGGCAGCGACGGTGTGTGGTCATCTTCTTGGTTCTTTCGGTAAAGTCACGTAGAATGGAAATAATAAAATAATAAAAATAAAATTTCATAAAATAATTCTCACGACGTTTCGGCCACAACGCAAGCAGCCGTCCTCAGGTGAAGACCAGGTCTGTCGGGGAGACAGCGTCTGAAATGATCGTGAGAATTATTTTATTATGTTTTATTTTTATTATTTTATTATTTCCCTTCTACGTTACTTTACCGAAAGAACCAAGAAGATATATAAAATGTATTCGAGGCATCCATGGGAGCTCCGGTATCTGTGCAGCGTTTGTTGAGTCCCCACGTTTACAAATGAGCAACTTCGTCTGTGTCGCCTTTGAGTCAGTCTGTCGGGCACAGCACAGAAATCCCTGCAGTCACGAAAGCTTTAAATCGGTGTGTGGTCGGCCCGCTGACTCCGGGTGCGTGCCGTTGACGCTGTGCCCCCGCCCCCTCGCCTCAGCGCCACGGCCAGCAGCTGCAGCTCGCCGGTGTGTGGCGGCAGCGCCCCACCGGGCTCCCTGCAGGCGAGCCCCGTGCACGGCCCCGGCGCCGGCATCGTCGCCGGCGGCGGCGTCGGCGGCTGCATCGGGCTGCCCGACTCGCTGCAGGGCAGCCCCGTCCACGCGCCCGCCTACTTCTGCAGCGTCCCCTCCACGCCCGACTTGCGCACCCGCGGAATCCTCCGGCACAAGCAGCAGCAGCAGCAGTCCAGGTGCGCGCAATGGCTGCGACGCTGTTTGCGGGCGTGCGGTTGAGGTTACGTTGGGGAAGCGGTTTTTGTTTTTCCCCCTCCACCCAGTTTGATTATCCGGTCGGGCGGTTCGCGCGGCGACTCGAGTTCGGTTCCCGCTCGGGGGACAGCTGTCGCTGACGGATGTCTCAAACGGTCTCGGGCCTCACCGATGTCAACTTGGCTTGAGACGAGGGCCCGGATCATTGGGTAAACATCGGCACGGAGGAGACGAATGTGGCCGTGTGTGGTGCTGGCCACACCCCACCCCCTCTCGTGTGCCGAGCCGATCTTAATAGGTTCCTGCTAACAGAGTTTTCCCTAACAGTTTGTTAAAGGCTATACAAGGTGTCTTTGTATATGTTGTGAGGCGGTTTCTGTTTTATTCCTAACTATTTACTATTTTTATTTTAGCAGGTAAGGCCCACTGAGCTATATAGTTATTTTTCAGAAGCAAACTGGCCACAAAGAATAGTTCAACGAAGTGGCTTATCATAGTGTGGACATGTATAGCAGCCAAATACTCTAAACGCATGTTTATAAATGCGGAGGGAAAAACCGGAGGACCCGGAGAAAGATCCACGAGACCACGAGAAGAACAAGCGTCCGGGTCGGCATCGGACCCACGCTCTCCTGTATACCAGGCAAGGTCATTAACATCTCGCCACCGCGGCACCCCTAACCCCCCCCCCCCCCACACCCCGTCTCTCTCCGTTGCCTCCGTGTCTCCAACCTCCAGCTCGGTGGACGTGAGCCCGGCGCACAGCTGCCCCCCGCCGGAGGCGTTCCGCAATCGTAGCGGCAGCCTCGAGTGCGGCCCCTCGCTGCCGCCCTCTGCCGAGGACCCCTACGGCACCGCCACGTCGCACAGCAGCGCCAGCTCCGACGTGCCGGACGACCGGCTGTCGTGCGCCAGCCAGTGCAGCTCGGAGCGCGAGCCCTGCTGCGGGAGCGGCTGCGGCTGCGGCTACGGCTACGGCACGCTGGGCGAGGAGTCTCTGCACCAGGCGCGCCAGCGCCACCGCTCCGCCGGCAGCCTCGGCTCGGCGAGCTCGGGCAGCCTGCCCAACTTGGCGCCCAACGCGGGCCCGTCGGGCGCCGCCCGGTCCGGAGTGTCGTACCACAACCACCACCACAACAACAACATCCACAACCACCACTCGCATCAGCACCAGTCGCAGCAGCAGCACCACCAGCACCACCAGCACCACCAGCACCACCAGCACCACCAGCAGCACCAGCAGCACCACCGCTCGGTTCCGAACTCGGCCTCGCAGTACCGCATCAAGGAGTACCCGCTGTACACGGACGGGGCGGCGTGGCCCACGACGGTGGTACGCAGCTTGGAGAGCGACCGCGAGGGACACTACAGCGTCAAGGCGCAGCTGCGCGTCTCCAACTCGTACACGGCGGGCGGGCTGTACCGCGACAGCGCCCACTACCGTGGCGGCGGCGGCGGCGGCAGCGGCAGTAATGGCGGGGGCGGCGTGGGCGAAGGCGCCGGATATTACGGCGGCAGAGACACGGGCGGGACGCACGGCGGGGTGCCGCACTCGCGCTCACAGCTGGTGCGGACACCCGTCAGTTCGCCCGGGCAGCACGCGAACAGCCAGTGGGGCTCTCAGGCCTTGATAGAGGAGGAACCGCATCATTTAAATAATCTACAGCAGCAGCAGACGACGACAGCGAGGGGTTCCGGGACGTTACCGGCGCAGGGTTCGTCTCCTTCATCGTCCCCACTCCACCACCACTACCACACGCAGCAGCAGCAGCAGCAGCCACAGACGGCCGATTCGATAGACCACCTCCGTTCGTGGTACGAGCGTAACGCTCACCGCGACCCGCGGAGGCTGTCGCACGCCAGCTCCGGCTCGGACAGGAGCTCGCAGTCGGACCGCAGCTCGCGGCCCTACACGCCGTCGCCCGCCAACGTGCGCCTGGTGAAGGGGCAGCCCCAGCCGGGGCAGTGCCATGCCTCGGGTAAGCCGAAGCTTGAGAAGGGAGTCGTCCGTAATGTAGTGTCCCTCTCGCGGGTCGTTGCGATCGCATCGGCACATTTGCTCCTGCAGCCTCGCTGCTTTGGTGCTGCCTCCAGGTTCTGTTTTGTTATTTGCCTCTTCCCTTATTTTTGCTCTGCTCTTGATTACTCAATGATTTAATGTCATTGCCCAGCTGATATGCAGTTTTAAACTAAAACTATTTTTATTTCACCAGGTGTAAGGCCAACTGAGCTATGTAGCTCTTTTTTAGAAGTGACCTGGCCACAAATGATGGCTCAACGAAGTGGCTTATCACTTGGAAATTTATCGCAGACAAATATTCGAAATGCATGTTTATAAATGTGGATGTAAAAACCGGAGGACCCAGAGAAAAAGCCAAGCTACCGCGGGGAGAAAAAGACATGCACACTCCAAATGTATAGACGTCAGGGTCAGGATCGAACGCACGACCTCCACCATACCAGGCGAGATAGTTAAACGTCTCTCCAGCGTTGTGCCCATCCTCTTGGACCTTCTACTCGTGCATCAATGTGCACGGTAGTAGCCTGCACCACTCATACTTTATATTCTTGTTCATAATACGTGGGCTAGCTCTTGTGCCTTGATTGTTTCCAAGAGTCTGCTTTCACCACCCACATTTATTCTAGCCAGAACTTTCTCGCTAGGACGCGATGTTTGTGCCGTATCTTTAAAATCCTTCCGAAAGCTTTCACCTCCAATGCTATATGGTCCTCCTTTTGCCATTATGAATTAATTTCAATTCATTACGAAGGGTGCAGAGGTGTGGACTCGAGTCATGTGACTTGGACTCGAGTCAGACTCGAGTCATGAATTTGATGACTTGCGACTCGACTTGGACTTGCATAACAATGACTTTGTCCCACCTCTGGAAGGGTGTAATGATTCGATTCAAGAATCCAATTTTGTTTTGCATTGCGATGAATGTAGCAGCCTCTGGAGTCGTCAGGGGTAATGTGAACTCAATATTGCATCTACATGTTTGAATAAAAGAATATAAATGGTTCACACACGAGATATGACGCAAGTATCGCAAGCTTCAAAATGGACATTAATCAATGTCGTTATACGCATCCATGACCGTGCCCATTGTCTCGATTTCACGCATTGTCAACAGGGCCATCTTTATTATCGTCATCTACTCCAGGCTGATGATCAGTCGTTCGTCCAGCAATTACCGTTCTGATTCATTATAAAGAGCCTCAATACAATCACATTTCACGATGCTGTTTAATATCGGGAGGGAAATTGGGTTCGTGGTGGAGGGAGGTCTGTGCAGATGGAGGATACACAATAGCCTTGAAAGAAAGCGTTTATTCCTCTGGTCAATTTACAGTGCCACATAAAACCCAGAGAAATATGCACCTGGAGAAATATTCTAGGACGAGTGGGAGAGGACAGATACTACCATGTGATTTACATCAGGTCCAATACATGTAGCTAAGGAGGAGCTAACACGAGCGAGAGGCAGAGGTCGCAACCGGGTACCCGATACCCGTACCCTACCCGATACCCGGCTACCCGTACCCGGCCGGGTACGGGTACCCATTTGCGACCTTGGTGCGGCCGGGTACGGGTACGGGTAAGGAATCAAAACCCGTTTGCGACCTCTGGCGAGAGGTGGCTGAGCGGTTCAGGGGTCAGAGCATTTAACTGGCACAATTGCGATCCTGGATTTGGGTCTGGGGGCAGCTTCCCACGATTAAACTCGATTCTCACGTGTAGTGAGTTGATGGTCTCATCCCAGTTACCAGCAACTGCATTAACAAAAGCCACCAATTGGAGTTTGTGTTTTTTTTATTCATAAGGATAGATGCTTTCCGCCTTGAGAAATTACATTTTGCATCGACTGCTATACGACGAACGTTACCGTGGGAAAGGGTGCCCCCTAGTGTGTGGATAGAGAAGGCCACTCGAAGCGATCTAGAAGCATTTCTGTGGCAACGACTTCTGCAAGTCTCCGCTCTCTTAGACTGAGTCACGCACGGCACCCTGTGACAGACCACCAAACTGCACAACTGAAACTAAATCAGGAGACGAGACTCAATTGAACGAGCTGACGGGTTGGTCAATTGGCGTCTCTGATTATCATCTCGTACAAATCAGGTCGAGTACAACCTCTGGAGACATCCATGACCAGCGCCTTACACCTGCTATCGCTCAATGCCTCTAGGAGTCAAACCTTTCATCATCATCATTACCTCATCCAGCCACCTCACCTAAACTAAACATATAAAATATTTTCATTTGTTCTTTTTTTACCAGGTAAGGCCCATTTGAGCTATATAGCTCTTTTTCAGCAGCGACCTGGCCACAAATGATAACTCATCGAAGTGGCTTATCACGTGGAAATGTATCGCAGCTAAATACTGTAAACGTAGGTTGATTCTAAATGTGGAGGGAAAAACCGGAGGTCTCGGAAAAAAATCCACGCGATCATGGGGAGAACGTGCAAACTCCAAATATACAGGCGTCAGGGTTGGGATCGAACCCAACACCTCCTGTATACTCGGCGAGGTAGTTAACATCTCGCCACCGTGGGCATCATGCAGTGTGTGCCCCCTTCTTAGAATGCCCTTGGGTCTAATGCCTGTGCGACGTGGTGCCTTGCTCTCTATTTTCTCGACCACAGTGTCCCCCACAAGCAGCACGAGCAGCAAAAGGCATTTTGCGCTTCCCACGCCGCAGTCGTGCGATCCCATCGCACACGCCGTTCTCTCGGGCCAGCCGCACGGCCCGACGCCACCGCAGCAGCAGCAGCCCCAAGCGGCGCCGTACGGCCAATCGCACGGCGTCCCGATGCCGGTGGCTCAGCACACGGTGGTGCAGTGGCCGGCGGCAGCGAGCGATGGCGGCGGGCAGCGGGAGCAGCAGCAGCAGCAGCTGCTGCACTGCGACGCGAGCCACGTGCATCGCTACCACACGCCGCCGCCGCCACTGCAGCAGCAGCAGCAGCAGCACACGAGCAGGCGAGTTGTGCGTGGCCGCGGTGTTTTTCAAAATGAGTACGGTCTGTTCTCCCGTGTAGCAACGTGTGCTGTTTTCATGACGCGAATTGGATATACAACGCGGCGAATGTTTTAGGGAACGCATTTTTCATAACGCGGATATGGATTGGAAATGTAACGCGATTGAGTGAAAATAACTAAGTCGCGCGAGTAGGAATAACCGGTGGTTACGGCTGCCTCGGTGGAGCATCGCACAAGGCGGGATGCTACTGGATGCTTCTAGATCCTACCCACACGCCTCGCTCTTTGTTCAGCCAGCGTACGCATCTCACGTGTTATCACGGACTGTGCTTTACCCTATTATATATCATTTATAATAACGCGATTTTTCCATAACACGGGATTCTTCAGGAATGCAACCACCGCATTATAGGAGAACAGACTATATATAGATTTGCATAGCTATAGAATTAAGTTGCTAATTTACTGTCCATTGGGTAGATTCACACCACTACAGTATAAACACTCCGAATTAACATACACACTAATACACGTGTTCTGGGAATGCCTTCACCCAGCAGAGAATTGACAAAGCTCTCTAAATTCGAAATTGCTTTCGGTTGTTTTTTTTTTGCGCTTCCCTTTTGTTCCACAACCTTTTGTGTTGAATGCTTCCTAATGCACCGTGACGCTGCTCCACAGGGCCTACCAAGAGGGCATTTTCTATCAAGCAGGTCCAGCCGGTCAACCGAGTTCTCTGCTGCCACAGCCTGAAAGTCACCAGCAGTGGAGGAAGGAAGACGAAACCAGGACTGAGACGCTGGTCTGAAACCAACTGCTACGTCCTCCCGACGGCTGTGTGTCTCCTTCTCGTTCAAGCGTGAAAACCGAGCTTGTTTCCTCCGACAAACTCAACAAAAAGGGGGTGGGGGGTGCGGGGGAGACTCGGGGGAAGAATAATCACTTTAAATGATGCGACCCCCCCCGTACATCCATTTTCACTGGCAGAAAGTGACCTTTGACCTACGTCACGGGGAACATCTTGAAGGGCTGTGGTATTTGTACGACGATGCGGGGGGGGGGTCTCCAGATTATAATACCTGATTGGCACTTTTTAAATTGGTGTCCTTGTTTTGTGTTGGGTTTTCTTTTTTTAGACACATGAAACGGACACATCGTGATTTATTTAGCTTCCGTATCTTGGCAATACACGTGACTACAATAGTGTAATGTCTCTAAGGGTTAGATAATTTAATTGTCACTAACCCATTTGTTAATATTGTTGAATACTTGAGAACTTGCAACATTTCCACACCGACATAAAAAAAATTTACAAAAAAAATTAATGAGAAATATCGTTCAGCACATTCGGTTACTTTTACAAAACCATCCTATTTTTTGTTGGTGACCACAAAATGTGTTTTTGTAAACGCCTTTTATATAGCCTGTCATATCATCATCATCCTGAAGAAATGAATCGTGCTTTGTGGTGTAACCACTTGGTAGGGTGTGAACATTTCCAGCCTGCCCCCCCCCCCCCCCCCCCCCAGAAAAAGCCTCCCATTAAACTTGAAGGCTGCTTCGAAGCAAACGCTCGCGGCTCGCGAACAAATTCTGCGTTTTCTCAATTTTGCAAAAAAGCATTCCACTACGGACCAAAGCTGTGACTGCGACCCCCCCCCCCCCAGCACCGCCCATTGCTAGTGGTCACGAGCAGACGTGGACAAACGTGTTCAACCATTTCAGTGGCCTCTATGTGACTTGAGAGGCCTCTTCTCCAGCCTTGACTTCAACAACACAGTACCCGGCGCTGCACCAACAATCCTGCCGAAGACCAAGAGGTGGCCCGTCGTGACGCTGGTCGCGTACCCCTTGATATATCGAGCAATGAAACGAGTGCTGACAAGTGGCACATGCCTCCGAAATCCTTGAAGATGGTTGTTAAATTCAGGGCTTCATCTCTCACTGAATGCGTGCCGGGTCACTGATATATTTGGTGTAGGCACTTGACGATTTGCCACAGTTAAAGCAAGGTGTATAGTGGATGTGGTGTTGTGCCAGGCGCGGACATATTCTATGGATCATTGGCCGGGACAGACGTGGCTGAGATTAAGCGTAAATTGTAAAAGTCTGCCCTAAGTGTAGTGGTTCTTGTGACAATATATAGGGATTCCCTTTTACTGAGGGGTATTGATAGTGATGTATTGTAATGTTAGCTTGCCTATTGTCAACATTGCATTAGCAGGTCCTAGTAACTATTGTTTTCTGTTAACACTGAAGGTTGGGTGAAGATGTGCATTGCAAAGTTGAACTGCGTTTTTCCTTTCTTCACTGAAGCATTTTGAGTAATAAAAGCTTGAATGCGCCTGAAAAAGCATGTGTACTGCCGTGCCGTATGGTAAAAAAAAACCACCACAATGCTTCTGAAAGGGGCATACTTATTTTGTTAACTTAAATTATAAACTCAGGTGATTATGTTAAAATTGAAAGTGTGACCAACCATCTCCACCAATGCCTTGCTCTTCTCAAGTGTGCTCAGCAACTGTCACACAAAGATCACCAAAAAAATATATATACAACACAGTACCGGGGCGAACAGATTTCTAGGACTGCACCTGATATGACCACTTTCACATTCCTTGTCCAAATAACGGTGCTATCCGAACGAGTGAACATTGACATTAGCCAAGAGAATACATTGGCTTCGAAATTTTGGATGAGGGAATTAACCCCTCCCCATCGCCATCCCCCAGACATCCTGCAGCTTAAATTGTTGTCAGCCACAAACTTTGACATCAACACACTCCCATCTCGACAGCTGCAGCCGTGGAGCGTAGACCTCCACAAGAGACTGGAAGATCGAATGAGATGTGAGCAGATTCATAATTATCAATACATGTGGGACTTGTACCGATGAAGGGTTTTCTTGGTTGTTCATTTTTTGTTTAAGCCTGCAGTAGAAATCATTCAAGTAAGAAATAATTGTTAGGATGGCAAACAAATGTTTAAGAAATTTATTTTCCTTGCTGATACACTTGTGAAAACACACCAATGCGCTGTGGATTTTCAGTTTGAAAATCCATATTTGAAAAGCTGTCCTATCCACTGGGTTTCCAATAAGGTGGGCAAAACAAGTCATCTAATTTTAATAAGCGTATTCATATTAATTGAGTGAGTTGCCCTTTTTCTAATTAATACTTGTTACTCTTTAACAGCTACCACTGCCGTTGTGTGGTGTGATTTTAGTCATTTCCTGTTTTTTTCTGTTCTAAAAATATCTCAGTTAAATTCAATGTCAATGAGATATATGCTGCCAATTGCACGTGCGTAAACGTGTCTGATGAGGGCCAAAGTAATGTTTGTGCAGTGGGTTGATTACTGGAGACAATACAAAAAAAACATTTCATATGGAGAGTGAAAACAATTATAATCTTTTAACATCACCCAGAACTAATTGTACACAACTGCTCTGCCTTGTATGACGGACTCGGAGCTGTTTGATAGCTGATTTGCAAATGGATTTTAATTTAGCTTAACACTGAAGGCAGCTGCACATCTTCTTTATTAGTTATGATATTGAGGAGATACTCTCGGCGAAATTGTCGAGGCCATTTGAGACCCTGAATAACCTTTCAAAATGTACTGCACGATGACCCTTCATTCTCAGACAAAATACAAATACAATGCTGACTTTATTTGTTGTAGGCCAAAATGAATTGTCTTATAAAGAATCAAAAAAAGGCATCAACATTAAACTTTACAGTTTACAAGGTCACACTAGGTCTTCACTGTGGTGCTGAAAAGGTCACCGATGTGTTTTTTGGGTTGTCCATGTTCGGCATGGTGCCCGACGTTCAGCTGCACGTGCTGGAGGCTTATGCAGGAGCTGAAACTTCCAGTATGTGGAGCAAAACTTTTCTCCACGTCATTGCCAAACGACATGCTGTACACAATTTGAAAAGATGTTTGAGTTTATAAATTAATATTGTAATTCAGTGGGCAAATGTAATTTGTACCAAGCTCCATCAGCGTTAGCATCACAACTCAAATAATATTCAATATATTAACCCAGTTTCATCAGTTGCGAAAAAACTGCCATCTGTAAAGTGCATCGATTGGCAGCAATCAATAATTTACTTCTACGTTTTAGGTCCGACACTTAACAAAATGCAGCTCGCCAAATGTATCAACAAAAGTATCTGGTTTAATCAGATGGATTAATGTCACAATTTACTTTTCTGTGGCCTATTTAAAGGGAGGGGGACAGACATTTACAATTTAAGCACAACCTGGGTTGAAATAAAAAAAAATGTACACGCATTAAATAACTCGATCAATTTCAGTATATTTTTCTTGCCAAGTTACATATGAAACACATGGCGCTGGCCGCCGAGGTGGCAACATTTTTTAATAACAACATCCCTGGCACAAGTCGATGATGTCCTGCTGCAATCTGGCTTCGTGTGGAAACGAGTGAATCAGTGTTATATTTTTGTTTTGTAAATGCAAACCGTTACTACTGAATTAACTGTTTTTTAATGTTATATTTTTCACGTGTCCGTTGTTTCCTTTTGTATTTTTTTTATTAACGATTAAAAAAAATTAAACGAGCTGTTTGGATGTGTTTATATTAAAGCAATGCCATCTTTATACGTAGATATTTTACACTTTTTTTTAATTAGTTCTGTATTTTTATACAGCACACATTTTTTTTCAAGTTGAGAAATGGCAATTTAAAACGTTAACATCAGTAAGTTTTTTTTAAACATAGGTGTTGCATAAAACTAGCACTGATATGTGTAAAATAAAATTAAAGTAGTTTCTTTTCTACATAAAACAACTAATAACTGTGAGACAGTTGGATATTTTGCCTTCGATTTTGACGCTGGCCTTTTAAACTGTAATAGGTAGGTTGTGATTGATGTAAATTATCGTTTTATAGTGACATTGTTGGGTTTATTTTCTCTGTGGCTCAATACTGAAGCCTCAAGCTCTGTGCAGTACAGTAATGTCTGTGGTTAATGTGTATCTTTTGTGCATGCAGTGACATTAGTTTAAAAAAAGCAAATATAAAAAATAAACATAATAAATGTACTGCTTGTAGTCTTGGTGCTGAATTCCTGAAAGCTATAATCTCATTCCACACGCTACACACCTGCCCGCTGACATCCTACATGAGTTTATGTTGAACTTCTTTCGCACCGTACGTAGCCAACAGTGCTAATCGCAGGTGCGGGGGAATGACGACAAACTAAAAACAAAAATCATTTTTTTAAAAAAATTCGTTTGCAATCTAGATGATTTAAAAGCGCAGAGCTCCAGTGGATTTATATCATAGGAAGAGCGGTCCTTATGGCTGCAGACGCGTATCTTAAAGCGGCTGAACATGCACTGATCCCTACTTTATTGTGGGCGATATTGGCACATAAAGGGCCGTCCATAAATGACGTCACGCACCTGGGAGGGGGGGGGGGTCAGACATTTGTGACGATGTGTGACGAGGGAGGGGGGTTGAGAAATGTGACGTCACATCAAAATGCACAACTTGAAATCAATATAGACAACACGTTCTACTTAATTAAATATACATTTTAATAATGTTTTTCTCCTACAACATCCGAGTGCAGCGCCACATTAAATACGCAATACAATCACAATAGTTTAAAGCGATTTGAAGCATGTTTTATTTTGGGGGGGGGGCAGTTTTGTGACGTCATATTTGAGGGGGGGTCTGACTTTTTGTGACGAAGAGGGGGGGGTCAAAAATTGTCCAAAATCGCGTGACGTCATTTATGGACGGCCCCTAAAATGTAAAGTAATTGATTAATGAGCCTCGCTGGTAGAGTCATCAGCAATTCTAGATTTGCAGCTTTCGTAACTGCAAGGATTCATACTCATCAGCAAGTCAAATCAGTTCCAAACCATCTGGCAACAAAACTGACACCTTTTTTTTTAAGTGTCAGTTTTGTTGCCAGATGAAAGGGTAAAAAACCAATTATCATATTTTGTTACTGGCAAATGAGGTTCCAATGGTGCAGTTCCAAACCCTTTCATTCCACAGCCCTTATGTTCTCTAGCCCGTGTCGTACCCATGAGGTGGCTGGGCATGTGAGTGACATGACCCAGCAAACGCAGCCTCGCCTCCCCTCGAACCTCTCGATCGCTCGGAGTCTGATCGTAGGTGCAACGGTGACACTTATGACGAAGTCGAACCATCGGATGCCAAGCAGGCATCTTGAGCATTGCATGTGGACGGTCTGCAGCCAATTAAAATGAGGCCTCCATACCATACAACAAAACTGACACACACACAAAAAACATCACTGGTAGAATCTCAATTTGGTGCCCTGACTTAAACGTTTTTGGGACCAAATAAACTTGTTTTTTTTGGAGCAGTGCCCTTCAGCGCAAAGCTCACGGGCAGAGGTCGCAAACGGGTTTTGATTCCTTACCCGTACCCGGCCGCACCAGGGTCGCAAACGGGTACCCGTACCCGGCCATACCCTACCCGTACCCGGCCGGGTACGGGTAGGGTATCAGGTACCTGATTGCGACCTCTGGGATGAAGCCATGTTGCAGGCGCGGGTGTTTGATTCTAGGAACTTGAATTGTACGAAGAGACAAGACGTTGGGAAATGAGTGACAAACAGTTACTCACCAGTGACTCACGGTCTACCCGTACCCGGCCGCACCAGGGTCGCAAACTGTAGCCGGGTATCGGGTAGGGTACGGGTATCGGGTACCCGGTTGCGACCTCTGCTCACGGGCCACTGGCGCCCCCTAGTGGCCGCATTGCTCTGCACATGTGAAAACACCGCCACATCATCATCGTGCTGCTGTGAAACCCCAATGGTTTCAAATGTGTGGCGGACCTCACACTGATGTCTTATCGGCGAGAGTGGCACATCCCCTGAAAATAAGCGAAGAACCATACTGAACATAAAAAACGCCGTACTCAAATTTTGAATGTTGTAGTGGGTTTTCTCTCCAACACACCCGTGTGCTGAAATAGTAACGAATTTGCACGTTTTGTTTACGTGGCATCTTACAAATTTTTGGGGTATTTCGGTAAAGTCACATAGATAGGTTTAAAGAAAATAAACTACGACGTTTCGATCGCAACACAAGCGTTCGTCGTCAGGAAGAACGCTTGTGTTGCGATCGAAACGTCGTAGTTTTTTTGTCATTTTCTTTGAACCTATCTACGTGACTGTACCGAAAGACCCAATTAGAATATGAATTCCTGCAGTCACGAAAGCTTTAAGTCAAGATTTATCTTACTAATTAGCTGTGTCGGGTGGTTAGCGGCTTCAACGATACATTTATATTTTTTCGCGATCTAACCACCACCGCAACAACAAAAAAACTTTATTATTAATAACATTGGTCGCAAATTTTGATTTCGTGACTGCAGGGATTCATATTCTTGCTTCTTTCGGTAAAGTCACGTAGAAGGGAAATAATAAAATAATAATATAAATATAAAACAATAAAAATTCTCACGACGTTTCGGCCACAACGCAAACAGCCGTCCTCAGGTGATGATTGCTTGTGTTGCAGTCGAAACGTAGTGAGAATTTTTATTGTTTTATATTTATGTTATTTTATTATTTCCCTTCTACGTGACTTTACCGAAAGAACCAAGAATAACATTGGTCGCGTTAAGCCTACTGCCAACGACGATGACTACCACGTGTTTTAACCATAACAAGTATAACCCGTAAAAACAAAGTTTTTCACTATAAATCCTTTATATGCGTGGCGGCTAGAGTCCTCTCGTCCTCTGGCTTGAGATGGCTGCCACCTATGGGTCAGATGATTGCATGGCAGCATTAAGCAATTGGTAATTACATATAATATTTTTGTCCTAAAAAGTGTAAAATTTTGGAAAAAAATTTCACGAACATTAATTGTCACGCACAACGAGTCTGTGTGCAAGATGTCAGCTCGATTGGATCACGGGAAGTGGGTTAAAAAACGACCGAAAGATTTGCACGGTCCTAAGCAAGCAAGCAAGTGAACTTAATATAAAGGATTTAATAAAGGATTTAAAAATTGGCTCTACTGGAGCCCGCCGGGTCACGTGACGCGCACGCGGTGACGTCAGCCACCCGGAAGTAAACATGGCGACGAGCGGCGTTGTCTACCGGCGCCTCCGCGTTCCCTCGGCCGCCTCGAGCCCGCGGGAGTCGCCGCTGAGCGCAGGGTCCGACTACCGCGAAGGTTAGCAACAACAACAACAATATCAACAACAACAATAACAACAAAACTACCACCTTCGTTCTCTCTCATCTCTCGAGACGCGTCTCGGTGGAGAAAGCCGCGGGCCGTGGACTTTGGCTTCTTCGTCGTCGTCGTCTTCGTCGTTTTTCGTGCGGATGTTGTCAACCAAACTTTGTTCTAGATTTGAAGCTTTCGTGACTGTAGGGATTTATACTCGTAGGTTTTTTTGGTAAAGTCACGTAGGTAAAAAATAAAAAAATAAAATATTTTAAATAAAATATTTTAAATAAAATATTTTATTATATTTTGGTTTATGCTTATTTTTTTGGTTATTTTCTTTGAACCTGTCTACGTGACTTTACCGAAAGACACAATTAGAATATGAATTCCTGCAGCCGCGAAAGCTTTAAGTCAAGATTTATCTTACTAATTGGCTGTTTCGGGTGGTGGCGGCTTCAACGATACATTTTAATTGCAAAATATTTTAATATATTTTATTTAAAAAAAATACAAATTTCTTATGTGACTTTACCGAAAAATTATAAAATATAAAATAATCGATTGCGATGGATCGATACATACAGCGATTGTTGAGGATTCTGGAATTTCAATCTATTTCAGTGTGGACATTTTGGAACTTTTAAAAGATGTGAATATTGGAACTATAAGACTGTGAATAATATTGGTAATATTGACATACCTTTTCAATAATACAACGTATACACACTGGAGACCCAGTTCCTATCTCACTGCGCTTGTTTTCTTGTTCATGGTTTTGTTTTTTGTTTGTTGAGGTTGCACCCGATTCAAGAGCCGAATAGCTCACAAGGCTACACCTAATAAATTAACTTGAACTTGATATAATTCAGCGTAAAGCAGTTTGGGTTAGTGATGATACAGCACTCTCGCTCAAGTCACTCGCTCTCCGACCGTCAGTCGCCTCCTTAGTCCTTACCATTCTTATATTGCCACTACCATAGTTACTGTGAAGTTCACCCATTGATTCTGCCATCTTACCACCTTGGGGACCAGGTCTCACAGACCCACGGTTTTACCCCTCCCATGCTGTTCTACCCGCCTACACTGCATGTTACAATGCGTCTCTTTCTGCTTGTTCACTCACACTGCTCGACTTTGGAATACCCTCCCATCGTTTATTTTGTCAGTCTCTTAACTTGCTCAATCCAGGAGAACTCTTCACTCTCATTGCAACTTTTTTACGGTGTTTTTTGTTGGTCGCTTGGCGTTTTTTTGGGGCTTTGGGCCCATGCTCAGCAACTTTAGCAAAATTAATTATTAAATAAACAAAAATGTGCAGATGAGATGGAACAAAACGTAAACAATATAATGGAGATGCTAATTAGGTTAAAGGAATAATGGATTTTTGGATCAAATCCGTACTTCAAATCATGACAATTTATGACATTACTGAAACAGTGGGAGTGCATCATTGTATGCCTAGTTACAGCTATATATCGTGCTTGGATGTATGACCACAAGTGCATGCCATCTCTTGTTAGGCTGCGTATTGCCAGGAGATGGCACTACAACAATGGGCTCCATCCACTTTCAGATGTAATTCATTTGATCTCTGTAAATCTGTGTGGAGCTTATGATTGGTTCTTTCGGTAAAGTCACGTAGAAGGGAAATAATAAAAATCAAACAATAAAATTCTCACGACGTTTCGATGAAAAAATCTAAATGTGTGGAGCTATCTCTTTATATGCATGGATTTCCCCGGATATTCTAGAGAGAAAGTCAACCACGGAGATGAAGCAGCAAAATCAGGTCTCGTACTGGTGCGAGGTGAATTGTCTCATCCAGAATGGCTCGGGGAAGACTTCACCCAGCAGTGAAATGATCATGATGACACTGGCTTCCTCCCACATGCCGCTCATTCATGGAGTTGACCAAGCATCTCAATGCGGGCGCTGTTGAAGATTAGTCAGTTTGAGATTCAGTGAGGCATTCCTGGGTAAACAAATATACATTGGTACTCTTGCAATGACGTGTGCACGGGACTGCAGATGTAAGACCAGCAGCAGAGGAGCAGGAGAAGCCACTGCCCCGCATCAATGCACACTCCGTCTTCTGGGTGTGCGCCTCGGCTGGAATAACCTACTACACTGACTTCCCGACGGTGCTGCTCAGAGACAGTACCATCCAGAGGTGGGGGTGCAAACGCTGTCTCTATGCTTCAAGTTAAAAGTAGAGGAGTGAACGGTTATGATCATTCTAATGCATGTTCTCTCTGTGGTCACTTGGATTTTTCTCTGGGTCCTCACAGTTTTTCCCTCCACATTTAGAAACATTCCTTTAGAGTATTTGGCTGATATACCTTTCCACATGATAAGCCACTTCGTTGGGCTATCATTTGTGGCCAGGTCGCTTTTGACAAAGATCTATATAGCTCAGTGGGCCTTGCCTGATAAAATAAATAAAATAGTTGAAGAGTGAATATACACAAGATGTGTTTCAGAATGAAAAGGCATGATGAGAATTCCCAGTTGGGTTTTGCATGTCAAGATGACATAGCCCTTCTTGAATGTTTTCTAAACAAAGCCTGTTTTATATACAAGAATGGAGATGCCATATTTTGTACATAGTGTACTGGTGGTACTTGTTGTACTTTTGCCATCTGACACATTTTTTTCGTGTGTATTTAGCATTTAGTTTTCACCCTGCATGTTTTTTTCTGACTAAATAGTTTTCTCGGTATAGAAAGTGCTTTTATGTGCATTAATTAGTAAGCTGGGAAATGTAAATGGTTTAGTGGGTATTGGGCCATTCAGCACTCACCGGATTTCCAGGCATCAGGTGTTAGCCTCGATTTTTTTTTTTACCAAATGTTGACGGACAACTGCAGATTTGTATCAGTAACTTTTTGGCAGCTTCTTTGGTGAAAATAGGATGATAATACTAATCCAGTTGCTGTGAGAAGATATAATTCAGCTCATTCCTAATTACCTTTAGTTCTAATGGATCACACACTCGCTGATGGAACAGCAATCAGGGTTTGAGGGGTGGGGATTCCCATATACAAATGAAGTTAATAGATTGAGAACCCAAGAATAATGGAGTTTATGGAATTTTGTAATAACTAAATTCCAAAATGTCTATTTGCCATATTGTTGAGCAAAATCATCAGCTAAGGTTAATCCACTGCTGGATGAAGGCCTCCCCAAGCTGTCAACATTCACCATGGATCTGCAATGCACTTGTATTTTCGTCGCTGTGGTCTGCTTTATCGGTGCAGCTGGTGGTTCGTTGCTGCAGTTGCGCTGATGTGCGTGAGCCTGGCGATTGCTGCCTACTGCATGTTCTACTTGGAATGGTACTGCCACGTGCCCGACTACGAGACCCACAACCCCGTCCTCGTCCCCACTGCCACGGCCACCTTCATCCTGGCCGCGTTGTGGTGAGTGCGATCGAGTGTGCCCCAGGAGACGTTTTCTGAAATGAACACGCCTCGCTCGCCACGTCCTTGTGTACGCAATGCCCAAGTTTTTCTTTACTTCAGTTGTGTTAATGATTCACCGTTTAAAATCAATTCTGACGCTCACGACAGATGCAAATTATTTTGCCGTAGGGATTGTTTATTGGTGATTTATGTAAATTATATTCCATTATCTTTACGCTAATTCGAATGAACTTGACAATACATAACATGATCACCTTCCACCTGTCCATCTTGTCTGTAAAGGGGGGGGGGGGTTACATTGGCTCTTGTATTTGTCGTCGAGGTGGTGGGAGGTGAATCACTGCATGGCTAATTCAAGAATACAAGTTGGCTTTATATAGCATCTGAATGCCACCACACGTATGTATGTTGAACTCCTTTCGCACCGTACGTAGCCAAACCTGCTAATCGGGAGTTTGCAATGCACATTTACGTTGATGGCAAACAATAGAAAACTGGACCCTAGAGGTGAATGAAGCATGAAGGTTGGAAACCCCACAATTTGCAGCTCTTGAGAATTTACATTTTTGAATATACAGACGTTATTGTCATGCGGCAGCGTGAAAATCCTGTGAAAATGTGTTTCTGTCGGCTGTTAAACAACACATGGGCAGTACTATGAGAATTCCAAATGGATGATATATTCTTTGCCCAATGGCATGATGCCGATAGCACAATTGGAATACAGTACATTTGGAGAAGACAGACCGTATGAAGTAAAAAATACAGAGCACGTTATGTCGTCAAATCATGCGCATAAATCTCAGTCCGTGTGGCTCTCGGCATGGCAGGTGACACGCCACATCTGCCTCTAACTCAAATTCATCAATCCTTTTGTGCAGCTTGAACATGGCACTGTGGTCCGTGTGGTCTTTCTTCACACCCTTCCTCCTCTTCACTCAATTTATGGGCGTCATCATGGTGATCTCGCTGCTGGGCTGACGACGCACAGGTAAACATCCGGAAGGATTTCAACGCCATTCCTGCTCACAGTGGACTTGGACAGCCCTTTGTCAACCACTGCTATATGAACACCTCCCCCACACTGGTGCAAGTCATGTGGATTACTTGACAATGCATAAGTTTTTTTTTGGTTTAGATCGCCTAATTATAAATGTGTCGTTAAACCCGCCACCACCCGACAGCCAATTAGTAAGGTTTGTCACGTAAACAAAACATGCTAATCCGTTACTAGTACAGCACACCGGTGTGTTGTAAAGTAAACCCACAATATTTACAATTCTAGTACGTTTCGCCAGTAATTACAACTAGCATCATCAGGTAACAGCCAGACATATATTTACGTGATCTAACTAAAAAAAAATCCCGTTATGGATATTGGTCGCAAAAGCCTACGTGGTATACTTAACCATGCTTCACACTGGTTAGTACGGGTTGAAGAGAGGGAGCATCAACATAAAAGTACAGTACAACCATAGATTTGACTTAACTGCCCTCTGCTACCACTCACAGCCTCTACTGCAAGTGTGCAGCGGTAACAATTCAGTATGGTGTGTTCCAATGTTCAACAGGCATATTAACAAGTGGCTGAAAATTAATGTGAATTATCAGTGACGAAGTATATTTCAAGGACAAAACTGGCATGAGTGCTCAGAAACCCAAGCTCATTGTTCCACGGTGTCGAGTTAAAATTGAACACTGACCCATGATGAATGCAGCATTGTGTGACCATTGATTAATGTGTTCACGATAAGCTGCAGACGGGGATTTTTTTTTACTTCTGTATTGGTCGGTGTCTAGCCAGCTGTCACTAATTCGTAATGTCGCCAGTCACTCAAGGTCAGCCGATGGCAAGGTTGGCATTGCTCTGGGCAATTCGGTTTTCTATGGAAATATCCATAACGGCTCAATTGCTGGCCCAGATGAACGCCTGCCCAGTCAATTGGATTTCTTGACTCTAAATGAAGTGACAGCTCAGTGGTGAGGTGCAGTATTTTTTTTTTTAAACAGATATCCTAGGCATAACCATGCAGGGTAATATTAAAACTACTTGTGGCATTATAGCTGTGCCAATTTTGTGTTACTGTAAACTTGTCAATGTTAAGTCAATTTGGGTAGTTAACACATTTTCAAAGTAGGGTGGTTGTTTAGAAGTGTTGCAGTATTTTATCCAAATTTGAGTAATGTGAACTTAATGCCCAACAGCATGGGCCCATTAAATTATATTAAAACACTTTTAAAATATGAACAGAATGAGCTTAAATGCAAGGAAACATACGAGTATTCATCTTACCTTTATTATAATGATGAACAGCAAAATACAGGCACAGATTTACATTTAATTCCTGATATTTGTTCCTGTAATCATGACATGGCCTATGACCAAATCATCCAGAATGCTCCTGATCTCATCTCAGAAGCTATAAGCAGAGTTGAGCCTCGATAATGCATGGGTGGGTGACCACCATGCAAATTAGTGTTATAGGGTATGGGGAGCTACATGGCAGGCAGCAGAGGGGAGTCCAGCAAAATACATTTTTGGACTATTCTTTATGATCCATCGATGCTGCCCCCTTCAACAACCCTCACTATTAAGCACGCTGAAGTACTGTATGGTGAAATATCCCCTACGACTCACATAGCATAGTGGTGTTCTCATCCAGCAATGGATTGATAAAGGGCTGTACATGTACAATCATACTTGTATAAATGTGAATGTCGTAACAGCACAGTTTGTGTTTAGACGTCAAAGACTTTTTAAACTCTTACTGTAGTTTTACAACGGACAAAGTGCTCAAAAATTCTATGTGCATATTGATATTTTGTTTACGTATATCCAAACGACAAATACAATTCGATTGGCATGTGATGAAAAATAAATGCCAGATTATGACCGAGTGCTTTTGAAAACACAATATTGGCAATTGAGATCATTGGTCAGTGAAGGTAGCTTTCCTCTTCTCCACGAACGCACTCATTCCTTCTTTGCGGTCATCCTGTTTGGAAACGTTCACAGCAGAAGAAGCAATCAAACTAATTTGACAAAGAAGTGCGCATTCCCAAACTGTGTTCATTAAACAATTACTCTTGTTTTGAACATTCCTTGGACGGTTATAATTTGCAGAGCCATGTTCTTTTTTTCCCCCCACCAATGCTAATATAAAGGGCATGTTGCGTCAAGTGCTTTCCGAGGTCTATACCATGTTCTGGTCATCACACGAGTCTGGTGCCACCGTGCTCGCACAACATAATAAAAATGTGGAAAGAATGACTGTCGAAACAGTTGATGCATTATGCCTAAAAAGTTCCCCAAGTATTCAGAAATACGCTACATGCGTGTGGATCCACCACTCTAGTGAAAAATGTTGGTGTATTATTTAAAACTAGAAAACTCCCAAACCCACTGGTACTGCTGCAAGGTGACTGGTGAGATGGCAGGATTGCAAGTCGATGCTTTAATCGATTTGTGCAGAGATCCTAATCTACCAGGTGCCCCACTTTCTTCTCACACTGAACACCCTGTATGGAATTGGCTCACCGTCCTATTTACAAGACACCAGAAGATGGGCCTTTAAACTCGGTGAGGGATTCCTGGGTACATTACACTTCAGTGATCTATTTGACAAATCCTATTTTAGAACGGAAATTTCCGTACTAAAAATTAAGCACGGTATTTAATCGTGCAAAACTTACGGTTGCAAAGGTGGCATGGAAGAATCTCTTCTCAAGACGGTTTCCTTCTGCCAGTGAGAGCTCAAATGCTGCAAACAACAATATCTAGAATCAGAATCCTTATTTATCATGGAGAAAATCCGATGAGCTATAAAGCTCTTTTTCACAGCTGTCCAGTAGAGGCGGGTCAGAAGGTTACCACAACAAACGGTACAAAAAGCAAACAGAGTGCAAAGGATAGGAAAGGTAAGCAAATCACAAAAAATGAATACTTCAATACATCCTAGATTCAATCTTAAATTTGTGCGTACAAAGCACACGATCTACTACTGATTGTGCCGTTGCGTTTGCTGTGTGCCGTAACGTTGGCTGCGAGAGATGTGAGCAGCAATGCCAGTCTGCGTGCTGTGATAATGCAGATTGTATCTGCGCGGCAGCTGTACCAGCATTGACGGCCTCCTTAGCCATGGAGATGACGAGCTTGGAGTGGCGCGAGATCTTCTCTCCCAGCTTCACGGCCTCCCCCAGCAGCTGATCGGGTGGGCACACCTTGCTGACGAGCCCTGCACAAGCAAGAGCAACTTAATAGAAACAATGTACATGTACTGGCCCTTTTGTTAATCCACTGCTGAATGAGCACGTCCCCACACCGTGCGGATCGTGGGGGTTATTTGGCCATACACTTCACAACGCTGGTCAGTGCGGATTGGTGAAGGCAGATAGCATCGACGTGGGGACATAGAAGCGCAGTACAACCATGGATTTTGCGACACGAACCATATCTAATTATTAATTCAATTTATTAGACGTGGCATTTCCAATATTTTGCTAGATTGTGGGCAAAACAAAGAGCTGTAAATATCATTATTTACATTTATGAATACAAATGTCTATTAAAAAAAGTGACGAGTATTTTTTTTGTGCTATTAAAAAGGATGTTTAATAGCCGTGTGTAATAAACAGATGCTTCTCTACTTCATTACAAATGATGCACAAAGACATTGCTTATACTGAGACACCAAGTGGCATTTTCAACCATGATCACATGATCACATACAACTCCACAATATCAAACTGGGGAGCAGTTTTGCTTGTATTTTCCTTATATTTTATTCTTCATATTGTTATATGAACCTTATGGCGGGACCCTGGCTCTCGCATAAACTGCGTTGTGATGTCATTTTATGTCTGTTCAAGGCGAACGATACGGTATTCTATTCCTCTCAATGAGTTCTACACAATGCGCTAATCAAAGTTTTGTTTCTTCTGCACTTGGACGACATCACAACAGAATGATCCGCACCAGGTGGGTCGCGGCGTTTATGTGCGCAGTGGGATATTCGCCAAACATAAATTAATTACGATTTTGACTTCCATTTATTCGGGATCCCGGGGTCCCGCAATAAGGTTCCTATGTACAATCGATTCTGATAATGTGACGTGACTGGCAGGCTTGCGTGCGCAACAGAAAGTGAAGCTAGCGGAGAGTGTCTGACCTGCTTCTTTGGCTTGCTGGGCTGAGATCCGGTCTCCGGTGAGCACCATCTCCATGGCCAACGATTTGCCGACCGCTCTGGTGAGCCTCTGTGTGCCGCCCGCCCCTGTAACACGCACGCATTTAAAGGTGAAACCAAAACTATGGATGGATCTTATTGATGCCCACCTGAGCTGTCGCAATAAGAGTTTGAAGCTTTCCTATGAAAAGAAATACAAAACAATGTGGGTCATAAGGTGCAAGTGATGCAAGTGCTAGGAAAGACATAACATCACTGTAAATCCCTTATCAGTGCCTACCTTATTACAGACCAATTCAGACCTTATTGGTCACCCCGTGCTCTTATAAATCTCAAAGCTCATCCCACAAAGTCCCATCACATGGGAGAAACACAAACAAACGTAATATTTTTTGTTGGCTAGTATTAAAATGGCTGCACGCCGTATGGACCTGAAAACTTTATTTTCCCTGTACAAGAATACGGGTAAACCGTTTGGGTTGACAGGTATGAGATCAAAAGAAGGCAGAAGAAGAAGTGGGGCGATGTGGTGCGATTGGACATGGTGGTCCGAAGAGCGGAAAGAGAGATGGCGCAGAAGGCGGCATAAAGAAAGTTCGCAAGTACAGTGGACCCCACAATTGGGACTAACGTGTGGAAGAAGATTATAATTTAAAGTTATGGTCAAGTATGTCATTATAGCATTATAATGTACTCATATTTTAATACCTCAAGGCTGTGATGTCATACATGCATTGCAACAAAGCATCGGACTGATTTAAAAAATGCTCAGCAAGGAAGCTTCAAACTCATGTTTGGATAGCCTGTGTTTAAACAATAAGAGCTGTTGGGTTGTTTTGCTTCCTTCTGTAATGTGTTGCCAAGTGCACCCGATGTGTGTCACGCATTTTATGCTGTCAATGTTTGATACGGCAGCCCTCGCAAAATCTACCTTGGTACTATGTGCTGACTGCAACAACAAAAAATCCCACCGTACATGTGAATAAACATTTGTGAAAGGTGATGTTTAAGCAAACATCACCTTTCAGGAAGATTTTTTTTTATCAAAAAACATGTGGAAATAGCCCCTTGTGCTGCACTGTTAGAAGGGGGCCTCACTGAGCATGACATTTGCTCATGTTAATTTAAATTAGAATTCAACTGCTCAACTATTTTTTATTTTACCAGGTAAAGCCCACTGAGCTATATAGCTCATTTTCAGAAGTGACCTGGCCACAAATGATAGCTGAACGAAGTGGCTTATCACGTGGAAATTTACATCAGCCAAATACTCTTAAACAAATGGTTCTAAATGTGGAGGGAGAAATCGAAGGACCTGGAGAAAAATCTACGTGACCATGGGGAAACATGCAAACTCCAAATATACAGGCGTCGGGGTCGAACCCACAATCTCCTGTGTACCATATATGCATGTGGGCATCATGCGTGTGGTTTGAAGACAGCTGATAACCAGCTGATAACCTGGCAAGCTACATCTGATGAACTTGAGAAATAACTAAAATTCTGAGCATTCTACATATTTGTCATTTTAACATGGGCACTATAGTGTGTGCAATTTTGAAGTGGGTTTTGTACGAGTTTGGTACACTGTATCAATGCATATTTGGCATACCGGGTATGGTGCCAAGAGCAATCTCAGGCTGCCCAAACTGGGCCTTTTCCCCAGCGTAGATGATGTCACACATCATGGCCAGCTCGCAGCCTCCTCCCAACTGCAAAACCATTAAGTCACAGCGTTCAGTGGACTCTTCAATATTGTTATGACGGGTATTGTGGCATCCGTTTACTACCGGCAATGCCGCGAACATTGAGATATATATTCTGCATGTGACAACAGAAACCAGAAATTAAGTTCTCTGACAAGTGATGAAAGCAGTGGATGGGAGAAAATAAACGTTAGGGAAAAATGTCATTTAATTGCTGAAAGAGTGAGAAGTCTGCTTTCTGTTACCCTCAAAACGGGGACATTTCATCATTCCCCTGGCCCCGATTAACCTGGTTTACCCTGCATGGTTTTGCAACCAGATTCCTCCTGCGAGAAGACACACAAAACCTAGAAGAGACCAGATGCTGCATAATTTTTTTTGCTAATCGGAAGCAGAATAAACGAGTTTCTGTTGTTCACCTATTGCCAAACAGGATTTTCTTTTGCCAGCAGCACAGTGATGATCCGAGAGCCAGTGAGCAGCCCGAGTGCAGGCCAGTGTGTGCGCTTACCGCGAATCCATTCACGGCTGCGATGACCGGCTTTTTGGTCTGGGCGACGCGATTCCAGTGCGACAGGAAGTTCCCACCGAAGCACTCGGCGAATGTTCGGTTCTGCATCTCCTTTATGTCGGCCCCCGCTGACGAAAAGAGCAACATGACCCAGCGAAGTGGGCTATTACGCGTGTAAAATCGAACAACAAAATACACCTTCAGCGAGCAAGAATGTGACTGCCCTAAAGAGAGTGGTAGGTTAAGTGGCCAATTACAGCTCTCGAGACTTGATAGGTTTCGATTGAAGGTCTTGAACAATGTACAATGCAGAGATGGCCAATGTCTCCGGGGTCAGAGCACTGAGCCATTATCGCTGAGATTCTGGGTTTGATTCCACATTTCAGACACTCATGATTAAACTGGGTTTCTTGTGTGAGCAAGCACGATATGGGGGGGGGATTTTTTTTCACGTTATATTTGTCTTTTCACTTTGGCTAAAATCCAGCTCTGAAAATCTTATACGGAAATTGGTTTTACTACAATGCAATGAATACTTCTCTGTAGCAGACAGGGCATATGGAAAATAACACCGACTATAGTGTGGCAACCTTTACAGGATATCAGAATCAGTTCTGTAATATCTGCTTTCAAGGCTATCCTCAAATACAATCGAGGACACACTGCCCCGTGACATTTTCGAATCGATACATCGTCTCGTGATAAGGCGCGGATGGCACGAATAATAAAATTTGTGGGAAATATAAAATGCATGTTTCAATGCGAGTACGCATATGCAATGAACACATGCATCTACAGCGTGTGTGTGTGTGCGCGGCTCTTACCGGCGAAGGCACGTTCATTGCCAGTGATCACGATGGCCCCAACGCCCGAGTCCCCTTCGAACACGTCCAGGGCTTGATTGAGCTCCAACATGAGGCCATCGCACAGTGCGTTGAGGGCCTTAGGCCGGTTGAGCTGTATTAAGCCCACGCTGTTGCCCTCTCCTTTCCTCTCCACCAGAATGTACTCGTACTTTGCGCCTGTGAACACATTGCAGCATACATACTGCTGCTTACACGAGGAAATAGACGTGCAGAATTTTCCCTTGTCCATCTTGTAAATAGTACACATACATTCCAATGGGGTATCCGCATTGCCAAGTGGGGTGCCAGTTGAATGCAATTGTATAAGATGTATTCTTGCAGTGTTTGCTTGAGTAGGTGAATCTAAGCAAGCATATATGATGATGTTTGCTGTCAAGAATGGCTATTGTCCAAAACGTCACCTATTATAAAAAATATTCCTTTTAGAGCAGTGTTATTGACCAATTTGTTCAGTTTTGCTAACGTGTCCTTGTGCACCACTGCCAATACTATATCACAACAATTTTTTTCAGCAGTGAAGTGCATTGTCTCTGCAAATTGTACCTCCAGCTTAAATGTTGTTTTACCACCAAACCAAATTTACAACTGAATGTCTTCAACCACATGTACATTGTCTTCATTAATAAATACATTATTAAATGTGTGATGAAATGTTACCGGAGTCTCTGGTGTTCCTTTTTTCATTCATTATTCGACTGGATTGTCAAGTTTTGTGCCCAGGCACAAATATACAAACTGCTTCTGGGCACGACAGTTTTGGTCTAGCCAGCTGAGCTGTGGATAATGTACAATTTAGCACAAGCTCAAGCATTTTTTTAAATAATCTCACTGTTTAAGTCCTTTTGAGTAACACAGAATAACTGAATATCCGAGAGCTCAACAGGGGATTATGACCAACTGAATCAGCACAATGCAGCAGGTTGAAAAACACGATGTGTACATTACATCTGTACGCGCCTGTCTCCATCTCAAGCGTCTTATAGTGATTGTTACACCACGTGAAATGCATGTTTTCGTATGTACTCTAATTAACCAGGATGCTCTAAAAAGCAGGTATGGTTATTTTAAAGGGGGTGATGAAGACTGGTTTGTTGCTTAGAATACAGAAGAAAAGTCTCATCGTGAACTTTCAAGGTTTGGTGACGCTGTTTCTCCATTGCCCAGAGCCCGTGGTTACTAATTCACGTTTTACTATGAACTAACTTTCCACCTGTTGATCTAAAAAAACACGCTTCATTTAATAACAACGTCTACTTGATGCGCTGCTCAGCCGCAACCTCATGAATCAAAGGTAAAAGTAAATTGCGCAAAGGTGGCAGACTTTCAAATGGTAAAACTGGAGTGAGAATAATGAAGGGCATTTCTGTGGATGTGCAACGATGGTGGTGCAATGGAGAAAAGTTCAGTTGCAATTTTTTTTCTCGAGCAAAGAACACAACTGGTTCATAGCCACACATCTGCAATCGTTTATCGGGAGGCTGGTACGAGATCGCGACGTGCAACAGATTGGGAGCCTTATAAAGAACCACGGCAATGATGAAGGGGGGGTTATAGGGAGTTGCGTTGGGGGTTGGAATGGCTAGAGTATTGTTCGGGGAATTGTGTTATAAAAGAAAGCGGTGGGAGAGATACATCTGAAGACTAATCACTGTTTGCTGGGGTTAGGGTGTTTAGATCAGAGTGTTAGGGCAGTGTTTGTAGGTTTGTTAGTATTATAGGGAGTGTTTGTTTACGGATATTAGTAGTGTTGTGGTTATGGGTAGAGTATTGTAGCAGCAGTTTCGCACTCAGCCACACTGTAGAGGTACTATTAGCAGTGTGTCTTGCAATAATAGTATTCGTGGTATTATTACCGTGTTAGTGTTGTCAGAATGTGTTATTGGTGTGATTAGTAGTGTCGTGTCTGGCATTGAGCCGATCTCGCCCGTGCAGTGGAGGTAGTGGTATTAGCAGCTGTGTATTACAGTGTTGTGTGTTAACGTAGTGTTGATAGTGTTATTAGCAGTGTTTATTACAGTGTTGTGTGTTAACGTGGTGTTGAAAGTGGCATTGGCAGTATTTATTACAGTGTTCTTGCGGTGTTCGTGTCATTGTTGTAGTGTTAGTATTGCCGTAGTGTTAGTATTGTTAGTATTGTAGTGTTAGTGTTGTAGTGTTAGTATTATTGTAGTGTTGCCGTAGTGTTAGTATTGTAGTGTTATTGTTGTAGTATTAATGTTGTAGTATTAGTGTTGTAGTGTTCGATGTCGCTCACCCACACTGAGCCCCCGCGCCGCGCTCTGCAGCAGCCGCGGCCTCTGCGCCGCGAGCAACATCCGAGCCGTGGCTCTACACAGCACAGACATGACGAATACAATGGCGAAACGAAAGCAAGAGACACAGCAGAGAGCCGAGAGCAAGAGAGAGAGAGAGACAGAGAGCCGAGAGCTAGCGAGGTGAAGCGATGGATCGCAAGCGAAGGTCAGCGTCAGAAGTCCGCGCAGAAAACCCCCTCGACACGCTTGGGCCCAGCATCGAGATTCGCCGATTTAGGGTCCGCGGTGAAATCTCTCGCGGACGTTGCCAAGTTGCACGTTGGTGGTGGTGGTGGGGGGGGGTCACCACGTTGTGACGTAAGGAACGAAACAGGCGGAATTCTCTACACGAATGTGGCTGACGCCTGATGAAGCTGGTTGTAATTTCTGGCGAAACGTCGTGCTCAAGATTGTTAATGTTGATTTAAAGCTTTCGTGACTGCAGGGATTCGTATTCTTGGTTCTTTCGGTAAAGTCACGTAGAAGGGAAATAATAAAATAATATTTATGTAAAACAATAAAAAAAAATCTATAAATATTATTTTATTATTTCCCTTCTACGTGACTTTACCGAAAGAACCAAGAATAGTGTTAATGTTGTGGCTTGGCTCTACAACACACAACGGTGTTGCTGGACCAGTGACGAATTGGTCACGTTCTGTTGACGTGACAAACTAGTTGGCTGTGTCGGGTGGTGGCGGGTTTTGACGACACATTTATATATTTACGCGATCTAACCCAAAAAAAACTCTATTATGGATGATATTGGTCGCGAAAGCCTCCTGCGTGTTAAACTTGCACACAACTCAAGAGAGACGTTGGGTGGAGGGGCACTTTTTTGTTGTTGTTTGCCAGGATAAAAGAAATAAAACAAACATGACACGTGTGTTGAATCCTTTCAACAAACACGGGGTGAGAAAGCTACAACATGGGACCTTTCTTGCCAGTATGAAAGTATAATAATAGGTTTTACCCTTTAAGGATATAAAACAGGTGTTAAGGATGGCATTGTCTTTGAAACTGATTGGTCTACACCAGAGACAACCTTCTTGAGGGCCCAGTCTCACCAGCAGTGTCAGACCAGAGAACGCCAAAAGGCGAACCTGTTTTATTGCCAGAAAGGGTAAAACCAATTCTTATTATTACACGCTTTTATTTAACTCACTTCGTCTGTTGTATCCTCAAAAAAGAATCTTGTAACTAAATTTTTACACAATTCCCAATGTGCTATCGACTGCAAACTTCGTATAGATATGTCATACTGATGACAAGACTATATTCTTTCATAAAAAAAATCCAAAACATATATTTAACTTACTATGTGTGTTGCATGAAAAAATATTGTAACTCAATTTCAACCGTATTCCCAATGTCGTATCGACTGCACACTTGGTATAGCTATGTCATACTGATGACAATACTATATTCTATCATTAAAAAAATAAAAAATATTTTTAAACAATATTTTTTAACGGCTCTAATTGTTCACGCTCAACTGACGTTGCCTGTAAATCACCACGGTCCCTTACGTCACGCCAAGCCTCGGGGAGCCATGCCCAGGGGCGGGGATGTGGAAGGAGGGGAGGGGCGATGGGGGAAGGGGGCAGGGAGAGGGGCAGCTCGGACAGTACAATTCATTAAAGCGTGTTTTTTAAATTTATTTGTTAATATTTTATTTTTCAGAAGACGTTGGGCGAAATCTCTATAGCTCGTGTCGATGTCAGAGCAACAACAACAGCTATATACAAAAACAAACATTTACATTCAGGTGGTTGACAATAAGGGGGGGGGGGGTGGAACAGGCGACGTTTCGGGCAATTGCCCTTCACAGATTTTGTTAGTCGTGAATTATTCCTTAAGGATCCAATTTTCTGCCATGGTTTACCCTCTTCTGTTGCTGCTGTGTTTACGCACCAAGAATTCCCCTTTTAAAATAACACGGCATGATCAGTGTAACTTAAAATAAACTCAAACATAAAACAATTCAGAGCATATATATGCTGATTATGCTCTGACGAATGAATCATTGTCCGAAACGTCGTCTAAGGATCTTTTATACTATATTTTATATCCTTTAAGGCCACTTCTTTTTGGCAAGGGTATTGAATTTTCAAACCACAGGGTGGCCCATATGTTCTTGTGACCCCCATTTATCTCTCTAAAATGTAATATTTTAAAAGTTAAAATTTTAAACAGGAATATGCAAAGGAAAAACAATGTGAGGGTCAATTAGTTGGGAGCCACAAGACATCTTCACCACCCCCCCGTGTAGAGTTCGCTACGAGTATGGCAGAGAAGGAGTGAGATGAGAGGGGAGAGTGAGGGACGAGTGATGGGAGAGTGAAATGAGTGATGGGAGAGGAGAGAGGACAGGGAGAGAGATGGGAAGAGGAGAGTGAGGGGAGAGTGAGATGAGAGGGAGAGTGAAGGGAGAGTGTGGTGAGAGTGATGGGAGAGGGAGTGGTGGGAGGGTGAGGGGAGAGTGGTGGGAGAGTGAGGGGAGAGTGAGATGAGAGGGAGAGTGGTGGGAGAGTGAAAAGGGTGAGTTCAGAGTAAGAGGGGAATGCGTGGAGCGGGAGTGTCGTGAGATGAGGGGAGATTTCCCCTCTCGACAAAACGAGAATGAAATCCAATCGGAATGTATCAGCAGGAGCAGTCGTCGCGATCAGCCCAACAATGTGAGAGGTATTTACACGCGGCGATACAAACGAGGCGGCAGGCAGGAGACGAACGCGAATCGATTATTATTATTACTACATCGCATTGGGATCTAAATAATCGAATGGCACATCTGGGTCCGTTACGGGGGGTAGGGGGATGGGGGGGTGGAAGGGGGAGGGGTGGAAGGGGTGGGGGTGGAAGGGGGAGGGGTGGGGTGGAAGGGGGGATAGGGGGGAGGGGTGGGGTGGAAGGGGGGATAGGGGGGAGGGGTGGGAGACGGGGGGGGTAGGGGGATGGGTGGGGGAGGGGTTGGGAGGGGTGGAAGGGGTGGGGGCTATTCGCCACGCAACTCGCACCACGTCACCCACACTCGCGAGCCACCTGTAGTCTAACGCTCCTTCGACGGAGGGAAGTTGCAAAACTACACGAACGCTCTCTCCTTGACCCCCCCTCTCTCTCTCGACGTGGCCAGCAACAGCCCCCAGCCCCCCCAGAACAATCACGCAACATCCCTGCTGCCACCCGTACGCAAAGAGCTCTTGCAAGCAATGGACTCGTTCGGAGCATTCTAGAAGTTACCCCGCCCCTCTCATTCCCACGACCCCCACTCCCACCTTCTTACTCCCCCCTCTCACTCCCCCCTCTCACTCCCCCATCCCCCTCTCACTCCCCCCACCCCCTCTCACTCCCCCCTCTCACTCCCAGCCCCCCCTCTCACTCCCCCCTCCTATCACTCCCAGCCCCCTCTCACTCCCCCCACCCCACTCCCACCTTCTCACTCCCCCCACCCCACTCCCACCCCCCTCTCACTCCCCCCTCTCACTCTCCCCACCCCCCTATCACTCCCACCCCCTTTCAGTCCCCCCCACCCCACTCCCCCCATTCTTCTCACTCCCCCCACCCCCCTATAACTCCCCCCCACTCTCACTCCCCCCACTCTCACTGCTCCCCCCCCCCAGCAAAGGAAACCCCGTTGAACAATTCGCCGCGGTGCCTCAAAATTCGCGAGCGAATCGCTGCGGAGGAGCGCACCGAGGCCACGCCCCGATGGGCGGGGCGAGGGGCGGGGCGATGGGCGTGGCCTCGTGACAGGCGACTCGGGGCGACGGAGAGCGGCGCTCGCGCGAGCCTCGCGCGCTTCTTCAGTCGTCACCACCACCAACAGCAGCAGCAGCACGAAGCTGCCACAAACAACAAGACGTGGTGGGTGGTGGTGGTTGTGGTGGTGGTGTTCTAAGTCAGGGCGGCCGAGCAGTCTTGCGACGAGGTGGACGGGGGGGAGGGTCTTCTCGTATTGGGGTTCGTCACCCATCGCCGCCACCATCAGGTCGACTCGTGAGTTGAAGGAGGCGGAGGAGGTGAGAAAGAGAGAAAGTAGCCGCCGCCGCTGATGATGATGATGTTGCTGATGATGTTGTTGATGGTGTTATTTATGATGATGTTGTTGATGTTGTTATTTATGATGATGTTGATGATGTTGATGTTGATGATGATGATGATGTTGATATTGATGATGTTGATATTGATGATGTTGATGATGATGATGTTGTTGTTGATGTGCAATCTGGAAAGAGTTCTAGACGATGCACGTTGTTGGGGTTCGCCGACGTGCGATGGCAAATGGCAAAAATCCGCTCGCCCAACTCGGGGGCGAGAATTGTTCATTCCCTCCCGTCGCCTCGTCTCAAGTGTCCATTACAGCTGCTGCTGGTGCTGGTGGTGCTGGTGGTGGTGCTAGTGGTGGTGGGTGAAGCAGCTGGTGGTGCTAGTGGTTGTGGTCTAAAGCAGAGCTTGGTCTATTCACAATGTGTCCACGGTGTTTGTTGTAGCGACGTTGGTGGGAGCGGTCGTAAGTTTCGGAATTGTTGAGATCCAACATTGATGGATGGATGGATGATGCCGGTTTTGAAATCATTGATGTGGCGTCATTCAATACACGTCGCAGTATCATCGATTTCAACCCCTTATCAGTGCCCCTGCCTTATTACGGACAAATTCAGACCCTTATTGGTCACCCCGTGGGCCTCATACACCTCAACGTTCAACCTATAAAGTCCCATCACAAGGGAGACACACAAACACATTGACACGTGTTGAAACGGATGTAGGCCGCCTTTATCTGGAAACTCAATTGTCCTGTACAAGAATACGGGTAACACGTAATGGGTTGACAGCTAAGCAGTGTACAATCGACGACTGTGCGATGATTTGAAACATTCGAATATATTATAGAGTGAGAGATTGTAACACTTAAGTTTTGGTGAGCATTGTACAGTCAACATCATTGGCATATTTCGTTAAACTGCACTTCAATGTCAATACGGTCGACAGCAAAGCGTGGATATTGAAAGTAAAAGTTATTGCTAGTAACATTGTTTATAATGCATTCTTCACTTTGATCGTTCGAATTCATGACATTGATACCATTCATGACAGCGCCTCAATAGCATTAGTGAACAGAGCGTGCTTATATTAATATTATTAACTAACTAACGTTAATGAGTATACGTATAAGCACCCATACGAGTATAACATTAACAACAATTACACTAATTAACATCGATGTCATTCATAACAACACGTTAATGACACACATTATATTATTATAACAGATCAATTGTTGAAAACAAAAATCACACGCTTGATGCGTCTTATCAGTTGTTTATAACGGTTTACACTGTGTTCTGCACCAATAGACCTGATGAATATTAACACAAATCTATACATATTGCACACAAGTGTATATTATTCGGGCGGGGGTGGTTTGAAGTTTTGCTTTTGCTGTGTGATGACCCATCTGCGTTTCTTCCCCAGCCACTGAAACTGCTGAGCATGCACCACGGCCATGCAAACTGGATGCACTCATTTCGGTTGCGTTCCCATTCGCCAAATGTCCACGTTTCCGATCCGCACGTCACGGCAGCTAAGTTGTGCACCGATGAATAGAAAACAAAACTCAACCCCTGTCCATTCCTTGTCCGTGGCACAGCCTCATCTCTCCATCGTCGTTGCCTGCCCCGTGGTTCGTTGCCGTGGCGATTGGAGGCCGAGCGTCCTAGCGTCCCACGAGGTGAGGGGGGTGGACAGACAACCGAGCGAGCTGCCACCATGGGATCGGACTTGGGCTGTGGGTGGTTGTTGGGCTGGGAGGCCTTGGGGCTGCAGGGTGCCCTGGTGGCAGCGCTGGGGCTGTCCCTGAGCGTATGGCTCACCATTCTGCTCGTCTTCATCATTGTGCCCGCCACCTTCGGCATCTCCTTCGGCATCCGGACGATCTACATGCGCAGCCTGCTCAAGATATTCGAGGTGAGGGTGAACGGTCTGCGGGAAAACATATCGCAGACCTGCGTCTGAGTCCGCAGTAGCAGGCAGCAATGTTCCCCCTGGCTATGCCACTGAGTGTTCATCATGTGACGGTTAAAACTTAAATTGTAGATCCTAATTAAACCATAGGCCAAACTGCACACCAATCAAATACCATGCTACATAGCATACTATGGCATGCACCACAACACTACCCCACCACATCACACACCGGCTACACACCATACAGCAATACTACAAAACAAAGATCCCCCGTTTAGCCTGTAACAGACTGTTGGGGCAAGTGCTGTTAGCGAGTAGCACCTATGAAGGCCGGTATGGCGCACCTCGGGGGTAGGTGACCAGAACCACGCCCGGCCACCTTTGTCTCCCTAGTGGTGATGTTAACCTACTGCACTAGGTACTCATTTGAGTCTGAGTCGACGGAGGGGAGGCCCGGGACCAGTTCATATAATCGTCACTGGTGTTGGCCGCGAGCGGGAATCGAACTCGGGTCGCTGGGTTCGTAGCGCAGCGTAGCGCTAACCGCAACACCACTGCTCTCTAATACTACAGAACACTCAAGTACACACGATTTGCCACACTGCATCTCCCCCATAAACCACTCGCACAATTGCCCACACTGCACAGTCACATGGCCCTTATCCACAATGATTACAGTGTGGGATCCAATCTCTGCAACGTTGGTTTAAAAAATGATGGTCGAAAAACTGCTGGAAGGAAGAACGAACGATTAAGATGGTTGCAGTTAATGTATTTAGCTTTTATGGCTAAATTTCTGTAAATTATTATTTGGAATGTGGAATGATTTCACATTTTCAGAGCTGTTATGTGTAGTCTTATAATTGTGCAAGACATTACAAACACCATCCCAGGAGGTGACTGTTATTACAGACTAGTACAGTAGCTTCATTCTAACAAGTCTCTTGACGCATCCAATAATTTCACTTATAACGAGTGCAGGATACGTACAGTTCCTATCTGCACACTCCTTCCCGATTCCTCTTCCCCTGTTTAAGCAACAAGTACACTTATGGGAAGAGAGCGAATTCCCTTCAGAGCAAACGGTGGTTGGGTCTTGGTAGGGGGATTCCTTTTTCCTTGACGATCCCTTTTTAAAAGGAGCGCCTTCCGGCAGCGACCCCGTGAACTGTTTTGTTTGGACCAGCAAATGCCACTTGACAAGTCGTCATCCCCGTTTATCCAGTCGTCATCGCATTCTTTATGTGCAATGTTTATCCTAACGCCTCCGCCTGCAGGCTTTACTTTACTCGCGGGATGGCTCGTAAGCGTATCGCCAAACTCACCAAAATCTGAATTTAAGAAAGTTTTTTTTGCCGTTCTTCCGATTTACAAAACCCTGGCACTTAAATCTAACTGTTAAACATGCCTCTTGTTCAACAGCACGTGAGAAAATGTGTACATATTTCTACATATGAAGTCGTCCTATTTTGGATGCATTTGAATATTCACCCTGGTTTGCGAATAAAGGAGCCAACTTTGCAAGCTGTTGCTGTCACTTGAATGAGTGCAGCTGCATTGTATACTGGTAATGAATAATGTGCATCAATGAACAGATGTCAAGCCTCAGTCCATGTGTTTTGTCTGCTAGAGCAGTACTGCAACAGTTAGCCCCCTGCGATATGAGCCCGGCGACCCGAGTTCAATTCCCACTCATAGCCAACACCAGTGACGATTATCTGAGTCGGTCCTAGGCCTCCCCTAGGTCGACTCGGCCTCAATTGAGTACTTGGTGTGGTGTGTAAACATTGGCGCTCGGGAGTAAGAAGGCAGCTCTCGTCATGGTGCTGGCCACCCACCCCCTCGTGCGCCATGCCGGCTTTCATAGGTGCTTGCACACAGCACTTGCCTCAAGAGTCTGTTACAGGCTATAAAAGAGATATTTGCATTTGTTAGACCCCCGTCCAACCTCGTCCAACTTCACAGGCATGCGTTACGGTCTAACAACAAAGTCTGAACTATGAAATCAGTTCCCTGTTGATTGAATAACCCTGTCATTGAAGCCGAACATGTTTTTGTGAAACATGCAGACAATTTAGCAAACATGTGTACAGTATAACTATATAAATTGTATGTATATGAATGATGTATCATAACATCTACAGAAAATTGTAAACACTTGGCAACTGTTTTTGGCTACCATTCAGGAGTAAAAAATCAGCGTATTCAGCTGTTGAAGTATTTTTCCAAGGCGTTGTCACTTTTGTTCCTTTAAAACATTGCATAATTGCCATGTGTCAGATGCTGTTAAAGCTCTTTACAGTAGGTTGTACCCTGTGGGCGAGGATGACGAGGTCGACGTTTGCATCTGTAAAGCAATCCGGGCACACAATTGCATCTTTATTGGTCCTACGAAAAAAAATCCTGTGTGTCGCAAGGCAGACGCACAGGCGATGGGCACACCCCATGGCATCGAGCGACATGTGGATCGGGTTTTTGTCGGAAGTGCGGGAGTGGCGGAGTCACCGTTTGGTCCACCACGACTCACCGTTGCCCCACGCGCAGTTCCCCGTACGGATCTTGCGTGTGAATCACCGTGGCGCAATGGGCTTTTGCGTGCTTTGCCATGGCGTAACCTCGTGACGTGTGTGTCCTTGCAGTGGGCCACCTTGAGGATAGAGCGTGGCATCAAGGAATCGAAGCACAAGGCATACAATACCAACTCCAATGGTGAGTGGGTGCCCACTGCTTACCAAACACCCACCCCCCTCCCCCCGATGTTTTCCAATTGAAAGAGTTTCCTATGCACGTGTCCAATGCGTTTATAGTGATAAAAACGCCCTTTGTTTAAGCCAATAAATGTCACGATGAGTCTCAAGCCTCATTTTCAGGAGTTTCCTGCTTTGGGATGTTAGGTCAATGCCATTGATAAGTGTTTTGATACTCATCGAGTTATTCTTGGTGATGAAACTCAACTTTTGTGCTTGTGTTCAATGCAATATAGGTTATGAATTATAATCTGACAGCCGGTAACTTTTTTGCTATAGAATTAAGAACAGGGAGACGTTTCACAGGCGTCTGCGTACGTCCAACCATTCGGTGACTTTCAGAAGAGTCTCGACAAGTGCGAGAAGAGTTGTAACCAGAACTCAACTCGGAATAATGTTCTTGTTGGTCGTGCTTGTGGTGTTATTTTCGCTTTCACACGGTGTCGTGTTTTACTTGTGTATTATACACATTGTAATTGAGTTAACTTGAGTTCTATTAAACTAATTGGTGTAAACGTGATCTTGCATAAGCGTTTGGTCCGCAGCACGGACTGTTGTTGTTGTTGTATTTTCACACTCTTACGATAATCTGGGAAATGTATTTTGGGGAAAATCACACCAGACTTCCTTTCACGAGCAGATCTGTGGCCTTTAATGAGGTGTACAATGAATAACCGCCTAAGTAAGGCACAAACTAAATTATTGCAGTACAATCATTTAAACTGTGGGCACAGCTGCTAGTTCTTTTATGGCGATTGCTTCTGAAGTGCTTGATAAATGACGCAGCCGTCACCGACTTGTTTTAACATTTGTACAGTCATTCAAATGTGAATATCGTGGCATGCTTTTTTATAGCTTGTGAAATAATAATACCTCATTGTTGAAACTGCTGTAGGATTAACGTTCTTTAAATTCGTTGTTTCTTACCTGCCAATGGCATGTCTCTTCTGCGTTACTCACACATCTGATTCATCTGAGTTAATAATTTATGATAAAAAATAAATTCAAGATTGTAAATATGTATGGCTGTGATGGTGACACCAAGTAATTGTTTTATTATTATTGTGTACCATTAAAATAAACGTTTATGTAACATCACTGTAATAACTGTTCACAGGTCGGTAGTATTTAATGCTTTTTATGGCTTGCTAACTTCTCATTTAGAGTGAGCTATAAAAAATACTCACTTAAAAAGACTTCACACATTCTCCTTTTAGCAGGTGGCTTATAAAATGCCGCCATTGCAATTCTTAACACTTTGTGTTGAACGCACTTCACAAGCACTTTTTTAAGTCAACATACATACAGGGTGATTCGGGATAGAGGTGGCGTAGAAGGAACCGGCGACCGTATCTCTCGAAAAATTGCAGACATACCTGCCCTCGATTTAAAGCTTTCGTGACTGCAGGGATTCATCGTCTTGGTTCTTTCGGTGAAGTCACGTAGAAGGAAAATAATAAAATAATAAAAATAAAACATAAAATTATTCTCACGACGTTTCGGCCACAACGCAAGCAGCCGTCTTCAGGTGGAGAATAGGTCTGTCAAGTAGACAGTCTACTTATTTTCCTTCTACGTGACTTTACCGAAAGAACCAAGACGATACCTGCCCTCCTCGAACGCAAGTCAAAATCAGAACATTCTAATTTTGGCTATAAAGTTCTTTCACAGATGTCCAGTAGTTTCACAGATGTCCAGTCGTGCTTTTGGGATGCCAGAAAAGTCGTCGTCGTCGTTTGTCGCAGGAATCCTCGTCAAGGTGGAGGAGAGCAGCCTGGAGGAGGAGATCGCCAAGGGGCGGCTGGCAGTGGGCGGGGAGCCGGCGCCCGAGTTCGGCCTCGCCGACACGTTCTACTTCTGCCGCAAGGGCCTGGAGGCCATCGTTGAGGACGACGTGACCAAGCGCTTCACGGCCGAGGAGATCGAGTCGTGGAACCTGCTCACTCGCACCAACAACTACTTCCAGTACATTAGCGTGCGTCTCACCGTCCTGTGGGGCCTCGGCGTCGCCGTGAGATACGGCTTCCTGCTGCCACTACGGTCAGTGCCCCCTCCACCTACCCCCTCCCCCCACGCCTCTCACCCCTGGGGCCTCGGGATTCTGAGGGTCCATCAAAAATACATAACGATTTATAATGTTCGAGTACCTCCGATTAGCACAGTTGGCTACGTACGGTGTGAAAGAAGTTCAAGGGTTAGGAATGGAATACGGCCGAGAGGACGCCCACCAGGGAGATGGTTGTGCAGGTGCTGGGTGGATTGTTGGAGGTGGCGACCTCTTGGTGAGACCTTCCAGGAGTGCATTAACCATGGCTGATGTTGATGATGTTTGAGAATGCACGATGATAAAATTCTATAGGTAATTTGGAAATAAAGCCATAGTATCACAATATGTATACCTACCAGTTGTGTCAAAATGTGAAAATCTCTGTTAACGTGAACTTTGAATTAGCTGTGAAATTTGTATTGAACATTGAAAAACAGGAACTGAATTTATCAAGGTAAATAGCAATGGGAGCGTTTGACATCGAGCATAAGTTGTTGTAAAACAGCAAGGGGAAGGAATTGAATAAACAGAGGGGCCTCCAAACTAACAGACCTGGGTCCCCCATTAAATGTAAATCTGGCCCTGCCTGTATCTGTTGCGATGTGCACTCTCTCCTTTTTTTATTGTAGCTGGGAGCACAATGTATTTTTACACGTAGTACACACCGATTAAACACGTTCTTCTTTCGGCACTTTGCCATGTTAATTTTTCACCGCTAATTTCACCTTCTTGAATGCGCCCCAATATGTTCTCGTCCATTTCTTTCATCATTGTGAGCTCAGTCCACCTTCAATAACTATCCTAGATCCACGTATTCTGCTGTGCCTTATGGATCAGAAGCAGAAAAGGTTAAGGAAACGGAAGAAGAGCTGAAAGGTGTGCATAGTAGCAGAGTGGTGCATGCTTTGAATTACATTGAGAGAGACAGAGGAACGCATGGATTTTAGAATGAATGCAGATTAAAAGCATCTTCTTTACTTTTAGTGAAAGTAAATGGTCTTTTGTAGGACATCGCTAGAAGAGATGATTGCCGGCGGTTGAGAATAATGATGGAGTCACAGCCAAGGGAGGAAATGCGCCAGAAAATACTTCCATTGCAAAGATGGAGCAATGAAATCAGATCATATGCAGATGCTTGGTGGATTGGATCATGGCAAAACCATGAGTGATGGTGATGGATTTGGGAGGTCTTCATTCAGCAGTGGATTAATTGGGGATATTGATGATGAAGAATTTTAAATGTCAGCTAATTTTTGGATTCAACTGGCCATGTGATGCAATCGTTATCATTCCCATTCCGCAATAGTTTAACTCCTGGTGGAACGTTATCCCTTTGATTTGTTTTTTTTGTCTGATTTATTTCTGTGAGTACTTTCCTTTGCACTTTCCTTTGCAAGGAAAGTACTAGCAGAAAGTCAATAAATGTGGTTCTATGGATCGACTCGCCCCACCATAGGAATGTGGAATTTTAACCACTATCTTGCCGCTGTCAATAGGATATGTGCACCACCGCATGCTCATGAATAATTGGGAAACCACTCTTGACTATTTTCCTTTTAAGTGGGCAGCCACTAATGTCCCCCTTCCACTGGCACATATCAGCCGAGCCCTCACAGGGTCTCGCCGTACAGGTTGTTTTAGACTTGTGATATGCCGTGCCGTGAACAGACCATGATACACCTTGGTCTGACAAGACCATTGAATTTAAAGTAGAACCCCTCTTAACGACGGTGATTGGTTCCACAAAACTGGTCGTTGAGTGATTTGGTCCTTAAGCGAGTATAGGAAATACATGTTAAAAGCTTAATTTGTTCCGATAGCATCGAATGTTACCTTTTTTCACCCAAGAAATGTATATTATCAATTTTAAACAATGGATATTAATATATAAAGATACTAACAAAATTATAAACACATAATATTAAAAGAAACATGGTTGATCAATGCATTAATTGATTTTTACTGTACCTACAACAGCCTGTCGTTACCAAGGGAATAGTTGATAAGAGAACACATTTTGCTCTACGGAAGCCCGTCGTTATTTGTTAACAGGGGTGGTCATTAAGATAATCTACTGTACCTCAGAACCCAGTTAGGCCAAGGGCAGAGTTTAATAACAACGTTCGGCGTGCGTGACATCAGTACACCGTGAGGAAAGATGGAACTGCAACATGGCATCGCCACTCCACACCATGCAAAGGATGCGATGTCAGCAGCACAAACTTGGCTTTCTGCAGTGGAAAAACAACCTGTGGCTCCTGACCCGTGAAGGGCCTGCCTGGGAACAGTCCTGGCATGGCTTGGATGTGGCAGTGAAAAAGGGGTATATACGAAGGCACCGAGCTCTGTTCTTTGTCAGGTCAAGGTCCCAGTGCCCATCGGTGGGCAGTGTCAACATGACTCTGATCGTTCGCTCGGTCTGCTTTAAATTTTCTCATCTGTTTGTGCAAATCCTCATAGATGGGTATTGCTAAAGATGTTCGTGTTTGCGTGGTACAGTAATTGCTTTTCCCCATAATCGGACCATCAGACGTTTTGCGTGCAATGGTGACTTTGGAAAAATATATAATCCGTGGTGTTTTTTTCTCTTTGTTTAATCTGGTTTGTGCTCCCCAGGACAGAAAACCACAGGAGAGAGATGCATAACTTTCTCGTTGAGCATTACTCCTCAATTCTGACCACCAACTACATTAATTGTATTCAATTCTTGCCCTAATGTGCGGTTTGGCAAACAATTATTTAAGATTGCTGGTCCGGGCATGTTATTGAAGGAATGCAAAACCCAGGTCTAGTGCTGCGCACTGCCACCTGCCACATCAAACAGGTGGTCTGTGGTGGGTGCATGGCTTTTGGCAAGATTAGGTAATAAACTAAATAATAGTGTTTCACTGAAATTAGTGGCCACGATGGTCTGGGAGATTCTTAACACACGTGGTCATGAGAAGCGTTTTTGCTGAACATTCCAACTCGCACCTATCCTCAAACTGGCCGGGTTAACGCTGCTTTTATTGGTGCTGTTCTGTCAACTCGTGCTCATTTTTATTTCCCTTCAGGGTGACTTTGGCATTTATCGGCATTGGCTGGCTGGTGGTCAGCACTACGGTTCTCGGCTATTTCCCCGAGGGCAAGTGAGTACCCACACTTGTGTACGGTTGACTTCGCACCCTGGTCCAATTAACATTAACAGCACCTGTATGTTTGTATGTTGAACTTCTTTCTCACCATACGTAGCCAACCGTGATAATCGGAGGTGTAGGGTAAGGACAACAAACTAAACACAAATCATAAAAAAAATAGTTTAAAAAAACATAGCTTCAGTGGCTTCCTAATGTTAGAAGGAAGAGCGTTCGAAACGGCCGCATAAGTACATCTGGAAGCGCGCGAAGTAGTGATCGTCTTTGTTGAATGGTTTACCAAAAGCTTCTGCGAGTATAACCGGAATTTGCTTGATGGTTTATGCCCTCTTGTCTGTGGAGGCTGGGTACAGCCGCTGTTAACGATGAAAGTAGAATTGCACCCAAACCAGACCCATGTTTAACTTATTATTTGGTTCTTTCGGTTAAGTCACGTCTAAAGATAAAATAATAAATTAAATTAAATAATAGAATACGACGTTTCGATTGCAACACAAGCAATCATCATCAGGTATAATGAAATAGCGACATAATATCTAACCAGAAAACTATAGACAGACATATTAGCAGACAGATATCACCAAGATACATACATAGCGAGAGCAACACAGGTATTACAGAGAGGGGTGATCGTCTCTGTGGGGTGGCCTTAAATAGACAGGGGGGGGCGGAGGCAGAGAGAGGGAGGGGGGTTAGAGAAAAAATTAGCATATCAATGAGTGGTCCACAAAACGTGGTGTTTAACTTGCTTCGCACTTTACGGTTGTCAACGATTATGGGGGCTTATAATGTAGGAGGAAGCCGCACATTTTTTCACCTTCAAAACTTATAAGCAAGCTGTCCGCTTGAAAATTAATAGGGTAATAATGCAACAATGCATTGATATAAGCTGATAAAAGTTTGTTTTCACGCTTCCTTCTTGCTTGCATCCAACTGTGCATGTAATATAAGATTTATTCATAATCAACTTTTTGGGTTAAATTGCGTTATTTATAAATGTGTCGTAACCCTCCACCACCCGACACGGCCAATCAGCAAAAAAGTGTCACGTTGACAAAAGACAAATAGTTCACTACTTTAGCCCACCGGTGTGTTGAAGAGTGAATCCAGGTATATGCACGTGGTATACAATTTTAGTGAGACAGTAAAATTGAGACAGTAAAATTGTATAGAAGAAAGTATGGCATTAGTATCCCAAATTCTGACAATGTATCGAATTACTGGTGGGGTGAGTGAATCTGTATATGCCATTGCCTGCTGTGGAGTGTGCATCGATTAAATTGATACATACCTTGAATTGCGTCTAAGAATAGATTACTTACACTTCGTCAAAATAATATTTCCAATGTGTCGATGCTAATGAGCAAATGTGATGGAGCAAATGAGAAAGTTAATACAATGAAATGGGGAGAAAAGCAGACAAAAAGATGATTATTACATTTAATCGTGATCCTGAATCTTGACAATTCATTAAGTTGCCAGAGAAGTGAATCGTTACATGGCTTTTGTCAAAATATTTAGTTTTGAAGAGTTGGTGTAATGGGACCTCCTTTGCCAGTACCAAAATATGAGAATAGGTTTTCCCCTTTTTTCTGGCAACAAAACAGCTGTGTTAAGATGTTAAAACACCAACTTGAAACCTTTTGCAAGGAATCATGTCTGCATATTATGTAATAGACTTGACAAGTGTTTTTGTTCATGCTCAATGTCCCTCTCCAGTGAACCTTAAGGCAGACTCTGTCTTATACTGTTTAGTAATGCATCCTTGCTTACTAGCAGTGCTACTCATTAAGCAACTTTTGGGGGTTTTGGCTTCAGTTTTGCGGCTGAGAGAGTGCCTAAATGTGTTTGCAGTATAGCTGGCTGTATGGAAGAAAACGTATTTGATAATAAAAAATGTTTATTTGTATATGTAATGGAGTACAGCAATCGCTTTCTCTCTTAGAGAGAGAACGACTCGGGGGGGGGGGGGGCGTGAAGAGAAACCACAGACGAGCAGGAGAGATAGCAGCAGGCAGTAAGCTGGAACCAAATTATCTTGAAAGCTCTGCGTTTTTTTGTATATTAAGGTGTTTTCTGCCAATGCATCGGTGTTAACATGTGGGAGGAAATCGGAGCACCCGGAGAAAAAACGTGGGAAAAAGTCGGCATGTAATAATTAGTTGATTCTAAAATTGTATTTAAATTTGTAAACTAGGAAATGCATGCTTCAAATGGTATGTGTTGCAGTTTATTGCAGTCATTTATTGACATTTTCTGGAATTGTAAGGATATATTCGGGACCCACAAAGTTCTGCTCTCTCCTATATAGGAACGATGATGAGATGTTTTGTTGTCCAGATGCATTCTGCCTGTGTGGCTTACATCCAGGTGATGTTAGGCCTTGGGATGTGACTGAATGTACCAAGCTAGGTCCATGTTAGTGCTGCCTTGGTGCTTGAATATATTGCAATATAGAGATGAGGTCCAAAGGCTAGTCCTCTATTGATACTGTGCATCTTAATTAAAAACCTTTGTTGAATCCTTGCCATGAAAAAAACTTACCAACTCTTCAGCTGTTGGTGTCATTCTCAACGCTGTTTGTTGTTTTAAGTGAGTAAATTCTGAGGGCCTTTTTTCAGATGATATTTCCATCATCTCAAAGCATTTTCCACTGTTGACATAAGCAGCTGCCTGGAGTCACCCTTTTTCTCGGGCCGGCCTGCCTGTCGCAGCAACTTTGTACACGGTGCATTTGTTGAAGTAATTGGCACATTCTGAATTCTGGAAATGAGTTCGCATAAACATTACAAGTAGGACCGACCCCATCCCCCTTTGAATGAGCTTCGAGAGTCATTGTGGCTTTACTGGACAACATTGCTTTGATATCCATAATCGAGGCTTTTTTTTTGTGTTTGATCGCTTAACCACCACCCGACACAGCCGATTAGTAAGATTTGTCACGGAAACAAAACGGCTCAAATTCGTTACTCCTAGTGTGAACCCAAAACATTTATAATTGGCGTACGACATTTCACTGGTAATTACAACCAAGCCTCATCATGCGACAGCCAGATTTGTGGGTAAATACTTGATAGATATTAATATTAGTATAACTTTATGCCTGCTTGGCTAAAAAAACTTATAGCCAAATGTGAAGGGCTCATCCTCATTTGTTGCGATGTCATTCTTTACAGCATGTTGTTCGACTCAATTATTATTTTTTTGACCCAGAAAATAATGTCCTTCAAAGATATATACACACAACACAATCTGAATTTAATCAGGTTTTACAAAAGGCAATTTTTGGAAATAATATAATTGGATGGCATCATGATGACATCTCTGCAATGCATCGTCTTTGTGAGTTGACAATGCATGGTGGGTGGAAAAACTGCATCTTTCCAAAAATGTCAGGTCAAAGGGAAATTTGGTCAATATGTGTATGAAATACAATCTCTCATATTTTGTCTTTGCTTAAAATGTGAAATCATCGCTTTTTAAGGCTTCAGAAGGTAGCCATGCTAACCACCATATGCAGACATCAGAGGTCATTGCAGCAACATTCTGTCTTGTACTGTACTTCTATGCTACTACATTTTTGCTCCCTGCCTTTACTGACACTCAGCAGTGTTGATAAATATGGCAAAATAACTCCCACAACCGGATGGCGTGGGTGAGGCCCTTATCAGCAGGGCTGTACATGACTTTTGTGAAGTGTGAATCTCTGGTGATACTCTTCGAGAAAAGGTAAAAACAGCAACAATTTGAGGCAAATGCAAGTGGGCTCCAGCAAAAAGCTTGACTCCCCCTCCTCCACCACCTTCAATCCCGCTTCTGTTGCTGTAACGTGGGTCTGTGAGTGTACGTGTGGCAGCGGATGTCTGAATTCTCTCTACCCGCCTGTCTCACAGGATGAAGGAGTGGCTGAGCGATCAAGTTCATCTCATGAGCATGAGGATCTGTGCCCGCGCCCTCACTGCGATCATCTCCTACCACAATCGGTGACCGCCGCAGCTCGACTCGCCAATTGTTTCTCGTTTGGGATTCTGTCGGCTGTCATTGGCATGACCAGATTATTATTAGAAAAAAAAATTACAATGATCAATTCAGAAATGTTAAAATTGAGAGGGAACCTGCAAAAACTTGGTGACCCATATCTATTCTAGATTTGAAGCTTTCGTGACTGCAAGGATTCATATTCTTCGGTTTTTTCGGTAAAGTCACGTAGGTAAAACATTAAAATTAATAAAAATAAAAATCACGACGTTTCGGAGGCAACACAAGCTTCCGTCTTCAGGTGGCTGTGACGGTTCCACCTGAAGACGGAAGCTTGTGTTGCCTCCGAAACGTCGTGATTTTTATTTTATTTTACTTTTATTAATTTTAATGTTTTACCTACGTGACGTTACCGAAAAAACCTAAGAATATGAACCCATATCTATATTTATATTCTTGGTTCTTTCGGTAAAGTCACAAGGGAAATAATAAAAATAAAACAATAACATTTTCATAACGTTTCGGCCACAACGTAAGCAGCCATCCACAGATGACAGCTGTCTTTCCGACAGCTCTGTTTCTTCACCTGAGGACGGCTGCTTGCGTTGTGGCCGAAATGTCGTGAGAATTTAAATTGTATTATGTTTTATTTTTATTATTTTATTATTTCCCTTCTACGTGACTTTACGGAAATAAACAAGAAGATGAATCCCCGCAGTCACGAGAGCTTTAAATCGAAATCTATATCTATGTTAGATACGCCATTTTGTCTTCATTAAGATAAAATTCTGACGTCTATTGTACCATTTCCCCACAGATAGCTGCACAATTAACGTGATAATTCACCCACTTTGTCAACTTGTATGTATGTTGAACTTCTTTCGCATCCTACATAGCCAACCGTGCTTATCGCAGGTGCGGGGAAAGGACAACAAACTCAACTTAAACTGCTCACATTCAACACAATCCTACTTTTCTGAACTTGAAGTTTTTGTGAGGTTTAAAAATATATATTTCAGCACATGCCTCTTAATTATCATATATATTTCCTCGTAGGACGTGGATGTAATATATATACTTCTCAGTAAATCGTCTTGTGTTTATATTTCTAGTCATTGTAATGTTAGTCTTGTTGCTATATTAATCACCCGGTTACAGTTTTAGATTCCTAATCCAGTGACATCATAAGACGCCTATTTTAGTCACGGTGTCGTCAAGTGAGCTGGTTCTGTGTTCATGAGGCACCTGCGGTACATCTCGACAAACCATACTTTTAATCCTCTTTTAGGGAGTGAGTTTTTGGCTTGAAGTAATGATTTAAACAGCTCCCATGAACTACATTTTACAGTGGTTTAGGTCCAGCCAACACATAGTTGGACATGAAGCCAGAGAACAAATGGTGATGCTGAATGCAGGAAACGACTTTTTTAAATTAAATGTAGAAACCAACCCACGCCTTTGTACTGCAGCAGGATGAGGACCAGTGTACATTTCTCTTTATTTTAAAAGTTTTGTGCGTGATGCTAGTGGTGCATGTTTGCTCGTGGTGTTTGTTTTTTGTGCTTTGTACGATTGTGTGCGCACATCTCCTTCTCCTTCGTCAGGGGGGAAACTTGTCAAAGTTTTACAGTCGTATTGGCACAGCCGACATGTAGCTGTATGTGAAACCTGAGCACAAATGGTGACAATGAACACAGGAAACGACTTTAAAAATAAATATATATGAACTGACTTACGTACCATAACAGTATGAAGGTCGGTGTTCGTTTGCTTTAGAAAATACTTGCGTGTGATGCTAATGGGATGCGTTTTCTTGGGGGTGCTTTGTCTGTGCTTGTTTGTGCGATTGTGTCTGCTTCATTAGGGAGAACATGCCAAAGAAAGGTGGAATCTGTGTTGCCAACCACACATCACCGATCGATGTCATTATCTTGGCCAATGACCGTTGTTACGCCATGGTATGAACGCACTGCTGCAATTCCTACCAACAACCACCACTTTCTCGCTTGAATCTGGTGGATATAATCCACGTTCTTTTTTTTTACCAGAAGCTGCATTGGTACAGCTGTTGTTTACATTGTAGCATGATCTGCTGGCCACTTCTGGGAAGTTAAGATAAGATGAAACGTTCGTGTCAGCTCTTGCTAATGGAAATGCTTGTTTCAAAGAAAGCAGGTCTTGGATATATTTAACAAATGCAAATATCATTGGATTGATTAGAAAACCTGCATCATCCAAATTCAGCTGTGGGAATGCAACTGAAATAACGATTAGCATGGTTGGCTACGTACGGTGCGAAAGAAGTTCAACATACATAGTGTGCCTCATTTCCCTTGGTGTAATTTGAACCCGATACGTGATGGTTGTGTAACTTATTGAATGTGTTGGTGGCAGGTGGGGCAGAAACACGGTGGCCTCATGGGGGTCATACAGAGGGCCATCGTGAAGGCCTGCCCCCATGTCTTTTTTGAGCGTTCTGAGATCAAGGACCGGAATCTGGTCACCAAAAGGTACCTTTCATTTGATCGTTTGTTGTCAGTAATAGATGGGGGGTTTTTTATTACAAGACCGGCGCGCTAAAGTGTGAACAGCTTACTTGGAAATATTATTGATGCGCCTACAATTAATCAATTTAAGCAGATATTGAATAGATTATTTTCAGATGCCACACGATTAACTCAAATGAAGTGGAAAAAAAAACACGTTTTAACTTTTCAGTTTTTGCTCTTTCCTTCGTTATGTATATTATTTATATCGTGGCTTTTTTTTTTACATTGGTCAGCAACCACTTCCTTAACGAGTAATATTTTCAAATAAACCCTGTGCTCTGGCACGTCAATGTGTACTGCAAGAGAGGTGTGGTATTACATATTATTAAATGATGATGATGAAAAGTATAAAGTGAATTATCTTTTTGTTCGACATTGGGTATAGTGTTTGTTTACCTTGCAACATGGTTAGGCATTTAAGTGAAGACATTTTTCATCTTAGGTTTAGTTCACACTATTCATACAATTGTACTTGAATCTGTGATAAAACCAGACCTTTATTTGAGAATAGTTTCTAGCTTTTAACAACAACAAAATCAGCAAAGTGCCCCTAAAGTTACATTTTAAACATTTGATGGCAATATCTGAGAAATTGTATGATATATAAAAAACAATCTCCACACATTCCAGAGGTTTTTCTCACACTTAAGTCCACATAAGAGACAATAATTATTTCCAACCATTGCACTTAGGTGATCGTTTTTTGGGTACAACATGTGTATTCGCCATTGCCTATAACTTCTGGTTGTGTGTTCTTATTTCAGGCTAAGTGAACATGTGGCCAACAAGAATAAGCTTCCAATACTCATCTTTCCTGAAGGTGTTTGTTTCACCACAATATCATATTGTTTTTTTTAATTACTTTTTGAAATAAACATTTATTTTATTCCTTTCGATACTTTTTTGTCAGTGTGCACATTTTTCGCCGAACTAAATACCATTTAATTATACTCTTTGGTTTTTTCGGTAAAGTCACGTAGGTAAAAAACAAAATAAATGAAAACAACTAAATTAAATCACGACATTTCGGGTGCAACATAAGCGTCCTTCAGGTGCGGACAACGTAGCTAAAGCACAACCGCTTAAGCACAACCACTTAAGCACAACTGCTTAAGTGTGTCTCAGAGATGGCTTCGTAATTTAATTTAGTTTTCATTTATTTTATTATTTTACCTAAGTGACTTTACCGAAAAACCCAAAGATTATGAATCATTGCAGTCACGAAAACTTCAAACCATTTAATTCTGCAGCTATGCCTCTGGCTCAAGAGAGCCAACGTTAAACATCTTGATCCAATTAAATGATTGTGTTGCATAACGTATTCATGTTAAGTAAATAAAGCAAGCAGCAGGAAACTAATTTTCTATCATAATTTGAATCCTCTTTAATTGGTCATATATATATTGTTTTTCACAGAAGTTCACGTTACTTTTTATAAGTAAAAGCACACTATTATCGAATATATTATCCAGACATAGCCCATAAACAGATGTGCCCAGTGACAGAGATGGTGGTGGGGTCCCATTGACTGGCAGAGTGAATTTCCTGCCTCGATACATTCGGCTGATGGAGTTGCGTGTTTGTGTGTGTGTGAACCAGGAACCTGCATCAACAACACATCGGTCATGATGTTCAAGAAGGGAAGCTTTGAAATCCAAGGGACAATCTACCCTGTGGCCATCAAGGTATGAATCATAAATAACTTTTTTCCTATGACACATCACTTGGAATGTACCAGATCTCGCCAAATCTCGAAAGCTAAGCAGAGTTAAGCCTGAATCGTGCTTGGACCACGTTGTGGTCAGCAGCGGGTAGAGCAGAACAAGCCATCGTTGTAAGGTACTTCTATCCTCCCATCTCTGTTCTTCGTCTTCACTAGCCCACACTGACGAGCGAAATAAAGTCCGGTCAAATAACTGCCATGATCCGCACGGCGTTCAAACATCCTAGTCCAACAGTACAATTTAAAAAAGGGCTTTACATGGATATATGTTCAAGTCCAGTCTCATGTCATTCATGGATATGCCACAGCGACACTTTCAGTTATGTTAATGTGTGGTCATGAATGTGTCTTTAGTATATTCATTGTCATATGTATGTATGTTGAACTTCTTTCACACTGTACGTAGCCAACCATGCTAATCAGAGGTGCGGAGGAAGTACAACAAATTAAAGACGAATAGGAGTTCGGCATATTGTGCAATTGTGTGTAGACCTCTACAAATTAGGTTTTCAATTCTTCGGCTAATCGAATAACACAAAAATTGTAGGTAACGAAGTCTCACCTCTGTTCCCAATGGACGGAAGGGGATGGGTGGCGCTTGCTCACGTTATCGGCATCATCGGTCATGTCACGGTAGACGTGGCTTCTTGGGGGGTTCCTCACCTCCCAGAAGGAGTCGGTCGGCCGCCAACAATACATGGGGCTCGAGTAATTGTCCACGAAAAGACATAAGATGACTACAATTTGAGTCTATTAATCGCCACCGCTGTAATCATGCATGTGTGTTCGTCTGCGCCGCTTGACAGTACGACCCGCAGTTTGGAGATGCTTTCTGGAACAGCAGCAAGTACGGCATGGTGAACTACCTTCTGAGGATGATGAGCAGCTGGGCCATAGTGTGCAACGTCTGGTACCTTCCCCCCATGACGCGCAGGGTAAATTTGTTTTCACTTGTATCTTTGATCGAGCTTGCGTTTGTGTTTTTTAATAAATCGCCATGGGGTGAGCCTTGACAGAATAGCTGACAAATTATCGCAGTGGAAATGAGGGGGAGCAATGTGTTGTTTTACCACCCAAAAAAGATCTGGTGTACAGTTTGGTCCACCAGCCTCCGGATAAGTGTTTTCCAACGGCATCTGATCAGCACTTAACACTCTTCTCAACATTGCAGTGTTAAGATGTTCAAACACTAAATTAATACCAATTGCAAGGCATCATGTCTGCATTAACCACACATACTTGTGGTAAAACATGCAAACAAACATGCTATCATAATATATGCATTTTAAAGTTTATTATTATATTTTTTCAGTATTTTGATACTGGCAAAAAGGTCCCATAGATATGACATGCTAATATACACATTAACAAATATTGTTTATATATATTGAAACTCGCTGATGAAAAGATAACTGATTTGCACACGACGATAATGATGATGATGATGACGATGTATCGCCATTTGCTCTGTGCATTGCCCGGCGTGCGTGCCCTGCAGGAGGATGAGGACGCGGTGCAGTTTGCCAATCGCGTTAAGGCCGAGATCGCCAGCCAGGGCGGCCTCGTCGACTTGCTGTGGTAAACGGCACTCGACAACTCGCACGTTGCAATCCCATTTCATTACTTTTCCCCTGCTAAGCCTGGCCAACTGGTAAATTACCATCTCGCCATGGTGGCGAGATGTTATCTGCATCCCCTGGCATGCATCAGTTCGTGGGTTCGATCCCGACCCTGACGCTTGTATATTTGGAGTTTGCATGTTCTCCCCGTGGTTGCGTGGAATTTTCCCCAGGTCCTCCGGTTTTTCCCTCCACATTTAGAAACAGGCGCTTAGAGTATTTGACTGTTGTACATTTCTACATGATAAACCACTTTGTTGACCTATCATTTGTGGCCAGGTCACTTCTGAAAAAGAGCTGTATAGCTCAGTGGGCCTTACCTGGTTAAAATAAAAATCGTTTAATCGTTCTTTTTGATGTACGTGTTTAGCCCTTTGTAACCATGTCCATGTCGGCACCACGCTCAACATCCGTGAGCTACAAAGCGGCTGCTCGGGCCACAGCTTGGCGCAGTGCTCCGTCACCTCGGTCGCTGAGGGTTCGGTGTCGGTGTGCCTCCGCAGGGACGGTGGCCTCAAGAGGGGCAAAGTCAAAAACACATTCAAGGAAGAGCAGCAGAAGCAGTACAGCAAGACCATCTGTGGGGAGCCCGGCGAGCAGGGCACCTCATGACACCGGTGCCACGCGTACCCTCCACACACCAGCACTCTTCCTGCACTGGCCGTGTCCACCTCCATCACATCGGCACCGCCCTCACTCCAGCACACACCGCACGAGGCCCCCCCCACTGACCTCCCACCAGCACTTGCATTCTATGTTACACCTCTGTCTCTGTTATCCCTCGATGCTACAACTACAGCTGTATTGCTCGCAGTCGGCGGTACAGGCTGCCTTTACCCTGTTCGCGGTAGATGTGCGTCACCACTTTAATAGCACTCCAAGTATAACAGAATAGCCTTGGCTTTCAAAATGCTTCACCTGCATTCTGTAGCTGGCACTCCACACCAGTACTGCACACACTGCACCGGTACGCGCGCACACATACACACGCACATGCCACCGCGTGTGAGTGGCATAGCCTGCACTGTGGTCTGCCCTACCCTAACCTTGCGTTGCCTGTACACCATCGGGCCCCTCTGCGCTGGGTGTGGTCACTGGCCTTGAAGAGTCGTAACACTACATGTTTTCAGTTGTGTAAATTATGTGCGGTGCAACAACACTAGGTGATTACAAGTTCTTAAAGTGCAACTGCGTTTTTTTATATTAATATTTGTCCGGTCACGAGTTTGTGCGTGTGTTTGTTTGGTGGCAAAATTGATCGATTCATGATCATTATGGGGATATCTTGGTGAGGCACGCATGCAGACCTACACCTGCGAACGTACAAGTACACATGTGCACAAAATAAGGCGGGTGCCCTGAAGAGATCACAGCTGCTCACTTGTTACAGACCTGGCAACCTTATAAAAGAAAACTATGAATTTGAAGGTAACAAATACTGTATGTATGTGTGAACTTCTTTCGCACCGTACGTAGCCAACCGTACTTAGCGGAGGCGCGGAAATACTGGATAGATATACATACGCACAGTCGCTTAGAACCTGTCGTAGCCATATTTTAACTATTTTGTACCTTTTTGATTCTGAAATGGTCCCCAACAGTCGAGAAACTGATGTATAGTTTTCCCATAATGGTGAGGATTGAAACAAAAATATTACGGACCAAGATAAAGTTGAAGCTTTTGATTTGTTTACAAATCGCACCCATAGCTTGCGTTCACGCAGTTGTGTATATAGCTTCAAATCAATCAGCACTCGTTCATGGGTGCATTTTGGTTCACACGCGACGATAATCGTACCCATCTTGAGTATCCACAAGTGCGTGCTTGCCGTCACCACACACATGCACAAAAAAGATGACGTATATATACACTCGTAACGCTAGTTCACAAATGACATGAAGTCCTACCCATGGATACATACGATCAGATGTTTGTGGCAAAAAAGACGTCTGAATCCTAAGCGTTAGCAGTGCAAATGTTTACAGGAAGACAGCCCGTTAATCCGCACATCCGTGAAAGCGCTACAAGCCCACCTGCAGGCTTGCTATTGAAATGCATTAATTGGTGTTAGTCTTTGGCCCTCCCAACCACTTCGTGGTCTTCTCGAGGGCTTATAGCTTTGGGAAGTAATTTAACAGAAAGATGGGGGGGAAGGTATGGAAGTCCACGTCAATTTTCGACTTTAATGTTTCCAGTGGGAATATTGTGGAGAGGTTGTTTCGCTCGTATCTTTTTTTAAGGGCCATGACTTGCGGTCTGATTTAAATTGAATGGATTCTGGGGTCAGAGCTGGTGGTGGCATCCATCTCAAGTGCATTGGGTTCACAGCGACAAAGACAATAATTTGAAGAGTAATGAAAAGGTCTGAGATGTCAAACAAATTGAGCATTCCATGGCAGGCCATAACGCATGTAGTGATTTGACTGCAGAGTACTATGGAAGCTTGTGAAAGTTGTGACGTCTGTGAGTAAATCATATGTCAATCTTGACCAATAGCCAGCCAGCTCGTGCAACTGTCTTCGCCACATTCAGTAGATGACTACTGCACATTTCGGTACATGAGTACAGGGTTCCCTTGTGAGCTTTTTAAAATGTGTGGTTTCCACTTTGGTGGTTCGAGTTATACACCCGCGACTGTGAGTTATCGACGGTGAATAACCTCCCCTACTTCTTTGCCTTGCTTCAAATGGTGGTTTTTTTTGCTCTTTCTAACAAATATTGAGCTTTCACAAAGCAATGTTTAGAGAGTGAAAACAGAGCCCAGAGAAAGACCGAGTGTGCGAAGGGCGGCATCAGCTTAGACTGAGATCTTTCATGCTTGCCATGCGTTGTGTTGCACATAGCGTGCAATCTGAAAACAACATTGCATGGGAAACAACCCAGAATGCATTCACGCTCGTCCCAACAATTGCTGCTGTGTACAACTACAGCCATCAAGAAGAAGGAGTCTCGGTGTCTCGAGGAGTGGAAATCTGTAACGTTATTTTGTTTGTTGCTTTCAATCAGTCGTCTTGTCTCGCTGGCACTGGTGTACTGGCCAGGCCGGGTATTCTACGCAGTCCACTATGTATTTTATTTGTCACAACAACCTAATGCTTACCAATAGCGGGGTGACCTTGTACTTTGTGACGTCTATGTTTTGATTAACCTCAATAACCACACCTGTTTTGCATATACATATATATGCATAGCGGATTGCAGTGGGTATCTCAACTGAACTATTGGCATGGTATAGACATAGTTCATTCAACCATCGTGTATGGAGTGTGTGCCCTGCCTGGGGGAGAGCGAGCAACTATCCGTGTTTACTGTTTTTTTGTAGGTCTGCGGTGAAGACTATTAAGGGTGGAGCGATTCAATGAATTGTCGCAATTCAACAATCAATTACTTTCACATTGCGTTGAATAGTAGCACTCGTACTCGCTGCAGCAGTAACGGGATCCCATTGCATACAGCATATATGAATCAAATGTTCCTTCTTGCGCACATGATTTGGTTTTTGTATCGTAGGTTTAATAATTGATATTCTATGAATCGATGCATCTCTAATGTCTCGTATGTATGTTGAACTTCTTTCGCACCGTACGTAGCTAACCGTGCTAATCGGAGTTGCACACTGGCTGATTCTTGTTCGCCGTTCTCTGCCCTCTTCTGACCAAACAGACTTCATGTGCATCTGAGCCTGCCTGGATAGAGGCTGACAAATCTTCCTCCCCATTTTCTAAATAATAATATAATGCCTGAGAAGGCAAGTGATTCTGCCCAAGTCGGATGATGGCATACGTGCTGTTAGAGTATACTCTGATGTCAGGATTGCTTGCTCTAAAGCGGTTGAAGCTATGTAATATATTGTGAATGATGTGGAGTTGAATTTCGATTTAAAGCTTTCGTGACTGCAGGGATTCATCTTCTTGGTTCTTTCGGTAAAGTCACGTAGAAGGCAAATAAAATAATAAAAATAAAACATAATAAAATAATTCTCACGATGTTTCGGCCACAACGCAAGCAGCCGTCCTCAGGTGAAGAACAGGTCTGTCGGAAGAACAGAACAGGTCTGTCGGAAGAACAGGTCTGTCGGAAAGACAGCGTCTGAATGTCTTTCCGACAGACCTGTTCTTCACCTGAGGACGGCTGCTTGCGTTGTGGCCGAAACGTCGTGAGAATTATTTTATTATGTTTTATTTTATTATTTCCTTCTACGGGACTTTACCGAAAGAACCAAGAAGATGTGGAGTTGCTAAGAAACCACGAGGCAATTTCCTGATTAAGTGTTTTTTTTATCACGATAAAAGTTTTTCATGGGTCTGTTTTTTCAACCATACGTAACAGCACCAAAATTTCAAACACGAAGGTTCTTAAGCTGTCGGGATCACAGCCAATGTCAGTTGAAATGGAATGCAGCACGCCAAGCTCAGTATTTTACTTAGGCGAGGCACCTGGCGTAGAGATTTAGGCAAATTGATGTCCTTCAACATTGTCACTGGACCGCGTGGTAAACTCAAAATCACATCGACCCTCGTCCGGTTCGAGGTTTGCAATTCATGTCAACTTTACAGCAGCGAGGATGTGAAAGGGTAAGATGTTAGATCGGCGAGTTTAAACGCACGTTAATCCGATTGGATACGATCCTATGTTGTCCGTGTGGTGCTTTATAGAATTGTTCAAGAGAATGTTATTTTTAGATTATAATTTTTTACAACGACCTCGGGGTTTTTGTGGCATTTTATGCACTTTATGTTGCCTATGATGCGGTCAACATTCAAGGTCATATTGGATTTTTTTTTTTTGGGCTTCGTTAAGTGAAGTGATGAGTGAATTTGTCCAAAAAGAGTTTGAATATTAAATACTTCCAAGTGGGAATGGGTGGTATGTGTAAAATGTTCATGATATGGAATAGTCATTTGAATTACCTGTTTTGGTCCAGGTGATTTTTTGTTTTTTTAATTAAGGAAATTCCTTCAACCTCCGTCATGTCATTTGTTTTCTCCAAGATTGTAAAAAAAAAAAAGTCTTACTTCGTGATTTCAGTGCTTGTGTTTATATCATCCCTTCCTGTTTGTGTCCCACAATGTGCATTTTTAGTTAGTCATATCATTTTGAAGCACTCAGTTTGTGGTTAATCCTGTTGTGCTTAATGTATATCAGACGTGTCAAACGATAATGCCTTAGACGTTACCCTGAACTCTTTGCTAAATCAGGTTTTCTCAAACTATAGTCAAAATGTACGTCAAGCGATGTCAAAGTTGAGCTCTCTTCTTCGACTATCAAATACCCGGGTCACGATCACACGACTACAAGCTAGGGTCAAACACCGCTATCTTGATGGGTAACAGCTGTTAACACTGCCTTCCTGTTTAGACTGCCCCCCCCCCGCCGCCTGCTCAGCTGAGCGAGGAAAACGATCCCAAGGTTGAGCTGTACTCAGTCGTGTATTGGGTACAAGCCAGTGCAGGGCTCATCCGGCGCTCTGCATTCAGTTATTTTTGGTTTTCATAGACAAACTTCAGAAATGAATGAAGCTGAAATCTTAATCTGGTTGCCTTGCTGGCAGTGATATATGAGGAGCCGTTCGTTTTAAGAGGAGGTTATCATCGTGCATTGTTAAAGCTGCTCTTCCCGATTAAGCATCTGCTGACGGTTCTGAATTTTTATTTTTGCAACTTTGATGCTCGTGATTGTGAAAATGTTGAATTGTAATATGACCCCCTGATCCATTTTTACACCCTCAAATTGTATCCGCTACCTCTCTGTGGCCAGGTTCATGCGTGTATACATTCTGTAATATGCAAGTTGTCTTTTAGCACTGTCCCACCCTAAAATGCACCAGGAACTACGCTCACCGCTTTAGGGAATTGTGAACGGGGCGATGTACACCTACGCACACGAGTAACACTCCAAAATAAAGTCGCCAGCAATTGCGCTCGCGATGATCCAGACAGCTCCATTCCAAATGCGATACATGTACGTTATACACATTTATTTTTGCTTATAAATCAGCCAGCGTTTGCGTTGCAGGTTTCCAAGGCTGTAAATTCATTCGCGTGCACATAGCAAACGCGCACTCTTCCGGGTAGATGTCGTGGGTCCTCTAACTCAGCGGTCCCCCACCTTTTTGGCACCAGGGACCGGTTTCGTGGAAGAAATTTTTTTCACGGACCGGGGGGGGGGGGGCGTTCATCATTGGGTCTTTTACACCTTTTCAAAGAAGCTCTCCAACGATGTTTGTTTTTTACTTATGTTGGCTACTAGGGGTTAGCAGCTTGTCGGCTTACCAACACTGTGACTGAGACACAAGTGCGCAGTGCTGGAAAGAAGCGCGGATGGAAGTGGTAAATAATAAAACAATGGGGGCGGGTCACGCGCGGACTCACCGCTCTCACCTCCTGCTGCTGCTGTGCGGCCCGGTTCCTAACAGGCCACGGACCGATACGGGTCTGCGGCCCGGGGGTTGGGGACCCCCTGCTCTAACTCTGCAAGGTTTAGGGTGGGACGGGGCATTATGGCCGGGAGATGGAGGAGATGAAAGCTGCTATTGCAGCTGTCCTCCGGGCACATCGACACACGTGACGTTCGCTCTGAGCACCGCGCGCGCGTGTGTAAAATTACCTGCGATTCTGCGATATTTCAGTTTGTTTACTTGCATTTCCAGTTCGGTGGAATTGACTTAATGTTTCTCATTTATTTCATTTTGGTGGGGAAGGTGGTGTTTTCCTGCCGAATCTAAAACACATTTTCAAATGGGAGATGAAATTTCAATCCGAAGCAAAATATATACAGTAAATGTGTATATACTTTATTTTGGATTCATAGAAGTAGCCTACCTAGGCATTTCTAATGGCTGTCAATTTTTTTCAAAAAATAAAACAAACCGTGCATGCAACCGATTTTTTTCTTTGCTGCGTTTTTATGGGACTGATTCAATAATAATTAAGGCGCAATGTGTTTATCATATTACGTCTAATTTTCAACATATGTTCATATCAAGGAGCCATGGCCATTGGCTCACATCAAACAAAATCTCGGAGAGGGGAAGGGGGGGGGGTGGAAATCACTTTAATTTTTATCGCGTGGTTGAACATCCGCGCTGCTGTCTGACCCGCGCATGCGTTTTTGGGATGAATATCCCAGTCGTCATCTATCAATGTGTTTCAATAAAAAAAATGATCGCGAAATCATCGAGGTACATATCGTGTTTCTTTCAGTACACGCCCATAATTGCAACGTTGACTTAATCACATTGCATGAAAACTCACTCGTAACGGGCGAATCTCCGTGCTAACCCGTGGCATGAGGACGAGTGACGTTAGCGTTATTCAATTACGTTACACTGCGAGCACGACACGGCTGGTGACGTTGAATATCAGAAAGGACTGCTCTCATTTTTATTTTACGGACAGAATATTGGCAGTGTATTTTTTTTATCAATTAATATGAACGTCTTGTTGATGTTTATGTGTTTGACAGTGCGTACCTTTTGGCAGAGCAGACAAAACTGTTTATTTTCGTAGGCTGGCTTCGACATTACACACAGCGCAGAAAATGTTCATTTACATAGAAAAATACGACATTTGAGATCTTTATAACACGGCTGTGGTTGTGGACGCTGCCTTGACGGAACCAGTCTTCTAGCGGTCTTTAAGATTCGTCAAGAAATAGTCAAAAAATATCGCAAATATGCGACCCACCGAGCCGTTTGACAAAAATGGCCCCTCGCACAACGGAGCACGCTAGCGCATCATCATCTTGGACATCTGCCTGGGCCATGTGGTTGTTTGCGCTCTCGTGGTAACACAATAGCAGCAGTGACGTAGAGAGCCCATCGCATGCAAGATTTGAAATCTGAACAACAGAAGCTGTAAACTTTTAGCGTAATATTTCAGAAGAGTGGGGGGGACCACGCCAATATTTACAATCACATGAGCTGGGCTTGAAATGGTTGCAGAAAATCGGCGAAGTGTCAAGTTTCCGCGTTAACATTTTTTTAAAATCTTGTTTTCAAGTACTTCATGCGACGCAAATGATTTTTTTTTGGACGTGTGGCTTCGCCCTGTGACATTGCTTCTTCCACCTGGAGGAAGAAGGGGCATGCCTCTACCTGGTGCATGAACAAACCATGTTGTTTGGGACAGCACATGGTTAGATCAAGCACAAGGCAGGGACGGCCGTCTTTCTGGGATCTTCACAAATCTCGGTGGAGGTGGTGGGGGGGGAGGAGGTTTTGCTGAAGTCCGGAGAAACTTTGAAAAATCACCCCGAAGGGTAGACGGTGGCTGGACTTGCTGTACCACCACATCTTTACGAGTAACGCACCAAACCGTGTGGTCCCATCGGAGAATCTGTTCGAGAAATACAATTTTAAAAGATCGTGACTGAAGCGTCCAGCGCATCACACCACACCACGGGAGAAAGAAAAAAAAACAACACAAGTCGGTTACTATGACAAAACGCATTAGATCTTATAAATGGGATTTAGGTTTTTTTCCGGTACTGATCATCGCTGTCAGAGCAGTGAATCCACGTAGCCACATCCGGCCACAATTAGACTACCACAGATAGTCAGTTAAATTCATAAGTAAATCGTCTAAAAGAATATGGAAACGTTTTGAAGATTTATATTTTGCATTTTTTTGTTTTAAATTAAGAATTACAATTATTCATTAACTACAATTCAGCATGGTTACTTCATTTAAACACTTAATAAGCATTTACGTGTCAACAGGACACCTTGCATAAGTGATAACTTAAGCAAGACAGACTACACACAGTGACATTAGTTCAATTACCTGCAACTTGACAGCAAATTCATGATTTATATCTAAAAAAAAATCAATAATACTTGTACACGTATTTTAATATGTCGAGCCTATTTCCCCCTTTAAATTACACGACATTTTATTCCCCGCCGCCTAAGACCTCACTCAAAATAAACACACAAAAATGCAACCCGCAGAAAATAATTCAAAAAAATCGTCAAATATCCCATGTCCCGTTCCATCGCAAACCTCGTGCGCGTCCGTTCCGAGTTGTTTGCCGAAGGGTGCCACGGTCGGTCGGACTTTGCCCGGCGGCCGCGGGCAGCGAGCGTTTCTCGCCCGCCCGGCTTCCAGAGCGCCCTCCGTGCAATCGAGCCGATCCCACTCCTCCTTGCGCGTCTCCCTGCGTGAGTGCCCGCACATCGAGTCTGGCGCAGCACTGCCTGTACCCCGCTCGCTCGACGAGCCACACTGGAGCCCTCCCGCACGCGCGCGCGCACACCACCAGCATCGCCGCCCCGCCACCGCACATATATTAATGGAGTTACGGCAGCGTTTTTGGCCCAAAGACCTAATTTCATTAAGCAAAGTGGCCTATCCATTATGGGCCATTTTTTTGCAGCCCCGTCCAGAGATGCCATTTCATTACAGAGATGGCCAGTAAATCACCCTCCCTTCCATCCCACTATGCACCCCCCCACCCATCCCCCACCACTTACTAGGGTTCCTCCCCAACACTTCCACTCTTCTCTGCCCTTCCCTCCACCCTTCCAACATATGGCCCCACCCTTACCCCCTCCTCCTCCTCTCCATCATTCTGCTTCCCTACCCTTCCCACCGCGCCAGACCAAAATGCGCAAGCTTGACTCGATACGTAACTGCGCAGCATGCGCCTGTTTTTGTACGACGCATAATAATTGTGTACTTTGTTTCATTGGCATTAACATTGGCATTACGCTTTAATGAAATGAAATATTTTTAATTCATTTAAAATTGTACTATTTATATTGTTTTACTGTTGTAAATGTTAATTAACTTCGGACCTTTGCTTTTAGATAACATTTTATTATTTTCCAAGTAACTTATTCAGTTTCACCAAATCTCCGTCTCCACTGCTGGGCTTTGGAAGAAATGTGAAAATTCAGTTATGTACTGTAGTGAAGACAAGCTAATGTTTAGCTGGCTGCTGTGGCTTTACAAATCTCTCACCATGGAATCTTCTTGTATCACATTTACTTACAAATCTCACTCATCCGTAACAAATCAAAGGGTGTGCCAACTGTGGTGACCTGCGACTCCGTTTGGCAAATGAATCATTTTTTTGTTTCCATTTCCGGTAAGGCGCACAGACAGATTAAACAGATACCACAGCGGTGGATTAATCGGAGCTCGTTATCGGATGAGCTGAAATGAACACCACGCAGCTTCTCTAAAGAGTCTAGAGGATTCTGCCCGGTGACAGGTTAGCATTGACGCATTGCTATCATACATTGATACCAATTATATACAACCCTTTGGCAATCCACTTCTGGACGAAGGCCTCTCCATGCCGTGTCGTTCATCGGAAATGTTTGGCTCCTCCTCTTCACCACGCGGGTGAACATCATCGGTATCAGCCATGGCCGGGTTCATTGCGCAGTGCGCTAACCACCGCCTACCGTTCCACTCCATGGTACGTACACATTAGCTCCACATTACAAATGATCAAGGGCCCAGCTGCGTCTAAATTGGAAAACTCTAGGTCAGCTGCGTTACATCCTCAAGCTGCATTCACAGAGTGGGCGCTAACACAGGAGTGGCTACGTTTGCATCATAGTGTATTGAGCTCTAGGTGCAATATCTACAGATTAAAATTTTCCCTGAGTCCCTGTAAACATTAAGGAGCACAAGCGCCGTCCCACTTTGCAAGGCGATAGTGTCCTACCAGTTAGTGGTGCTCTGGATAAGAAGAGTTCTACTACAATATAATGATATTGAAACCACACTAGTGGCTACTGACTCAGCACTGAGCCTACTGTTTGTTGACTTCTGTAAAATTAACGGTCCCCTCGTCCGAATAATTTGCATTTGTCACCCTTTGAGAAGGGAGAAAAACGCGGACTCAAAACGCTGTGGTTTTTGTCGAAAATGTTTGCGGGTGTCTTTCAGCCCGATCTAAAAATGCTAGGGGGCATCAGGAGGCCCACTAAATCCACAAGGGTTGTAGCCCTGCTCTAGGGACATTTTCCACAAGGCACATCTGATGTGTGTGTGTGTAAAATAGCCTATCATTAAGGTTAAAAAGTCCATCCACCCTCCCCACCCGCCCCCTCCCCCCTCTACAGAGAATGTTCACAAATATCTTATTACCAGGGAGTTATTTCCAGAATGCCTGCAGGAGTAAATGTACTTGAAATCGAATTAATCCTCAAAGCTAGTCGCTTATTTAATTATTTCCCCCAAAAGTCCACCATCGTATTCTTGGGGGGTTGTATTTTTTTGTTGTGTGTGAGAAATGTTCCCAGAGTAGGGAATTGGGGGCCTTGGAAGAGAGATGGGGAGACATGGGGAGGAAATTATATTGCCAGGAAAGGACCAGTGGGGAGTTAAACAGACAGGGGGAGTTGAAGAGAGCGACCAAAGCAGATCCCTCGAGTGAATGAGATGGTGAGAGAGTGCATAAGGTTTTAACAATGCAAAATGTGCGTGCGTGTGTGTGTGTATCAAGGCATCAAAACCATGACAACAGCAACCACCATTCTTGACATGTTCAGCCAGCATAACAAGTTACGTAATAAGATACATTTTTCATCACAATGAGTATAGCGTTGTATACACCAACTTGATATTCGCCACAGTCCATGCAACACAACTCCACCGCTGAGCACGAACCACGTCTCGGTTGAGAATAGTTACCGAATGCGCACGGTGAATAGAATTGCAATAACCGTGAGCGTCTTTATTCGCGAAGGTGGAATTGCAAGCATTCAGCATAGTCAATTTTGGAAATAGGAAATTTAATCGGCAATTTCAAAAATGGTTTCACTTTGCCGTTTTTTGAACGCCAAAAAGGTGGGTTGCTCAGTATTCTTGGAAACTCTCTCGTGTTTTTAATGCCCCCCCCCCCCAAAAAAAAATGTCTGCGTACGTCTGGCCTGAAAATGAAATCTCCCTAACCCTAGCACGGGACCCGCTCTGCCAATAAATCAATACGGCACGGATATATTAGATTATAAAAATCACTAGCAATTCCTGTAAGTGCACTCGTACAAAGGTAAGCGCGCGCAGATTCTGTTTAAGAAAGCATTTCTGGGCCCGCACTGCGACCCACCGCGCGCAGTTCCATTGTGCGTCTCCTATTAGATTAATGGACACCGGTGAGTATCAAGAGACCGAATTGTGCATAAACAGCCCCTTTGTCCCGGTATTGATCGCATAATGCTGTCAATTAAACCAGGAGCCTATAAAAAAAACTATGCAGTAAATTAGCATTTCGCTAATTGCGCTGTCGAGTTTCATTTTGCGTAATAATTAGTGTGGCGTGGATAATACACTCAAACTTTCATTCATCTCAATTGTTTCGGAGAGTGTTTTTTTACCCTCAGTTTTACATTGCTCTTGCTTTGATAACGAATTAAAAGTTTCTTTATTTTTGCATGTTTATTCTAGACAACATTCGGAGCAATGCCAGGGTAATCGAAGCAAGCAATGCTAGAGACTGGGACATTGGGTGTGAAATCCAGCAGTTTATGCCTTTATGAGAGTTGCATGTTTTTAGAATTGAATGGTACGACACATAGAAATTGAGACATCTGCTCAACATTTTAGTTATGCATCCCGCAGATTCCATGCAACCCACAACTCGGAAATAAACACACAAAGTCTGCCCGAGAGAGTCTCTGCTTCTGATGATGATGATGATGGGATTGTAGCTTTACAATAACGTCTTTGAGCTGTAATTTTTTTATTGTCCAAATGTACCGGATACCATTTTATTAAAACTATACTTTCATAAAACATGGCATTGCTTGATACTTGATTTTAGTCACGTCACAATTTTTTTTACTGTAACAACTTTTTAGCGTTGAAGTTGTTAAGTTAACGTAACTGGTATATATAAACTACCTTCAGATAAAAGTCCCCACAAATTTACCTGTAATGATTCAGATAACATGCACGCTATTGAAAGATTTGGTGGTTTAGAAAACTGGTGTGTATGTTAAAGTCTGATATCTCTGAGAAATGTAATATCAGGAGTGTCTTCCTGGCAACCCATGGATTACATGACAAGTCTCGCTGCTTTCAATTTAAACGTGTGGTGTGTTATAAAGGAACTATATTTAGATTTGTTTTCTTACTTTAATAACTAATGGTTGATTACATTTTTTGCCATTTCAGTCTAAAATTCCTTACTCATTTGATATTGCCCTGCTTTTGTTACATTGAGTGCCCATTTAATTTTGATCATGCATATTGTTCTGCTTTCAATATCCATTGTGGAAATAATACATTTCAGCAGTCTGCGCATTATTTTCAAGAAATGCATCAGCCACCTTAATAGTTCTAGATTTGAAGCTTTCGTGACTGCAAGGATTCATACTCTTAGTTCTTTCGGTAAAGTCACGTAGGTAAAAAATGAAATTAAAATTTATAAAAATAAAACGACAAAAATCACGACGTTTCGGAGGCAACACAAGCTTCCGTCTTATTAATTTTAATTTCATTTTTCACCTTAATAGTCATGAATACAGCTTAAGGTGAGCTTCAGAAATAGTGAGATACTGGCGGTGTTTAATTGTATGCATTTATAATATGTTTATTCTGCATATTAGACGAGCAAAAGCACGGACGAGAATATCTCAAATAAAATCGGAGCTACAATTTTATGTGCATCAAACACATTCAAATGTAAACAGTGACGGTAATGTTTAAGCTTTTGCGAAAACCTCACGTACATATAGGTACTAATTTAGTTTTCGATTTAAAGCTTTCGTGACTGCAGGGATTCATCTTCTTGGTTCTTTCGGTAAAGTCACGTAGAAGGGAAATAATACAATAATAAAAATAAAACAATAAAATACAATTATTTAAAATAAAATAATAAAAATTAAACATAATAAAATGCAATTATTTAAAATACAATTGTTTTATTATATTTTATTTTTATGATTTCCCTTCTACGTGACTTTACCGAAAGAACCAAGAAGGTACTAATTTAGTTTGATGACATACCAGGGACAACATTCTAATTGTGCAACATCACAACAAATACGTGCAACAGCGAGCATTCATGCAGATGGCTAATAGCTGAAAATCAATGGTTCTGATAAAAATAACAGGCGACGGTACTTAATAACCCTAATGTGAAACCATAATTCACAAAGTGCCTCCACTACTCTGCTCGGATTTGCTTGATAAATAAAGGTGCATTTAAAGCACATTGAAATTGAGGTTATTCATTTCTTTTTAAATTGTAAATGGCGTCTCATTATCATAATGCAACAGCTTTTATTTCTATTCTGTGGGTCTTTCGGTAAAGTCACGTAGATAGGTTGAACGAAAATAACAAAAAAATACTACGGCGTTTGGATCACAATGACGACCGCTTGTGTTGCGATCGAAACGTCGTAGTTGTTTTGTTATTTTCGTTCAACCTATCTACGTGACTTTACCGAAAGACCCAAAGAATATGAATTCCTGCCATCACAAAAGCTTTAAGTCATGAATAAGCTTTTATTTTTCCCTGCTAAACATGGGTCGCTTGGCATGGGAGTCCCCACACTTGACCTCACCACCACACGTGACGTGTCGAAAGTGTCACCGTGGTGTACACATTTGTACTGCTGCGTGAATGGTGGAGCGGGGAGGCAGAATGGAAGTGGTGGCCTCTGGATGGCAAATCCATTGTGTTAGCCATTGCACCACAGTAGCTACCCTCGTGGCTGATACTCGTACTTGAGGGATACTAATTAATGCAGATGCATCTTCTTGGTTCTTTCGGTAAAGTCACGTAGAAGGGAAATAATAAAATAATAAAAATATAAAACAATAAAGAATTATCACGACGTTTCGGCCACAACGCAAGCAGCCGTCCTCAGGTGAAGAACAGGTCTGTTGGAAAGACAGCGTCTGAAAGACAGCCCTGTTTTTCACCTGAAGACGGCTGCTTGCGTTGTGGCCGAAACGTCGTGCGAATTGTATTTTATTATGGTTTATTTTTATTATTTTATTATTTCCCTTCTACGCGAATTTACCGAAAGAACCAAGAAAATGAATGCCTGCAGTCACGAAAACTTTAAATCGAAAAAAAAAATGCAGATGCCGTTTTCAAAAAAATATGAGTTTAATCTCAAGTGCCGGATTTCATGTTTGCGTAATGCGCTACACCAGTAAAGCGCGAACGCGCACCCCTACCAGTAAAACTGGAAACCTCCTGCGCTGAGAATCCAGTGCCATACTTTTATCTCCTATAATGTACATGGAAACAGAGATTAACCCTTTAACCCACAATCTCCTGGAAACTGACACAATTTAATTATATAACCACACACCCCCCCCACAAACGCAACTCTAATTAAGAATGCCAAGGACAGACAAAATGATAAATGAAATAGAGCCAAGCTGCATGCATTAACCCTTTCAACTCTCTCTGTCTCCCTCCTGACACAGGCATTAGGGTTATCTGGATATATATTGTGGTAAGCATTTCGAAATCTCTCGACCATATTCAAATATATTATCAACTCTTTATGCTTGAATAATCATTTGAGTTGTACCATATATTTTTTGAACGATGATGATCGTAGAAAAAAAACCCCTACATTTATAACATCAAATATTGGGTGAGGTTTCGTTTTAAAGCTTTCGTGACTGCAGGGATTCATATTCTTGGTTATTTCGGTAAAGTCACGTAGAAGGGAAATAATAGAATAAAAAAAGGAAAACAATTATTGCTGTGATTTTCACGCCTGATGATGATTGCTTGTGTTGCAATCGAAACGTCGTGAGGATTTTATTGTTTTCTTTTCATTATTTTATTATTTCCCTTCTACGTGACTTTACCGAAAGAACCAAGAATGTTAGGTGAGGATTCTTTTAGAGAATCGTTTGTTTTTTACTCTGCGGTGAATAGTAGCACCTCCAGTGGTCTACATGCATCATATTAACCCATTATGTGAAACATGAAAACAATTAATATCAGCCCGATATCAATTAGATGCTGGACGACACAGTCTTTCTCCTCACGCCATGTCGTTCATGGCGGTTGTTTGACCATACTTCACCACACTGGTCAGTACGGGTTTGTGAACAGGGGAGGAGCGAGCAAGCCCTGGCTGGGATGTCACTCGCCACCAATGTTAGCCACGGTCAGGAATCAAACTCTGCACATTGGGTTTGTAGCGTAGCGCTCTAACCACTGCGCCACCGCCTCATCCCACGTACAACATATATGTAGCGGGTTAAAAATATTGTTTTTTATTCTTAGGTTTTTTCGGTAAAGTCACGTAGGTAAAACATCAAAATAAAAATAAAAATAAAAAAATATATATTGTTCTTAAAAATTTATTTTGAATCATGTATTGTCAGATTAAGAATCTGTTCATGAATTGATTCATAGTACCATTCTCCATATGTATTTTTTGCCAAACAATTACATGCATATGTGTGGGCATGAGCTAAGACAATTAGAAAAGTATATGTACATTTATTTATGCATTCGTAAACATGTATTATTGAGCATGCTTCTTTTCCATCTGCATATAATTTTGCATTATAATAGCTGAATATGTTTTAGATGGGATTGCTCTTTATTTAACCTCATAATAAAGGGACTCTGTCTCGTCATGTGAGCAAAGGGCATGACTTTGATTCTTACTGCATTTCAATTCCAATGGCTTAGCCTAACAAACAAGGAACAACATTTTTTTTTAGCTGACGTAAACATGAATTACAATCATATTTCTCATCTTGGAAATACCAGTTAGCCACAATATCAATTATTTTTGTGAAACATATATCGGTCATTCTCGGATTCAAGAAAATACAGAAATTGTACCTTTTTTCCAGCCAAAGTGAGTGTGCAGGTCAGGGAAAAACAGATGTCAGCCGAGGTCACGCTCTCTAGATTCACCAGCCATACCCCTTTAGGGCTAAACCAGAGTCAGCTGAAAAATCAGCATCGACACTCACTGCGGAGAAACAGAAATCTTATCAGCGAACCGCACAGACACTAGAACAGCCGTTAGCGGTTAAGAACAACAGCGGTAGCGAATGTCGCAGAGATGTTGGCTCTTGCTGTTTGGACGGCTCAAGCCTCTCTCCGGCTGAATTTGAACAACGATAAGTCCCACGGGGGAGATCTGCACCCAACCATTTGTGAAATCACTTAAGTTCCCGGTGACCGCTTTTACTCCCCGAAATGAAAAAAAACCCGTACCCCCTTTAATCCATTGCCCTATACCCCGTTTCCTCTCCCCTTTGGTGCCCTTGTCTCTAAGGCCCTCCGCTGTGCGTACCGCCCCTCGGCACTGCTATATGGCAAATCGGGAAAATTGCTTAAATCTGCTGAGTGTCACCTCCAAGAATAGTCCACATTTTTACAGCAACTCACAGCACATAAATCAGACGGAGTAATTGGGTTGAGTGCATTAAGTGTATCCATTTATTCAGGGGACATGAATGATGTATGGTTTGTTGCAATGGTGAGCTGCATTTCCTTTTGTTTAATCTGGACTGTAAATAAGCTCTAAAAGGTGTCTTGACAGTGCCCGTAAAGAGCCAATGAAATATTAAAGTCCGGCAGTCATTGCGCCCTGCCAAAATAAGTACAATTAGGAATACAAAGATCATAAAAGACCTAAATGAAAATGGGTATTGCCAAATATGTTGTTATCCTAAATTATATTTTAAAAATTACACTAAATTGTCATCCGGACCTCTCATGCACATATATCGTGAGAGCCCCCTAATTGATAGACTTTGTGAATTATATCCTGAAAGATATGATTAACTTATAAAGATATTAACATTTGAAAAAGGCAACAGCAGTTTTAGCCATGAGTCATTTTGTTCTTAATGTACTATGATGTTTTATTGAATGAAAAGTAATTAAAAATGACAGCAATATTATCATTCTTCTTTTAAAGGGCAGCCGAGATGTCCTTTTAACTTTTTTAATGTTGTGGTGTTAATGGCTCTGTTCCCAGTAAAATTGTTATGTGACTTTTTATGGGGCATTGCTAAAAGTTTTCTGCATTAAACTGGTTTTGAAACACAACATGGCTCTAAATGCAAATCCCACTCACGCAATGATATTACGTGACTGTTGATCACATGATTGTCGTAAGTTTACCTTCGCATTATTGGTTACATTGTTCCTCTTCATTGGGCTTCTAGAGGATTATATTGATTTTATATTATGGTTGGTGCAATACTGTACTCTGACATCATATGACGTAAGATTCATGATAACCGAATCGTCCGTTTTGCGAAATATTGTTACGTTATTATTATCGTTGCTCATTTTTATGTTTATGAATTATTATCGTTTCCTGAAAATGTTTTTACGTTGAAACGAAAAAACACAAGAATTTACCCTCTAAATATATATATTATAAATGTCTTCCTTGTGTAACTGACAGCATGTGCATTGTTATGGATCCAATCCAAATGCAAGTTGTTACATGATATGAAGCTGCGATGATTAGGAAACTTATGAAAAACTATTATTGAGCACACTCTAGTTGTCAAGTCATTTTTTTGGTTAACATGTGGCGCCTTTCTAGTTACTTCTACGAAAGTTTACATCAACAAAAGTTAAAGCAGCCATGCGTTTTTTTCTGGCAGTATAACAAAGCAAAGGTACAGTAATCTCAAGAAGTCTTAATTTGCGCCATGTAAAAACAATAGTTTTCAAATTATGAATACTCACTAAGTGCCAATGCAGAGAATTGTGGCTAATTAAGTTAATATAATTCCGCTAATTTCTGTCTTAAAACTCGTGCCATATAACATCAGCCTGGGAGATCGTTTAGTGAATGATCTCGAATATGTTGTATTTTTAAGGAGAGACAGATGATCAGAAGTACATTAATGTATATTTTTTTACACATTTAGTCAATCACTGACGAAATCAAGTGAAATGCACCTAATATCACCAGAGCTTGAAACTAAGCACAGTTAAGACTGGGATAGTCCTTGGATAATCACGTGACCACTATGCTAAGCAGATAATTATTAAAGGTTGTGAGACTCCGTCGTGGACAGCTAGGGTTGCCACTTGTCTGACCCATACAGTCTGAGAATTTGCATCTGTGTGTGGGTAACAGGAATAGATTGTTTTTTTTACCAAAATCTGGTGGGCTTGTGTTGCACATTATTCCAGCATACTGCACAATTTTGATACACCTAGGCTGTACTGAGAAATATGGCCAGGTTTAGTGTGGAACACTTTGAAACCCAGTGCAACGAAATCCATTGCACTGTATTATGTTCCTGTGTATGTCTTCTTCATCTTCATCGACCCGGACTGACCAGCATGGTGAAGGATGTTCAAATGACCCCGCCATCCAGCAGTGAATTGACAATACATGTACTTAGCCAAAGCCTCAAATTGCCAGTGGAAGGGTCTTCAATACCTCTACGCTGGCCAGATGTCTTGGAAGAGGTAGGAGTGCCCACAAGACAAAGATCCCCCATATAGCCTTAACAGACTGTTACGGCAAGTGCTGGTTGTCGGTGGCCGTGAGCGGGAATCGTACTCGAGTCACTGGGTTCGTAGCGCAGCGTGTGGAACCGCTACACTACCGCTCCCCACACTTCACCCCATCACACACAATCTTGCGAGCGATAAACTGTGGTGTAATCATTTGTATTGCTGGGTGGACAGAGGTGGGGGAGGGATTTAGTAAACTTGCTGATTGTCAACGGAGGGACTGTGCATGGCCTGTCAGAAGATCAATGTACAGCCAAAGTAACTTCCATCAACCACATCCCGTGAAATAATGAACAAAAATCCCTGTTACAGATTGCCATGTACCTGGATACTCGAACACATCACAGACAGCATCGACACAGCCATGTAACAAGGTTTCATTTGGCCTCGGTAGGGTGATCTGTGACCACTTTTAAAAATCACCCACGCCATCTGTGGCCAAGGGAGGTTAACAGAATAATCAAATATGAAGTGCACACGCACGAGCCATTTCTGACCACAGGACGGCTAAAAGCATTAACGCAATTGAAAGAAGAAGAAAAAATCTATTGCAGATCTGTCGGCCAAGATTAAATGGAGGCTATGGACAGTGCAACCTCCAGCAGCCCTTAGCTATGAGCGAAAAGTGGCAACAAATGTTTTTTTTAACACCACAACTCTCCTACCCCTTCAACCTAACGACACTGACTGCTCTCAATCTCTCGGTGACGTACCCAGAGTACAAGCAACTTCAATGTCTACTTCTGTGGCTCCGCTTTGCGGTGTCTTTCCATCTAGTGTCTGCTGTAATGAATGTCCATAAACCTCAGGTAGCGTTGAGTTTACTGTTGTAAAATAGGAGGTACAAAACGCTGTGGCGTGATTACATTATAATTATCATCATCATTCCAGAGAACATTTTTTGGAGCAATGGCGCACTGGTTAGCGAAGTGTGATATAAAATTAGCCACCTGAGTTTGATTCCCGGCCATGGCTAACTTACAATGTCGAGTGATATCTGACCAGCATGGTGAAGTATGATGAAATAACTCCATCGCATGGACATGGTGTGAGGAGGCCTTCATCCAAGAGTGGAATGAGTGCAACTACAGAATGCGAATGAAATAGTATATGACAGAAAGATTTTTTTTATTAAACAGTTGCATATATTTGCACAAAGTATGTATTTATTATGTTTTTTGGAGACCATTGTGCCATTTATCCAGGAAAACCTCCATCGCAAAACAGTTTTTTTTCCAGTAGAGTGCCAAAGTGGGAAGTTTGGCCACTTGTCATTTTAAGGAGTGTTTTGCCAATGGAAGGAAACCCACAGTACCTGGAGAAAACCTGCACGTTAGAAGACTGAAAGGTCCACAAAATGGATTCACAACCCACCCTTCCCTGCCCTGTGATCTCCTGGCCACCTGAGATTTGAGAGTTTTTACACATCTCGCACGATCAGTTATCATTTGCCACTGAATATATCCCGGGTAGACTGGAGTAGAGACACCGCTAATTGCCACAGCCATAACGATGCGTACACTGGATGTGGGTCACCTATCTAGACAGACCCGGCTGATATAAATTAAGTCCTGTGTGTTATCCTCCAACCCTTACCTCCAAAGTGCTGAATCACAGACATGCATCACCATGCCCTTCATTGTTATACATGGAAACTGGCTCTCTGCTAATTTCTCAGTATGCTTCGTTTGTACCTTTTAAGAGGAGCTCAGCAGGCTGTGAGATTAGTTGCAGATTGCGGTCAGGGACATGAGGTTATGGTAATTGTATTGGCTCACCTCTGGCCAACATTAAAATCGAGTTATCTTTTAGCAAATTTGTATCATAAGTTTACATTCGACATGCAGCCCTGCACTCTGTGTGATAACGAACGAATGTGGTGCAGAAGTTTACGGTTTATAAATAATGCATTTTGCTTACCGCTCTATAGATCATGACGTATCGTTTATGAATTGCCATGAGACCCCCAAGGCCGATGTTTGGGAAAAGAAATGACTGCTACAGCAGAGGGCAAGGCTGTGGAAGGGGGAGGGCAAGTGGGGTCAAAGGAGGCAGGTATGTTTGGGCCATACATTGTGGCTGTGGCACTCAATGAATAAATGTCGACCTCAATTCAGCCAACAAGGCAGTAGGATTAGGAATTGGTGGAGGGACAAGCATTTCTGAGCTTTGTCTGGATGGGCATTGTCACTTTTAGACATCAATCATGGCTTCACGAGTGACTCACGGCTTCTCATCTGTAACTACACGGCTTCATATTATATTAAGATTTTTTTTTTAACAGTATGGATAAATTGAGTGAAGCAGTGGCAATGGAGGTCAACGCTCTGTGCTATGAACCTGGTGACCTGAAGACACCTACCACCAAAGTGAAGTCTGCCTAAAGAAGCCCCATTAACTGACACGGTGTGGGGAGGCCTTCATCCAGCAGTGGATTGACAAAGGGCTGTCCGGTACTTTGTGTGAATATATTTTACACACAATGTTGGCGATATTGCCGTCGACAAAATATCCATAATCCTCCCCGGAAAGCCGAAGCACGCATTTGCGTGCCCAGTTACGTAAAATATGTTTATTACCGTGAATTAAACATTGAAAAGTCTTTTTGGTATGTATGCACGTATGTTGAACTTCTTTCGCACCGTACGTAGCCAACCGTGATAATCGGAGTTGCGGGGAAAGGACAATAAACTAAACTCATACAGCTTTTCCTTTTCAGAATACTTCAAGCGCGTCAGACGAATGACCAATACTGCAACAATGTGGAAGTTCAGCAATTTATTGTAAAAAAAAAATCTTGACACTCGCTGCATTTGTACAACCATCAGTCGCATGTGATTTCCTCACGAACCCACCGTCGTTATCTTGTCAACATTAATAATCTAACAACGCGAGAGGCCATTCAAGCAAACTGCGTACAATGTTTCAATGCATAGCGCACGTTTCCATAAGATTAAAACGGTTAAGTCTCCATGTTATATGGTTAATTGTGCAGGACTGCATTTAAGCACATGCAGCTTTTCTATTAAGAGGTGTATTAATTATTTGGAAGATTATTGTGAGGAAATCCTTCTCTTATCTGGACTTAACAGATCTTATGGGGTACTGACATTTCACTGCTGAAATACACAACAAGCTAAATTCTCAAACGCACTACGGTGCTTGTAGCTGCATAACATCCATCGACACAATGCGAGAAAAAACGTGTACACGGTGAAAAAATAGATATATATTTAATAAAATAATAAATAAAACTACATTCCAATGTTTTCTTTTATTTTTTTATTATAATTTTTTACCTTCGTGACCTTACCGAAAAAACCTAAAAAGAGTATGAATCCTTGCAGTCACGAAAGCTTCAAATCTAGAATTGTGTACACGGTGCTCGAAGTTTCCATCGTGAGGACTTTAAAACATTTTTAGCAACTAAACTTGACGCGTGACGTCACACCGTCGCTGACCGCGCCGACCAATCGCGTGCGAGCAAATTACCGGTGACGTCACAGTATATAAGGGCGAGAGCTTTCCCGCCCTTTTTATATTCTGATTACTGTTCGTCGCCTCGTGTTTATCCGCAAGCCTCCGTAGTTATCTTTTTTAATTTTAATTTTCTTCTCCCGTCACGGTGCCCCCCCCACCTCTCCGCTCTTGCCCTGCATGGCGGCGATGCGGTGCACGCGGCTTGGAGCGCTGTGCGCGGCTCTGCGACCTCTGCGGCCTTGGGCCTTCGGCCGCCACATGGAGTTGCTGCCGCCTCTGACGCCACCTCCGCGGCAGCAGAAGCAGCAGAGGCAGCTTCACGCTACGGGCTCGGCAGAGAGGGCCCACGCGGGCAACGTGGCCGTGGTGAGAAGCCGAGGCGGCCCGAGTTGGATTTCCCGCTCACGGTCAAACACGTCTAGGTCGACTCGGCCTCAAATGAGTACCTGGTGAGGTGTGTAGAACATCGACACTGGGGAGACAAAGGCGGTCGGGCGTGGTACTGGCTGGCCACCGACCCACGCCGGTGCCGTGCTAACAAGAGCACTTGCCCCAACAGTCTTGTTTAAGGCTATACATGGGGTTTTGTTAGCTTATCATTGTGTATGTTGAACTTCTTTCGCACCGTACGTAGCCGACCGTGCTAATTGTTCAACAGAAGTTCAACACAGTACATGCTGTATAAGTCTGTGCTGATGTTGCAGAAACGCATGGGTTGTCCGTGCAGTTACAGTGACCACGGTGCCAGAGGGGTGCAGTAATGTAATGGTGTCGTAGTTGTAGTGTCTGTGCAGTTACATGTATACAGTGCACCGATAGAGTAGAGAATACTGTTTACTACGTTATCTTCGTAGTGTCAGTACTGCATGGTACAATAGCGTTGTTATAGTACAATAGCGTTGTTATAGTACAATAGCGTTGTGCAGCAGGAATATTCAAGTCACCAGTAACAGTGCATTAATGTTGGGTACAATGGTGCGTTCACGATGCATTGCACATTGCAAGTTTGCTGCAGTTCTAACCCGGGTCTCTCTCGAAACGGGGGTTATCGTCTTCGTGAAACATCAACGCGTACAAGGGTCAGGAACCCACTTGGAGGTGGGGTGAGGATATCTTTTGGACATCGCAACACTTGGACAATGTTTTAGAGCTCATTTGCGTTTGTCACCTGAAAGGGGAGTCACCTTGAAGTGACAGAAGAAGTGAGCTGTGTTTATTGATGTTTGGTCCGGTAAAAGTAAAGTACCCCATGCTCCTCCCAGAATCAACCATTTAGATGATTAAACAATGCACACATGTCATCATTTGTTTTCTGGATTTCTCTGAAAAAAGAAGACGTTTTTCATAGCCTCTTATTTGGTTATGAGAAAAAAAGACGAATTGCATTGTGTATTCTGTATTGAGCATTGCAATAACAGCAATTATTGTAGTGCACAAATGCTGTGTTTAATTTAACGGGGTACTGAATCGACCATGCAATAGTGTGTACATTACAAGTGTGTATATACCTGCATTGTAAATATATAAAATGTAAATTCTTTGCCACGTGTGCAATGTCACCCGAGTTCGACACTGTACCCTGTTATTTTTGGTTTGCGCCGCCCGCATATTCTGAAGGTCACTTACAGTACTGCGTTATGGGCGAGGAAAACATTGACTTATCTCATGTGAAAGTGATTAGCAAAGGTTTTACAAGCTTTCTTATGGCTTTGTAAACCTATAGCATGTGCGTAATGCAGCATACAACGTAATGCATGACAACTCTTGTGCCTATGGCTTGTTTTTATTGTGGCAGAATGTCGTGCTATTGCTACAGTACAGTTATTTGTCAGTTATATACAGGGTGGTGTATAGAAACCAAATTATTTGAAATGCGTTAGATCTTGAAAGCTGTTTAGCAGTACAGCAATATATTTGTTTGCACCGCGCTCAACAGTATGGTGAAATAACCCAAATTCTGTGGCTAAGCACTCATCCAGCACTGATTTGACAATAAGTCTGTACATACAAAGAGCTATCAACCTTGCTATGTAGCTTATAATATGGGTTAACATGCATGTACATTCACAGGTGCATATATAGTAATGACAAGTAACACCTGATATAACTAATATGTTAATATGATCGGTCAGACAATTTTCACACTTGTATTTGCCATTATAACACCTGTAACCAAACATACCATAGGTAAACCAAACACTCACTTTGATAAGAAAGGCGTAACAGGAAATTTGCAGCAACCTGTCATCTCACGCGTTCCTGTGATGTGATAATCCACCTCGCACCTGCACACAAGTGGATATCATCTCCTCAATGAAAGTACTCTGGGACACGTTTCATTCATTGAGTGCCAACATGTCATTTTTGCCCAACAGACAGCATTCCTTCTCACCACGTGGCCTGCCCAAGCCTACATAACAGTTTTGACGATTCATTAACCCACTTATGTTCTATACAACATTTATTTCTCTCTCTGTGCCTTTTATCTCTATTCGAAAGATGCATCCCTCCATGCTTTTTTGCCCATTTTTCAGTTTTCGTTCTACATACACCGTTTTGAGCAGCAACATGGGAGTGGTGGCGCAGTAATTAACAAATTGGACGATGAACCTGGTGATCCCAGTTTGATTCCTGGCCACAGCTAACATGAGTTGCGAGTGACATCTGAACCTGTGCTTGCTCTCCCAACCCTTGACCAGCCCACATTGACCACCGTGGTGAAGTATGGTAAAACAAACAAGCCCGATATGGCATTGGGAGGCCTTCAGCAGTGCATTGATGACATAGGATTGAAATTTAACGAGACAGTACTGTAATTGATTAAATGTAGATAATCATTTGGTTACAGATTTTAAGCCCTCCATTGCTGTATTTATGGCATAAAGTGCAGGAATCATTGTATGCAATGCATGTGTGTTATCTTTTACATCCAGGTACTGTCTGGGGCAGGTGTATATGATGGAACAGAGCTTCTTGAAGCAGCCTCGTAAGTGTTATTACATAGGATGAATCGTGGTCATTGAAAAGATTAATCAATTAAAATTGATTCTTGTGATACATTATTTCAATCGCGTTTGTAAGAACACTATTCGCACAAACTCTTAAGTCACTAGATGTTCTACTTGCACCACAATGGCAAAAAATATGTAGATTCTTGGATAAAATGGCTACCTCAAGTTGTGCCAGCTCATCAAATCACTTATGCAAGCCACTTAATCACTTTTGGAGGAACAAACGATGAATGTACAGCAATGTTTACACCTCTTTTTGTTTTGAAGACAGCTGTTCATTTCCATTTCTTACTCTCATGCGCATTGTAATCTAAAACAAAATCTGACATCCATTCCTCCGAGTGTCAATGCACAGGACCACTCCCCAGCCTTTAGCTTGTGTTCAAAGTTGGTTGTCGAACGTGTACATTTGTACCTGCCAAGCAATCTATGAAGACCAGTGTTTTCTGTTCCACAGTGTGCTGATCCACCTGAGCCGTGGAGGGGCTAAGGTGGAGATGTTTGCTCCTAATGTCTCTCAGATGCACGTGGTGGACCATAGCAAGGGGGAGCCTGCCATTGGAGAGACGAGGTGTGTAAGGAGTAGTGTTGGTGTGATAATGACGCTAAATGGTTCACTGCTGGCCAGCCCCTTAACAGTACGAGACTTTTCTCAATAAGCACAACTGTATGGTAGCAATGCAATGATACGTATAATGATCAGAATTTATTTATTATGCTCACAATACGTGTATCTTTTTGTACATGTAATAAAGGTATCTTAAATATCCACCAAATGACATGCAAATTATATACTTATGAAAGGAACGTAACTATACAATACAATTAGAAAAACTATATAAATGACACTGAAAACAAGAATTCAAATTTGATTCTGCTCACAAAATGTAGACTGGCACTAATTCATGACCACAATGTGTTAAATTTCGATTTAAAGCTTTCGTGACTGCAGGGATTCATCTTCTTGGTTCTTTCGGTAAAGTCACGTGACTTTACCGAAAGAACCAAGAACACAATGTGTTACTGTACCTGTAATTTCTAAATATCAGTCAAATGTAAAATTAAATGTTGACATTATTTACTACCTTTCAAAGTGTTTCTTTCTCAAAACATTTTGGCCATTCTTCACTTAATAGCCACATATTTTTCAAACCTGAGGTTATGATAGTAAATATTGTAAAAGGTATAAATATTAGTTGGGTCTACGAAGATTAATTGTGATCTTTCCCCATGAATTGATTGCATGGTGTGATGAGCGGTAATTGTTGTATGCCTGGCAGGAATGTGCTTGTGGAGTCTGCACGGATTGCTCGTGGAAAAGTCAGTGACCTCGCCAAGCTGAATGCTAGCACCTTTGATGCGATCATCTTTCCCGGAGGCTTTGGAGTGGCCAAAAATCTGTGAGTATTGTTACGTGACAGTCATATTTTTAGAAGAGGTTTACTGTGACTTTTTTTCCCAGAGGGTCCAGCGGCAAGGTGTGTGGTCAATTTCTCTTTAAGAATTTGATACATTCATCAATAAAAGACACCTTAAAGGGAAATATATATTATAGGCAATATTTCGGGTAAATGGCTCTTTTTGCAATCAGTTTGGATTGAGATTTTTGCAGCCTTAAGTAGGGCCCTCTGACTGATTCCAAAGTGTAACTGTTGTTTTTTCGTGGTCGACTTAGCAGTGAAAGGAAGTGTCACTTGGTTGTCTGAATGCTTCCTGTCTATAGAGATATGTTCACCATATAACCACTGAGTCCCCTTTGCCGATGGTTTTATCACAATGTCATCGCTTGCCTTGAGAGTTCTGAGGGCACCTCGGGAGGGTACCTGAGAACTGGTGAGGTTGGATGTGGCCTTATTTTGGCGGTTCTAATTTTCCAGACTGATTGACTGACGTCAAACAGAAATGAATCAATCCAGTGTGACTTTATATTTCAGAGATTTTAATTAATCCATCTGCTGATGGGCTTAGTCTGAGTTTGGGTCGGGTTTGTGGAAATCGGCTTTCAGCTGGAGGCAGTGAAAATAACACCCAGTGTCTTTGAGGACTGCAAATTGATCTGTCACATAAAGTGGAAGGGACAAATCCCAGACTTTTAATGTTCTGCTGGTGACCACTGCAGGTTTAAGTCAGGGATGGTGATTTCTAGATTTCTGCTGTGATTGCTTGATGGCAACACAGTGGTGTTCCTCTTAAAGGAGTGTTTTCACATGGAAGGAAACTAGATTAGCCAGTGATAATTGGATCTTTTCAAATACCAGCTTTTTTTCTAAATTTGTCAAATAGATTCATAAAACTGGATCTTTTACTTAGTAACCCTCAGCCATCACCCCAACATTGTATAACACGTGTATTGGTATGCTGTGCTCACGTAACCTGCATGTGAAATTCAGCCTTGTGTGAGGCTTGCCATGAGTTAGTGCTCTGAGATGAAAATGTGATGTGAGATCGAAGTTACTGAGGTCAGAGGGAAGTGAATTAGGTATTCCTGTGTTACACTTTCATCTTAACACTAGCAGTAGTACCCGGTGTTGCCCGGGTGAAAAATATATTTCTTAATAACCTTACATATATACACACCCTCACCATTCACCCTCACCACTCATCCTCACCAATCACACCCTCACCAATCACCACTCACCAATCACCACTCACCACTCACCCTCAACACTCACGCTCACCACTCACCACTCACCCTCACCATTCACCCTCACCACTCTCCCTCACCACTCATCCTCACCAATCACACCCTCACCACTCTCCCTCACCACTCTCCCTCACCACTCACCACTCACCCTCAACACTCACCCTCACGACTCATCCTCACCAATCACACCCTCATCACTCACCACTCACCCTCAACACTCACCACTCACCCTCACCACTCACCCTCACCACTCAACCTCCCCTCACCACTCACTAATCACCACTCACAATCGCCACTCACAACCGCCCTCACCATTATATTTTTGCCCCAGTCAACGCCGGATATTTCCCATTCGTAGCAGTTTATATCAACTCTATAAGCAACTTATATTAAACAGGAAGCGCGATCCTAAAGTAATTTACAACCTTCGATTAGTCCTTTGTGCGATTCAAAGAATCGATTCCTGGCATGTTGGGGGTTTACATTTTGAATGATAGAGTTTCATTTTCATTGTTATTTTATTTATTTATTTTTTCAGGAGTTTTTAATTACATTTTTGCCCCGGTCAACGCCGGATATTTCCCGTTCGTAGCAGTTTATATCGACTTTAAGCAACTTATAGTAAACGGGAATCGTCCGAATCTAAAGGAATCTACAACCTTCGACTCCTTTGCGCGATTCAGAGAATCGATTCTTGGCGCGTGGGGTTTAAAAGTAATTACACAGTTGTTTTTTCATTGGTATGGAATGTTTGAAAGTTTTCATAAGATTTTAAATGTATTTTCCCCCCGGGCAACGCTGGGTATATCGAGTTTATAGCACAAATGCGTGCGCATATTTTTAACGGGAATTAAAAATGGCGTCCACCTGGCAGCGAATGCGGCGCTACCCGTTTCCAGGGGCAACCGCCGTCCAATGAAACTGCGTATGGTCCGGCGACACACAGACACACACACAGACAGACAGATTTGCGATTTTATATATATAGATGATTGTTTGTTCATTTAGTAGGAGCATGAAAATAGTGTACCCTGAAGTAGCAACTTTGCACAATCACTGAGGGCCACCCATGTAAATTTCCTTGCTTTTAAACAACTGTGTTCCTGACTGTTCTAAGTTTGACAATCCTGACCACGTCTTTCCTCAATATCCAGGTCAACGTTTGCTGAAAAGGGTAGCGACTGCAAAGTGAATGCTGATGTGGAGAGGGTGCTGAAGGAGTTCCATGGGTCCAAGAAACCAATTGGGTGAGTGCATTTAAGGCCACTCCATCCACACAAGTTAAGACAGCACTTTAGCTGCATCACATTGTCTGCATTCTTGTTGCCTATGTTTGACATCGGCACGTGTGTGTGTGTATCGAAATCAGCGATGTCGTAGTTAGTTCACTACACTACAAACTCGGCAATGTGAGTTTTATTCCTGGCTAAAGCTCACATCAGTGACAATTGATCCCAAGACTGGTTATGGACCTCTGCTAGGTCAACTCAACCTTGCACGAGTACCTGGTGTGGTGTATAAACATCAACACTGAGGAGGAGACAAAGGCGGCTGGGCGTGGTGCGATCCACAATATTTCCGGCCCTAATCCGTGTTTGCCCACAGCACTTGCCATAAGTCTGAAGGCTACGCGTGGCATCTTTGTTCATCCACCAGGCTCTGCTGCATTGCTCCAGTGCTGGCGGCGCGCGTGCTGCCTGGTGTGGAGGTGAGCGTTGGGCAGGAGAGCGACAAGGGTGGGAAGTGGCCCCACCACGCTGCTGCCGGTGCTGTCAAGACCATGGGGGCGAAGCATGTGGAAAAAAATGTCACCATATCCTTTTGTTTATTGTAACGTCCAAAGAAAAATGGTGTGTCTACTCACTGATAGCTAAATATTTTCCTCTTCCGCACCGAGGTGTGCATCTACATAACGGGAATTTTTTTATTTTCTTTTTGCTGCTTTTGACCAATTCACCCAGAATGCACTTAACCTTGTTAGGCGTTGGAAGCTAAGCAGGCTTTGAGCTTGGATGGGTGAACCGTAATGCACATCAGGTAATCATTGGCTGTTGGGACCGTGGTGGGCAGCATAGGGAAGTGCAGCAAAATACACAGTTGTACTGCTGTGCTCGTACATCTTCTGCTCCTTGCCCACCCCACAACCCACGCGGACCAGCATGGTCATACTCTTAGGTTTTTTCGGTAAAGTCACGTAGGTAAAAATTTCAATTAATAAAAGTAAAATAAAAATCACGACGTTTCGGAGGCAACACAAGCTTCCGTCTTCAGGTGGAACCGTCACAGCACGATTGCTGTGACGGTTCCACGATTGCTGTATCTTGATAGAGCAATCGTGCTGTGACGGTTCCACCTGAAGACGGAAGCTTGTGTTGCCTCCTAAACGTCGTATCAAGATACAGCAATCGTGCTGTGACGGTTCCACCTGAAGATGGAAGCTTGTGTTGCCTCCGAAACGTCGTGATTTTTATTTTACTTTTGTTAATTTTAATTTTTACCTACGTGACTTTACCGAAAAAACCTAAGAGTATGAATCCTTGCAGTCACGAATGCTTCAAATCTAGAATCAGCATGGTCATGTATGTTTAAATAGCACCCACAACTTGCATGGGGTGAAGAGGTCCTCATCCAGCAGTGAATTGTCAGTGCTGTTAATTCTAGATTTGAAGCTTTCGTGACTGCAAGGATTCATACTCTTTGGTTTTTTCGGTAAAGTCACGTAGGTTAAAAAGAAAACAAAGAAATTAAATCACGACGTTTATTCTGAAGACGGAAGCTTGTGTTGCCTCCGAAACGTCGTGATTTCATTTATTTGTTTTCTTTTTTTAACCTACGTGACTTTACCGGAAAAACCAAAGAGTAGTGCTGTTCATGTACGTGGCCGTTGGAGCTTCTTGGCTTCAATTGTGGCATTCATTTTTATGCACCAAGGTATTTGTATCCCAGGTCTTGCCTTACAAGAGAAACATCTGTCTCAGTGGGCGCTCGCCTTATTATAAGCAGAGTGAATGCATGAACGTGTGAATTTTCTTTACCTTGACTTGCCATCCTCACGAGGTCCACGTGGACACCAAGAACAAGGTGGTGACGACGCCGGCGTTCATGTGCGAGACCGACTACCATCACATCTTCGATGGCATCGGGGCCATGGTGCAGGCAGTGCTGAACCTCGCCAAGAAGTGAAATCTGTCGTAGGCATCGATTCCAAAAGTATTGTTGTGAAACGTAGCTCTTGACATTTTGTAGATGCGTGGAGTATGATTTGTACTCCAGCATTGGATGTTTTTGTCGGGGGTTTTTTGCACTACAGCATACCAAGGCTGGATAATGTTGCAAATTGAAAGTTAATTGTTCGTCAACATATCCTGTTTTGCTCTAGCACTGGTTAATGGATATCGAGTGTGGTTGTCCAAACACTTGAGAAACTGAAAACGGAGTGGAAGAATGACAAACTACGAGCCTGGCCATTCAGTCTTCCAGTCACTGTTGGGGGTGGGGCGAGTGCATTCTTATCTATTTTACAGGCTGTATGGTACCATGGATGTGATGCCACACAGAGCTCTTATAATGACAGACTCTACAAGCTGCGATTAAATGAACCATGGGGAACAAGAGTTTGAGATCCATAGCATATGTCATTAGACGAATTGTTGATCATTTTTATCCACATTTGCTATTGGATACGTCACAGCCAGTTAATGAATGTTTCAAATTATCAGCTGTCTTCATGCTGACTGGTAACAATTAAAGACGTAGCATTTTTCCAAGTGCATTTGCATTACTATAAGCACATGAGCCTATAATTGTATAATTAAGTATATTTTACATGTTCCTCCAGATATATAAATGTACTCTGCATCCAGATGTTTAATCTGCAGATGCAGTATTTGAATGGAAAATAAAGTATGAATTTTACTTAAAAGTTATAATATAAAAAAAAATGTACTAAGGACATTTTGTAATGTTAATTTTATTTTACTAAATAAATTAAACTGAAATATTTAAAAATTCTGATGCAATGTACACCAATACTAAAATGTTATAGTTACACGTGTTAAACTTGCTGTGAATGTATAATGTATTTAATAAAAGCAAGCAGTTGCACTCTAAATGGTTTGTCTTAATCTTTGCATGACATTGCAGATGATGAGAGCAGGACATAACGCATTTGAAATATTTAAACGTTCCCCAGTAACAGTCTGTCCTGTAGTGAGTCCTGGCTATTGATTTACAAACTTAGATGGTAACAAGTTAAAGAGGTGCTTTTTAAACACCGAGTACGTTTTTTAACCCATCTCCATTTACTTTATAAACTATGATCCGTGAGACCTGAACCTCATTCCCCAGCTGCCATCTGCTAAAATGATGTGAAATCTGAACCACCCGGAGCCTCACTTTACCAACCCGTACTGCCCAGGTGGTGAAATGACACAATGAGGGGAGAAAGTTCAGCAGTGGGTTAATGTACATTCGTATAAAAAAGCAGACTGACATGATTAAAGTACGCTGCAAAAAGCCCTGCAACAATGCATCAGCAACATGCCTTCTGGCTAATCTGATACCTCGGCTTCTTGCACTTTTGTATACTGAAAATGACTTATGCTCTCAATGCCTTTAAAGAAAGCAATGCTCTCAATGCCTTTAAAGAAAGCAATGGCTTCTAGCAACAAACCCCATCATCACTCGCACAAGAGGAGGTGCTCTCATTCCAGGCAGCTCATTGGAGGGCACACGGACAACTCCCCTCCCAACACCCATGCCACCCACCAACACTGCAGCAACTCCAGACACATCCTGGAGGGGGGAAACCCGGAGAAAATTCCACGCGACGACGGGGAGAGAGAGAGAGACGCAAACTGCAAAATATTCAGCCGTCGGGGGTTGGGATCGAACCCACGACCTCCTGTTTACTTGACGAGAGAGTTAACGTCTCGCCACCGTGGTGCCCCAACTATACACCACCGACCGTGCACATGACTGAGAAGTATGCACGCGTGGGAAGAGAGACGCGCAGTGCTTATAATACGCACCGGGGGGGGTCAGACATTTGTGACGAGGGGAGGGGGGGTGAGAAATGTGACGTCCCATCAAAATGCGCAACTTTAACTATAAAATTGTTATAATACTAATTGTTATAACACTCCTACAACATCAGTGTGCAGCGCCACATTAAATACGCACTACAATGACAATAGTTTAAAGCGATTTTATTTTCAAAATGGAAATATGGGTTTTTTTGGGGGGGGGGGGGGGGCAGAGCTTTGTGACGTCATATTTGAGGGGGGGGGGGTCTGACTTTTTGTGACGCCGTGTGACGAGGGGGGGGGGGTCAAAAATCTTACAAAATCGCATTTATGGACGGCCCCAAAGGGCATCTCGCTCACTCGAAACCTGTAACCTGCCCTCGGCGAAACTCGCGGGTTCTGAAGATCCCTGTGGATCCCTAGGTGATCCCTAGGTGATCCACAGGGTTCTGAAGATCCCTGTGGATCCCTAGGTGATCCACGGACTCCCCTCCAACCTGACACACCTACGCCAGAGTATTATGGATGATATTGGTCTCCAGAGCCCACGTCGTTCTGTCACACGGCAGCATTTCCCTCCGCGGCGGGGTGGATGGGAAAGTGCTGCCCCCTACTGGGGGTTCAAGAGGTCATCCACATTTCGATTTAAAGCTTTCGTGACTGCAGGGATTCATCTTCTTGGTTCTTTCGGTAAAGTCACGTAGAATGGAAATAATAAAATAATAATAAAACATAATAAAATAATTCTCACGACGTTTCCCCCCTCCATCCCAGCTTAAATAGTCGCTCCAAGCCTGGAGTGTGTCATTCAGACTCTGTCTACTCGACAGACCTGCTCTCCACCTGAGGACGGCTGCTTGCGTTGTGGCCGAAACGTCGTGAGAATTATTTGATTGTTTTATTTTCATTATTTTATTATTTCCATTCTACGTGACTTTACCGAAAGAACCAAGAAGAGGTCATCCACAATGCATGTTTTTTTTGTTGGGTTATATCGCGTAAATAAATGTGTCGTTTAAACCCGCCACCACCCGACACAGCCAACTAGCAAGGGTTGTCACCTAAACAGAACGTGCAAATGCCTTACTAGTACAGCACATCGGTGTGTTGGAGAGCAAATCCACAACATTTACAATAAAGAGGTCACTAATGTTTCAGAAGCTGTTGTTGTGTCCTGTGTTGTTGAACTTCCTTCGCGCCGTACGTAGCCAACCGTGCCGATCGGAGGTGCAGTTTGTGCGATATCCCTCCGTGGTCCATTGCCAAACATTGAGTTGGTGTACCGCAGTGGGAGGGTTTGGAATGCATTCTGAAAGTTACGGCAACATTTTGACAACATTTTAATAAAATTGGATCGTAATGAAATTACAAAAAAATTTGCTGACACACATTCACGTATTTGTATGCATGCAAACATTAAAAAGAAAATATTTCAAAGCAAGACATCACTGCACCATTTCATTTTAAGGAATCTGTGACATTCCATTTATAGTCACACTGATTTGAACGAGTAGATTTAACAACACAAATGACTGCTCACGAACGGCGAGAAGGCACACGACTCCTAACGTGCCTGACATCGTCCACGTGATGTGACCATCACATTTTGCATGAACAATGCTCTCAGTTTCGCCTCGACCAACAGCTCTTAAGGGGGTTGAACGTAAGACCACATTATCAATCTAGATTTGAAGTTTTCGTGACTGCAGGGATCCATACTCTTTGGTTCTTTCGGCAAAGTCACGTGGGTACAAAATAAAATAAATTAAATCACGACGTTTCGATTGCAACACATTGGGGAAACGAAAAGACATATCTCGGACCGTGTTCGCGAACACAAGGCAGATCTGAAACACGGCAGAACCAATACCTCTGCCGTGGCTGACCATTGCTATAACGCTGTGGGCTCGCAAGATATTGTTTTTTCCGAGACCAAGGTACTCTGCAAACCTTCGGGCTACTATCAAAGGTTTGTTCATGAAGCCATCCAGATATATAAACATAGACATAACTTCAACCGAGAAGATGCATACAAATTGAGCAGTCATTGGGAGGATGTTATTAACCAGGTAAAACCCTAACTGCTTTGCATTGGTTGTCTATCATATCTGCCGGGTACTACTACACTACTCAGAACTCTCCCTCCCCCTACCCCACACCCCCACCCCTCCCTCTCCCCCCTTGCCCCTCCCCCTTTCTTACCTATATAACCTCTTACCACGGCAACTCTCTCTCCCACTTGAGCAAAAAAAAATTATTGCCGTGGTTTTCCCACCTGATGATGATTGCTTGTGTTGCAATCGAAACGTCGTGATTTATTTTATTTTATGCCTACGTGACTTTACTGAAAGAACCAAAGAGTAACCACATTATCGTTTAAGGCCACTAACATCAATAACAAGCCTCATTGCAGTCTGTGCCGAACACATTTGATTGTTGCGATTTGTTTTTTTGTTGCCATACACAGAACGTGTTGGTTTAAAATTCTGAACGGATGTAATAATGCCTTGTAACTCGCGTGCATTGACTCTTCTTCACTCCTTTGTCTCGTGGCGAAGAACCTGTAAACCACACACACACAGACACACACGCAGACACACAGACAGACACACACGCGCAGACACACACGCACGCAGACACACACGCAGACACAGGCACACACACACGCGCTGAAACGAATCATCCATCAAGCTGCCCCGACAAAGCGAAATGAACTCTGCAGCAGTGAGAGAAGGGGGTTGTGGAATGATGATGCGTCAATGATTGTTTCTCTCCCCCACCCCCAGAAATATCGCTTCTTAAGCTCATGACACGTGGTGCGTTCATTGCGCAATGGGTTTACGTTGACTCTGCGGCCACCAGAGACTCGGCCAATGTCGAATCCCAGCATACAAATACTGGACCGCGGTAATTCAATAACACGACAGCCAACGCACAGGGGATAATGACTGTGTAATGCATTCCAATGTTGTAATAGGGTTTTACCCTTTAAACTGGTACAAAAACTGACACCTTTATACAAGGCATCATGTTTGCAATAACCACAACACAAGCAGTCAAAATGCAAACAAAAAGAAACAACTCTGATGATGATGATGATAATGATATGCACTGTCCTTGAAGTTGATTGGTCCACACCCGAGACAGCTTCAATCAACTTCAGGACAGTGCATATCATTATCATCATCAGAGTTGTTTCTTTTTGTTTGCATTTTGACTGCTTGTGTTGTGGTTATTGCAAACATGATGCCTTGTATAAAGGTGTCAGTTTTTGTACCAGTTTAAAGGGTAAAAACCTATTACTATATTTTGCCACTGGTAAAGGAGATGCCTCATAGCATTCCGATGTTGTCTCTTTCCCTCGCTTCGTGTACTGGCTGCGAAGTGACTCGATCAGCCACTAGAGGCGCTATCACGCACTGCAATGTCGAAAAAGTCTGTTTCTGAACTGAAACAATTCACTACATTCAGTTTAACACGTAGGCTTTCGCGACCAATATCATCCATAATAGAGGTTTTGGGTTAGATCGCGTAAATATATAAATGTGTCGGGTGGCGGCGGGTTTTAACGACACGTTTATATATTTACGGGATTTAACCCAAAAACCTCTATTATGAAATCACTACATTGTTGAGCTAAAATCTTGCACCCCCGTTAATCGAACTTGTAGAGATGCATTCATTACGAGAAGGGATGATTGGGCAGTGGTCAGGAATAATAAAGGTCTGGCAGCCAAGGAATGGAGCGCGTCCAATAGAGCGTCCACCGAGGGAGATGGAGCAATGAATTTAGTTTGCGTGCAGCATGGGGAGATATGCTGGATGGATTGTTGCATCGCAAGATCATGAGAGGTGGCAGCGGCGGCTTCAGGAGGCCTTCATCCAGCAGTGGAGTGAGCATGACTGGTGACGACCACTAATGATGGCGATTGATGGCGATAACTGATCATTATTATTTTTGTGTTTAGTTTTTTGTCTTACCGCCATTTCCGATCAGCACGGTTGACTACATACGCTGCAAAACAAGTTCAACATAATAATTGTTTTTTTACCCTTTTATCTGCCAACAAAACTGACACCTTTTTTTTACAAGGAGTCATGTTTGCATAGACCACAATACCTGCAGTCGTAATGCAAACAAAAAACATAACTCTGATAATGTATGCACTGTCCTTGAAGTTGATAGGTCCACACCCGAGACGGCTTTCCTTAGAGCCTAGACTCACATGGTGTTGCATTATGACTGCAGGTATTGTGGTCTATGCAAACATGACTCCTTGTAAAAAAAGGTGTCGGTTTTGTTGCCAGATAAAAGGGTAAAAAAAACAATTATCATATTTTTCTACTGGCAAATTAAGTTCAACATACATTATGGTAGTGATTGATTGTTGATGATGATGATGATTGTGATGATGTCACGAGGGAGGAGAGAGTGCGTACAGACTGCAAAGCCTTGTCCCTGAGTTCTGTGTCCGTCAGCAGTTGCTCATCATCGCTGCTCCTCCCCTCGCTGTCGCTGCCGCTCGCGAGTCTGGGCACAACGAGAAACACAGACGCGTCGTGCTGCGGCAAAGAGCAGGTGACCTCCAAGAATGACCTCTAGAAACCGCTCCGATGCACACGGCCAAATACGCTGGAGCTCACGTATCCTGCCGCACGGCAGTCGACCGTTTTATACGCGAATGGTGTTACCGAAGTACGCTTTTATTTAGTTCTCTGGTGTGATTTCAGGTTGTGCTACGTGCTGTTCGGCATGACGCGCTGGGAGCGAAAGGTCGGACATCAGTCGAACATTACCTGGAGAGAACACATCGGAGAGATACACAGCACGGCAAGGCCGTAGCCATGGAGTCAACATTGGGGGGACCAAATCTTCCAGCGGGTCTGGGGTCCCCCCCCCCCAGAAAAAAAAAAATCTAAATTTGAAAACTAATTTCCTGCCATTTCCTGTCTAAAATATAAAGAAATTCACTAACACATGGGATGGACTTTTAATATATTTTTTACAATAATGTCTAATAGTGTATTGTATTACATTGATCTGTTTTTTTTCTTTTTTACCTTTTCTTGTTTCATTGTATGTAATGGCAGAGATATAAAGTACAACCATAACCACAATCATATAAACAGCAATCTATGAATTGTTACATGAAGACAAGTCCAGATATTGTGGCCAAGGGTTAGAAAATAGTTGTTTTTATTTACATAGCATCGCAATTATTATTAAAAAAACATATTTTTAGAGCAATATATTGGAGGGGACATTTTTAGCATATTTGATTATATATATTGGGGGGGATGTGTCCCCCCCAATATATATATTCTAATTACGGCCTTGCAGCACGGAAACCTGCGGAGACATACAATCCTAATTGTCGACGTGCTTAACATTATACCAACAAGTATCAACTTTAGTTTTGGGGAATAAGACTTCCCAACAGCAATCGTGAATGAATATCAAATGCCAGTGGCTGTCATCAGATTTCACTAAATAGCTGATCGCTGTGCATTGTTTTTGCCGAAATCGGTTCACAAAAAGACAAAACTTAAGGTTACTGCGACACAATGCTGTCTCCACTTGCCCAGAAGAGTAACAAAAACACGGAAAAGGGCTAAGCTCACTGCGACGGAGATGTTTCTCTCTGTTAAACCAGATGCACAAACCCCACAGATCCAAAACGCCAAGCAGCCGGCAAGAGATAAGAGTTATAGATCTGGAATTGAGTAAGCTTACACGAACTTGGGAAAGTAGATTAGGGAGAACATCCCAAAGTCGTGCAGCACGAGGAAGCGTCTTTGTCGATGCGAGCACATCCCTTACTTGGTGGATGGAAGCTCAAGGTCAAAGTTCGCAGCCTGGGTCGGTGGGGGGAGGCTGAGCAGTTGCCACGTGGAGCCACCTCGCTCCGACACCGCGTCCGCACCCTGCTGCAGGCACACGTCACGTGACAAGGACAACTGCAGGCACTGGGCAGGTAGGCGGCCGGACGGATGGTTGGTCAGATGTGTGGCGAGTTTAGTAGGCGATAGGGGGACCTTGCAAATGTTGTGGGTTTACTCACCAACACACCGGTGCACTGAAGTAGTAACTAATTGGCACGATTTGTTGACATGCGTCCGGTGGTGGGTTAACGCAATCTAATCCAAAAACTTTATTACGAATAATATTGGTAGCGAAAGCCTACGTGTTAAACTAGTTGAGTAGGTGCCTGATTGAACAGCTGGATGGCTATGTGGCTGGCTAGGTGGGTAGCAGGTGACTGGGAGACTGGCTGGATAGCTGGGGTAGCTGATTAGAAGATTGTGTGGCTTCCTGACTGAGTAGGTGGCTGAGAGGCTGACTTGTTGGGTGGCTAGGTGGTTGACTGGCTGGTTGATTGGGTGGATGGGTGGTTAAGTGGCTGGGTATTTAGTTGGCTGGCTGATTGGAGAGCGGATTGACTGGTTGGCTGTGGAGACAGCTGGCTGGTTGGCTGTGTGACTATCTGGGTGGTTTGTTAGCTGATGGGATGTAGCTAGGTGGCAGTTTGACTAGGCAGTTGAGTAACTGGCTGTGTAACTGGCTGAGTGGATCTATCATAGCAGTTTGCAAAACATGGCAACAAGTGGCAGTGATGAGACGCACCAGGTGAAGACCCTCACCTGGTAGTGCTGATAAGCACGAGCTGTCAGTAGCTCGTTCGCTCGTTGCTCCACACAGCCAAGGGTGGTCATGACCACCTGCTCCAATAAGTCCTCGCCATGGCCAAAACAGAGCCCAGCTGAGCCTTCAGACCCTCCAATGTGACTCAGAAGAGAACTGATCTCTGGGAAGAGACCGAGAGAGAGAGAGGTAGAATGCAACCTAACGAAATCAACGCACGGTGAGCGATTCTGTGGCTTCGTGACGCTTCGAGTCTAAACTAAGTGAAAACATTTGTTTCAACCAGGTAAGGCCCACTGAGCTATACAGATTTTTTTCAGAAGCGACCTGGCCACAAATGATAGCTCACCGAAGTGGCTTATCATCACGTGAAGATCTTTCGCAGACAAATACTCTAAACGCGTGATGCCGAGTCTAAATGTGTTGGGAAAAACCGGAGAAAAATCCACGCGACCACTGGGAGAGAAGAGAGCAAGAAGATGCAAACTCCAAAAAGGTGTCAGTTTTGTTGCCAGATAAAAGGGTAAAAAAACAATTATCATATTTTTTTGCTGGCAAATGAGGTACCAATGGCGTAAATGCTTACCCCGAGCTCTCATACTCTGATGGTGCATTGTCTTTCAGTTGTGTGCCTTTTGGCGTCATCTGGTCCAACCCATGTGAGACTAGGCTCTAAGGAAAGCTGTCTCGGGTGTGAACCAATCAACTTCAAGGACAGTGCGTACATTATCAGAGTTATGTTTTTTGTTTGCATTACGACTGCAGGTATTGTGGTCTATGCAAATATGACTCCTTGTAAAAAAAGGTGTCAGTTTTGTTGCCAGATAAAAGGGTAACAAAAAACAATTATCTTATTATACAGCAGGCGTCAGAGGTCCAGGATGGGACCCACGAGGAGTCTTGTCGCACGCCGCCTACCGCTCTGCAGCTGGCTGCCCATCCTGCGCCGCCGCCGATTGTCGCCACGCAGCCGCTCCGCCTCGCGGCCGGCGTTTCGCGCCCGCTCCTCCAGCAGGCGCGCCTCGTCCCCGAGCCGCGAGTCGCGCTCCGCATCGCTCCGCCGGCCGTCGCGCAGCTCGGTCGTCAGCTGACGCGCGGGGGGGGGGGGGGGGGCAAAGATCCACCCGCGTAGCCTTTCACAGACTGTTGGGGCAAGTGCCCTTAGTGGGCACCAGAGGTCGCAAACGGGTTTTGATTCCTTACCCGTACCCGGCCGCACCAGGGTCGCAAATGGGTACCCGTACCCGGCTGGGTACGGGTACCCGTTCCCTACCCGTACCCGTACCCTACCCGAAATGAGTGACAAACGGTGACTCACCAGTGACTCACGGCCTACCCGTACCCGTACCCGGCCACACCAGGGTCGCAAACGGCTACCCGTACCCGTACCCGGCCGGGTATGGGTAGCTGGGTATCGGGTAGGGTACGGGTATCGGGTACCCGGTTGCGACCTCTGGTGGGCACCTATGAAAGCCGGAATGGCACACAAGGGGCGCGGGGGTGTACAACGCTACGCCCGGCTGCCGTTGTCCCCGCACTGCTGATGTTTACACACCGCACCGGGTAGAGTACTCATTTAATGTTGAGTAGACCTAGGCGAGGCTCAGAACTGGTTCAAATATTCGCCACTATTATTGGTCGTGAGCGGGAATCAAACTCGGGTCACCAAATTTGCAGCGCAATGTGTTGAGCTAACACAAAGATCCCCTTAAATGCTTAAGAGACTGCTGGGGCAAGTGGTGTTAGCGAGCACCTATTGAGGCCAGGCATTGACGCAGAGAAACGGTGTGCCTTCAAAACCAGATGCGGTAGCAACACTTGGAGAAAACACCAGACCAAATATGCAATGCGAGATTCAGTCCACGTCTGTCCAAAGTGCGATATAAACGCTATGCAGCCGGGATTGGTCTCGTCAGTCATAATGCAAAACAACTCTTTCACCTTCCGTTCTATCGTTTTGGACTCGCCCCGGCAGGCAGTCGTCATCGTTTCGATAGCCGTCTCTGAGGTCGGAGCAGGACATCAGAGAGCGGTGTGACCAGCATCATGCCTGGCTGCCTTTGCTACACCCACACCGAGGCGTCCGAACTGTGGCAAGTACTAATTTAAAGGCCGATTTGACCTACACCGCTCGCCAATGAATTTGTCCGCGGCGTGGCGTGAAATCCCGGTCACCCGAATCGCAAAAACAATTGCGTGGCCCACTGCGCCACCGTTCCCCGTACGTCCTCAGCCACAGCGGCACCCGCAGTCCCACCCACCTTGTCGATCTCATCGTTGAGCTGCTGGATGGCCGCGCTCTGCTCCGAGACGTAGTTGTAGAGGGCGAAGTTGTTTTCTTCCCCTGTGGAAAGAAGCATCGATAATCCTTTGATCCAAGGTTTCCTCCGTGACTGCTTGTCCACGTTTTGTGATCCCTTTGTGATATCCCGCCAATTAACAACGTTTTTTTACCTTAATTCTAGATTTGAAGCTTCACACTCACATCTGACCACATTCTGACAAGCTCCCCCCTCCTCTCCTCCCCCTTAACTTGTATTTAAGAGCTTGCATCTTGAATCCCTGCCTCACTTGATGCAGCAAATCTGGCTGTGACGGTCCCACCTGATGACGGAGACTTGTGTTGCCTCCGAAACGTCGTGATTTTTATTATTTAATTTTTTATTAATTTTAATTTCATTTTTTACCTACGTGACTTTACCGAAAGAACTAAGAGTATTTTTTTCCCTTCTTCCTCATCGGTGCGTTGCTCATCCACGCCGGGAGGCGCTGCACAGGCCCCACGCCCCGTGCCACAGAGACGTTTGCTGCATGGCAGCGAAAAGTGACATTTTGAATTCTCACAGATGGAATTCAGCCGAATTTAGTGAGGAGAAAAACCCTAACATTACGTGTCAGGGTGTTTTTGTGTGCTGTGATCTTGAACTTAGGATGCTGGCTCAGTACAGGGACAGTGAAGCAGATAATGTTGTTGAGCTCCGAGCATGAACAGGTGTGTAAGTGTGCGTGTGTGTGTAGGCCTTCATAGGTGCTCGCTAACAGCACTTGCCCCTACAGTCTGTTAAGGTTATAAGGGGGATTTTTGTCTTTGTGTGCGCGTGCGGGGAGCGGTGGTGTAGCGGTTAGCGCGCTGCGCTACGAACCTTGCGACCCCGAGATTGATTCCCGCTCACGATTATCTGAACCGGTCCTGGGCCTCGCTTAGGTCAACTCGGCCTCAAACGAGTACCTGGTGCGGTGTGTAAACATCGCCACTGGGGAGACAAAGGCGGTCGGGCGTGGTGCTGGCCACCCACCCCCTCGTGTGCCGTGCCGGCCTTCATAGGTGCTCGCTAACAGCACTTGCCCCTACAGTCTGCTAAGGCTATACGGGGGATCTTTGTGCGCGCGCGCGTGTGTGTTCACACAGTGCGTGTGTGTGTGTTCACACAGTGCGTGTGTGTGTGTTCACACAGTGCGCGCGTGTGTGTGTTCACACAGTGCGCGCGTGTGTGTGTTCACACAGTGCGTGCGTGTGTGTGTTCACACAGTGCGTGTGTGTGTGTGTTCACACAGTGCGTGTGTGTGTGTTCACACAGTGCGCGCGTGTGTGTGTTCACACAGTGCGTGCGTGTGTGTGTGTGTGTGTTCACACAGTGCGCGCGCGCGTGTGTGTGTTCACACAGTGCGTGCGTGTGTGTGTGTTCACACAGTGCGTGTGTGTGTGTTCACACAGTGCGCGTGTGTGTGTTCACACAGTGCGTGTGTGTGTGTGTGTGCACACAGTGCTGGCCTCACGCTCCATAAACTTGGAGTAGAAAAGTTTCCCGTCCACCTCCTGCCCGCTCCGGTCGCCAGGGCCGCCGTCTTTCTCCAGGGAGCGCCGGATCTGAGAGATGTGAATACGCAGCGCTGGAGCATGGCAACATTTAGAGAGCCCCACCTCGACTTCCCACTTGGCAGACGCCAGGGACCGCTCTTCATCAACAAGCAGGAGGCGGCGTCGGCTGAGGTTAACGGACAATGCCATCAAGGCGGTCCCTGCACCCTTCTTACTTTGCCTACCGAGCCCTGTGCCCCCAACTCACCTGGAGTTATACGGTACACAACACACACTCACGCGCATATGCACAGTCGTCAAGCGCTGGGTGACACGAGCGACCATTAAAGTGCGTACACGTGTGTGTGTGTGTCTGTGCAGCTGTGTACAGGCGATGTGCAGCCGGTTCAGGTAATCGTCACTGGTGTACAGGTGATGTGCAGCTCTGTACAGGTGATACGTACGGGTGTGCACAGGTGATGTGTACAGGTGACGTGTACAGGTAGGTACAGGTAGGTACAGGTGTGTGCAGTGTCTATGGGTGTGTACAGGTGATGTGTACAGGTGATGTGTACAGGTGATGTGTACAGGTAGGTACAGGTGGGTACAGGTGGGTACAGGTGTGTGCAGTGTCTATGGCTGTGTACAAGTGATGTGTACAGGTGACGTGTACAGGTAGGTACAGGTGTGTGCAGTGTCTATGGGTGTGTACAGGTGACGTGTACAGGTGAGGTGTACAGGTGCGTGGCGTCTCCCCCCACCGCCTCGCGGATGCCCTCGCCATCGTCGAGCCCCAGCGCGAGGGCGAGGGTCGACATGCGGCGGTGCGTCCGGCGCGACCCCTCCGCCTCCGTGCCCGCCGACGCGTGCAGGAACGCCGGCAGGGCCACCGACCTGCGACGGCTCATCCCTGCGGCACACACCGGTGGGCGGGGCGAGACGTTTCGGGCAACGTGGCAGAGAGAGGACTCCCCAGGGCGCAAAGCGTGGCCCCCATTCAGTCAGTTTTTTTTGTGTTTTATCGGTTTTTAGCTTTTTTTCGGGTTTTAGCGTTTTTTGGGGGTTTTTTCGGGGACCAGGGGGAGGCGGCGGGGGGGGGGGGGGGGTCCCACGTGCCTGCCAGCTCCTGCAGCCGCCTGACATCGGTGTCGCTCAGCTCGGCGAGGCTGCCCTTGGCCACGCGCCCGGCTCTGGGGCTGCCGGTGCCGCCGCCGCCGCCGCCAGGAGAGCCGTCGCCCTCCAGCAGCGCCGCGATCTGCTGAGACGCCGCATCGTACCGCGCCACCGCCTCCCGCTGCTCCTCCAAGCGCTTGCGTCTCGCCTCGTCTGTCGATGTAAAAAGGAGACCGCCGTTCTTGACGATTTCAGGACGAGACAAAACTTGCGTCTCCCCCGTGAATGGGGCGCGGCTTGTTTTGTCTGTCAGTCCGCTGCTGGATGAGGGCCCCACCCCCGCCCCGCTCGCTTTGTGTGTCATGGGCAGGGCTCGGTGACCAAAAAACAACAATAAGAAAAAATTTTGTTCGAATTCTGTAAAAAAAAAACTTCAATATTTGAAGAGCCGCAAAGCAAGTGGTGAATACGAGACGGTGGTCCTCGATGAGTAACGTGGCGAAGCAGCAGAGTCCTTAAGGAGCTGCGTGTTACCAACCCCTCCCACTCGTGGAGAACATTTAACATTTAACTGTACATCAGTGGGGGGGGGGGAGGGGGGGGTAAAGATGGGGAGCATAGACATTTTGGTCCACGCTGCACTACAACAATTAATTTTGCTGCGCCGTAGTCTACGACAACTGTTTTGTGCGTGGTGGTGCTGTGGTAACGCTTATGCCTCAAATTGTATGCACGGTGAGCTTCATTCGTGCCGTACGTAGCCAACCGTGCTAATCAGAGGTGCGGAAGAAGGGCACCGAACTGCACACATTGAGTCGGGGCCTGGGTTAGATTCCTGCAGTGTTTGTATGTTCTCCCCCTGTTCTGTAAGAGTTTCCTCCGGGTTTTCCGGTTTCCTCCCATAGCCAAAAACATTCAAACGTGATTAGTACTGTACAGTATTGGCCAAACATCCCAATGCAGGACCCTCCTGAAAATAAAGGTCTTTGGACCCAGTGTGGCTTTGCTGGATAAATAGGTAATTATTATCTCAGCACTATCCAATACAATATAGCAGATCATTGTTTCATTATCCCGAGGTCTGGCGTGGAATCACGGCGGGCGAAAATAATTCCGAATGTTATTTTAATTGGAATATTTTAAAACATTGAATCCAGTAAATTAGCAAATGTTGAGGTACCAAACTGGGGCTTTAAATAAGTCGCAAAATTAGTTCAAACACAAATAGGTATAAATATACATGTACACACATTATTACGCGCGTGTATGCGCATGCACATCGCCGTACTCAACGAGAGTGCGGAGAATTGCCCAACTCCATCAGCAGTCTTGAGCCCGTGGTTAAAACTCCACGTTCCTATGACGGGGGACCAGCCCATTCATAAAACGACCAATATATTAATTTGACAAAGCGGCTACCAATTTTCACCGACCAATGAGCGGCGGGGATTTATCTCAGTGTGCCTGGCGGCTCTGTCACTTTCGCCCGCAGCAGGGAGGCGATTGCAAAGGGGCCGCTGACCCAGCTTGCGTTGGCTGCGCTCCAGCTCGTCTTGCGACACTCGCCGCTTGTCCTTCTCCAGCAGGAAGCGCTGCAGCCCGCCCTCGTGGTCGCTCGCCAGCTGCAGCTCGCGCATCTCCGCGTGGAACATCTCCACCTCCTTCTCGTTCTGCTCCCGCACGCGGCTCAGCTTGGCCTGCGCATCCTCCCTGCGTCGCGCGGTCACGGCGAGGCGGTCACGGCGAGGCGTTCCGTTAAAGCGCTCGAGGACAACAACACCACCGCCACTCCCGTACGTTTAAAGCGCTCGAGTAAAAGCATTCCCTCGTTATTCGCGAGGGATACGTCCCGGAGATGCTCGTGTGAATCGCACATTTCGCGTATAACGACAGAGCCAGACTGGAGACTGTTGAAGAGTTTTACAGCTCCGTCTCCTTTTAAATAATGTCTGCCCTGTGCCCATCGTGATCCCCAGCCAGGTCGTTGTCAAACGGAGCAGGGGGTCGTGACTGATGGCTGCCTCACCTCGATTGGTGAGCTTCGCTCGCTGCCTCCATCGATGCTTTCATCTCCTTCTTCAGGTCCTTGAGCTCCTGCAGGTGACATGACAGCACAACCGTCGGTTGTAGGCATTGTCCGAATTTGACCCTGGACCTGCCCGTACCTCGAATAAGACGAGTTTCGGATCAAAAAGATTGTAAGGGTAATTCCGGATATTTTTTCAGATATTTGGATCGGTTAGATGATGGAATAATTAATTTAAGGCATTCTCATGCTTACGAAAGTTACATTACCTGACGTAATGTGGTGTCACTTTTGTCCAGAAAATAATGTAAGTGGAGGCACTGAAATTACGTATCTAGGGGGATGGGTAGACATCCCCCTAGCAACTCGATTTGGCTCAGCTTTATGAACGATGGCAAACTGCGCCACCGAGATGGGAAAGACACAGATGGGCGTGAGTGCTGTACTGTGCTGTATGCCACACTCACTCTGCATGTCGGTGTGCTGACCCTAATAGGTGTTCGCTAACAACGGCATCTGTAAAGCAGTATTCGGCCCGTGTCTTCATGTCACATGGCCCCTGGCCCCGTGAGAGGCCCTGCGCTTCCAAATGGCCCACAGACGGTGTGGTGCCCGTCGCTGCATCTTAGCGTCGTGTCTGCTGTGGAACTGCGACCCAAACACCAACGCCTTCGCGAGACCAAGGCACGAGCAGGCGTTTTCGTTCGTGCCCGCGTAAAAGTGAGCCGCGATTTTCTTTCGGGTTCATAATTGTACACGTGTGTGCGTGTGCATGTGGAATTTCTTTCGCACCATACGTAGCCAACCGTGCTGATCGGAGGTGGACACCGCTGAGGTGTGCGTGTGTTTGCGTGTTCCAGTCCAACTCGACCCTTGATAAGGAAGGTTCCCACAATGAGTTTATATTATTCTATTTCCGGTTCTGTTTTGGTTATATTATTCCTCCTCGCTCCCTCCCCCTTTCTGCCATTATTCTTCCCCTCCCCCATAAACAGCCCGCTCCCGATTGTTACCCTCGCCACGGTACGGCAGTGAGCTCGGATGTCCTCCGGCCGGTCTCTAATTTTGAGGGTACATCACTCCGGGTTTGGTACATGCTGGCCATCGAACAAAGACGCTCACCGCATCGCGCGCTTTCAGATGCGCTTCCGCGGCCGTCTGGAACGCTCTTCCCTTCGATATTTGGAAGCCACTGGAGCTATGTACTTTTAAATCCGGATTTAAAATTCGTTTCTATGGAACTCTGCTTTTTGTGTTTAGTTTGTTGTCCTTCCCCCCCACACCTCCGATTAGCGCGGTTGGCTACGTACGGTGCAAAATAAGTTTAGCATACATACATACAGAAACCCGCAGACACCCAGACCCAGAGACACCAATAGACCCATAGAGACTCACAGAGACCCACAGATTGGCGCGGTTGGCTACGTACGGTGCGAAAGAAGTTCTAAATTCCTCCCATTTGGAATCTACTTTGTATTCTGGTTTTCTTGAATTACAATAAAAACAATTTTTACAACAACATTTTTTTCCCCCACCCAGCTGCAAAGCTAGAAACGGGGGGCGTTCGTCGTCGGTGAAGAAGCGGGCGACCTTCTCGAGCTTGCTGTGGACGACGAGGAACTTGTCGCGCTCGCAACGCAGGGTGTCGATGTCTCCTCGCAGTCGCCCGTTCTCCGTCAGCTGCTCACCCAGCTTGGTATTCGTCTGCTCACGCGGACAAAAGATTGCGCCGCCCCACGTGGTCGCACACACCAGAGAGGGCAAGTGCTGTCAGCGAGCGTCGTCGAAGCCCGGGACGATTGGTCAGCGCCACGCCCCCCGGTCGCCTTTATCTCCCCAGTGCTGACGTTTACGCACCGCACCAGGTACTCATTTGATGCTAAGTCGACCTAGGGGAGGCTCAGGACCGGTTCAAATAATCGTCAATGACGTTGGCTGCGAGCGGGAATCGAACTTGGGTCACGGGGTGTACGTAATGCAGTGCGTTAACCACTGTGCCACCGTTATTCACTTGCCCGCTCAAGGCTAATACTTAGACGTGCACACATACCGGCTGTGGACAAGCAGGCAGAAAAACAAGTCAAAGTGAAATGTTTTCCTTACACACGTGGCACCTCTCTAGCACACATCTTCCACCCACTATTACATAAAACTGTTTGTGTTTTACCAGGTAAGGCCCACTGAGCTATGTAGCGACCTATCCACAAATGATAGCGAAACGAAGTTGGTTATTGTTGCGTGGAGTTTATAGCAGCCAAATACTCTAAACGCGTGATGTTTCTAAATGCGGAGGGGAAAAACCGGAGGATTCGGAGACAAATCCAAACTCCAAATATACAGCAGTCGTCAAGGTTGGGATCGACACCCACCACCTAATTAATATTCATGAACATAAAACTAGACACTTCTAAACAACGAGAGAGAGAGAGAATGTATTTTATTCATAGTAGTTTCAAATATAAAATTTGAAAGCAAGTTGTGGCTGTGACTGTAGTTGTTGTATACAAGTGCAAAGACATGTGATTCGAGTTGTGACTGTGAATGTCGTGATGGAGTCAATTGTACGTGCCATCGCTACTGAGCTCATAATAAAGGGCATTTTTTTGGGGGGGTTGATTCGCGTAAATATAAACGTGCCGTTAACCCCGCCACCACCCGACACAGCGAGACATCGTAGTCGAATTGTAAATGTTGTGAGTTTACTCTCCAACACACCGGGTGTGCTGAAGTAGCAACCAATTGGCACGTCTTGTTTACTGTGACAAACCTTACGAATCGGCTGTGTCGGGTGGTGGCGGCTTTAACGACACCTCGATTATGGATAACACTGCTCGCGAAAGCCTACGAGCTCATATGAGTCGCTCACCGTGTCCAGCCGCGTGCTCGCGTTGTGAATCTTGCTCTGCACGTGGAGCTGCTTCACTGGAGCCGCTCGCTTGCGCTCAAGGGTTTTCTCCATGGCCCCGATCTGAATTGGGCGGGTGGTGGTCACGCGCAGAGGAACAACAACGTCGCGCTGCGTGCGCTCCGCCGTGGGAACCCCCCCCCCCCCCCCGGTGTCATCATCGCAGCAGCTCCTCCTGGCTGCTGCCATCGAACAAAGGCGGCGGTCACCGCATCGCGCGGCGCTTTCAGATGCGCTTCCGCGGCCGTCTGGAACGCTCTTCCTTCCGATGTTATGGGAAGCCACTGGAGCTTTGCGCTTTTAAATCATATAGATTGACAAACTAATTTCTTTACAGCTGCTTCTTGTGCTTAGTTTGGTGTCCTTCACCGGCACCTCCGATTATCACGGTCGGCGACGTACGGTGCGAAATAAGTTCAACATCAAAGATCAAAGATCCCCCATATAGCCTGAACAGACTGTAGGGGCAAGTGCTGTTTGCGAGCACCTATGATGGCCAGCACGGTACACGAGGGGGTGGGTGGCCAGCACCACGCCCGACCGCCTTTGTCTCCCTAGTGGCAATGTTGACACACCTCACCAGGTACTCATTTGAGGCTGAGTCGACCTAGGGGAGGCCCGGGACCGGTTCAGATAATCGTCCCTGGTGTTGGCCATGAGTGGGAATCGAACTAGTGTCGCCGGGTTCATAGCGCAGCGCGCTAACCGCTACACCACCGCTCCCCCACCGCTCCCCACAACATACATACATACACATACATACACACATTCATACACACACACATTCCATTTGTGGTAACCCCCCAAAACTCCTGCACCTGGAATTAATTGGCAGCGTCTGCATCGCCCACGGCCGAATCACCCGCAAATCGCCCAATTCTCATCAGATGACGGAAGCTAAACAGGTCTGAGCCTGGATAGGACTTGTATAGGCTACCGCCATGGATAACGCCGGTGTTCAATGCTGCTGCGAGAGCAGAGGGCAGTGCAATGCAACTCCTTGTTGAATCGCACTTGTATCATGCGCTCCCATACCGATGCTCCCTCGAATAACCCTCGCGACCTGCACGGCGTCATGGGCGAGGCGTTTATCCGGCGGCCTGGGCTGTATATGTCTGCACCGCCACGCCGAGATAAACCCAGCTTGCAAATGACACAGTGGATTACACAGTCCAAACAAGCTGGTAATACGGACCCAGTAATGGAGGCTCTATTTTTTTTAGGTGCAACAAAGAGGCGAGCTCAGAAAAAACATGCGAACGCATACTCACACAAGTGCACATTTAGGCATTTGTGCACTTACACCCACGACCTTGTGTAGAAAATCATCCCACTGCCTCACAGCACATATTTTATTTTTAGTTGTTGTAAAAGTGCTTTCTGAAAGTGTTTCAAAGTCAATCTTGCCCCTAAATGGTAGAGATATGGGTACTGATATTTGTAACCTGTGTTGGTAAGTTTCATAGTGATTGGTTGAATTATTTTGCAATTTCCATATATAAAACGTGGGCAAGTGTCCTCGGACGAATGAACAAACGGATGGACAGACACACAGCCTACATCATTGGCATGCTGCATCCATTTGTCCCCTCAAGGTCCCTAAGATCTGGGGATGCAGATCTCCTCTCCGTATTCCCAGGTCGAGGTTTCAGTCCATGGGTGACCGAGATTTTTCCGGTGTAGCTCCCAGGCTATGGAACGCTCTTATTCCACGAGCTATCGGAGCGATCGCCGAGTCTGTGGACATGTTTAAAATGCTCCTTATAACCTATTTATGCGCTTCCGCTCATTAAACTTTTAGTTAATTTAGTGAATGATTTTTTAAATGTATTTATTATATTATTTTTTGCTGAGTGTCTGCTGCTGCTGTGTCCTGTACAGTGTTTTGAGATCCTTGATGAAAAACCGCTGTACAAATGGAATTACTATGATTATTACTTCCCAGAAATATCGATCTGTAGCCTGCAGCCTCTCCCTCGTAGTTTTTACCACACACAAATATGTGCAGCATTGCACGTGCAAAACCTCTCCAAACCATTAGCTCCAAAGAACTGAATGTGTGGTCATTTTGTCGTTTAGACCAATACTCGACGAGTTGAGCGCACGTAGCCAACAAAAAAATGGTCACACATTCAGTTCTTTGGAGTTAGTGGTCTGGACAAGGCCGAAGGCTTTTGTACAGGAGACCCGCATATATGTGTTTTGTTAAACCTATTTATTGTCTGGCCTGCACAAACGCTTCTGTTGTGAAGGGTTTTAAAATGATCATTTACAAATTTGAAACTCTCCCCTCTTTTAACAGCAATGCCAAAACAGTTCACGGGTTCAACGACAACTCCAATTTTGCAAGGGTCAGCAATGACTAACGAGCAATCCAAGTTTTGTTGGGGGGACGGGGGGGACGGGGGGGCGGGGCGGCATTGGCATGGTGATGGAAGTATTTCTCTGTGTCAATACCAGCGTAGGGAGCAAATTGACACAAGTTTAGCATTAACTTGTGGCTTCTCTGCGTGGGTCAACGCTTCTCTGGAAATTAGAAAAGCAGGGCTCCCAACAGGCCCCCCACCCCCCCCCCCCAGAGGCTTACGGCCACTCGCGAGTAACGATGCGTGACCACACGGGCCGTTTGGAAACCAGCTGAACGCACAAACACAGCAAAGACAAGGGGTGAAGATTTGTATTTATAGGATGCTTAAATCCTTCAGCATCCCAATGTACCTCGCACAACAGCTTGGCCCGAATGAATGACGTCCGTTTCGCCGAGATTACGGTATTCGTTGGAGCTGTATTTAAGTTTAGGTGAAAAGACGAAAGAACACAAGCGAGCGATGATCACGAAAGGCAAAAGGAGTAATGGCAGGATCCAATAGCATTTGGAGAAGCAAGCGAATCAGCTACAAAATCAAACTGAACATCTTCAGTACAGCTTTGTACGCCTGCGAGACTTGGACATTAGAAAAATACTGACAGAGATAAGATGTCGGCACTAGAAATGCATTGCTACAGAAGGATACTGCATCTAAGCTGTAGTGACCAAATAAGAAAAAGGCTGCATATAGAAGAAGACCTGATGGTGCAGGCAGCGATGAGAAGGAAACTGGCACTATTTGGACACATGTGTAGGATGGACAACTGCAGGATAATTAAAAATATGTTCTTCGGAAAAATGGAAGGAACTGGAAAAAAGAGGAAGACCTCACAGAGGATGGCTTCATGACGACAGAAGAGATTTGTGCCAGAAAGATGTGGCCACTATTTGGGCATATTGGCACAAGACAGAGAGGAGAGTGGAAACAAATTATGAAATGTCCAGTGGACACCCTTGGGGCTATCCGCCCATGGATTGTGACAATGACGATGATGATCAGGTTAAAGTTTGATTTAAATCTTTCGTGACTGCAGGGATTCATATTTCTTTGTTCTTTTGGTAAAGTTACGTAGAAGGGGAAAAAAACAATAAAAGAATAAAAATAAAACAATAAAATTGCATTGTTTTATTTTTATTATTTTTTTGTTTTACCCCCCTTCTAAGTGAACAATAAAAGAATAATAATAAAACAATAAAATCGTATTGTTTTATTTGTATTACTTTATTGTTTTTTTTTTCCCTTCTACGTGACTTTACCGAAAGAACCAAAGAGATGATCAGGTTGGCCACCGTGAAACCGTGAGAAGGCTACCAGAAGTATAGCAGAGCCGCACAAACGCCCTACTGAAGCCACCTCGTGGCCAGCAGACCTCTGCATTGTCATGTAGCTCCTGAACATATTTGCCAATCGCATGAATAATAACCTTCATCCCATGGCCACCTCTGCCATTCGATTGTCCCGCAGCAGCCTCGCCTAAGGGGATCGTAATGGCGACCGTCCCTACGTGGGCAGCACCGGCCAGCAAATGGGCGTCGTATGCCCTGTAGGGGTCGATGTTGCAATGGGGCGTTTACATCTCACACTACACTCAGAATCAGAGCTATTTCCCGACGGAAGCCCATCCAGCTAAGAAGCTTTTTTTCCAAGGGCGACTCATCTCCCCGAGTATGAAAGTGCACGGGCCACACATCCTTGTCTGCGTGTGGCTTCTCATCTAAACATGCTCTCTGAAGCGAAGCAGACAGCACCAGCAGCGGTAACTAAACATTCATGAACGGCCAAACATCTCGCTGTAGGACCCGAGAGCTTGGGAAATTGTTGGCACCAGTTCCGGCTTGTCTGCAATTTCTGATGCCTTAGAATCGTTCCCTCTCTCCCAGAGAGTGAACAAAAAGACGTGCATTACAAATAATAAATCATTATGTTGATTAATAATTGTTAATTTAATCCACAAACTGAACCAGACAGCCTCTGACCTGGTCGTCCAGCATTTGCTGTCTTTGCAGTTCCTGCTCAATCTGCTCATCGAGATGTCCGTTTCTTGCCAGGAGTGAGGACACTCTTCCTGCGCTGTACCTCTGTCCTCCTCGATGGCTGGCAGCCACTGCCAGCTTCTGGAGAGTGGTCTTTCTCTCTTCCTCCAGACGAGACAGCTCCTGCCTAGCAATCGCAAAGACAACAACATTCATCATCCGTTCTGGGCAGCCTCACCGGGGACTCAAGGGGAAAGACCCACCCCCCCTCTGAGCGGAGGTGGCCGGGTGGCTCATGAGACACAGAAGCTGAGCCGGCACCGCTTAGATTCTGGTTTGAATCCGGGTATCGGCCGGCCCAAGAGTAGCGAGTCACATGCATGCAACTTGAACTTATTTCGCACAGCGCATAGCCAACCGTGCTAATCGGAATTGTGCGGAGGAAGGACAACAAAAATAAAATCGATGGCCTCAGACGATCACAAATGAATGCACAAAAAAACCCAACTATATTAAATGAAATTTCGATTTAAAGCTTTCGTGACTGCAGGGATTCATCTTCTTGGTTCTTTCGGTAAAGTGACTTTACCGAAAGAACCAAGAAGATGAATTAAATTAGTTTATCATTGACGTTGACTACTTACAGCTGCAACAATTTCACTCTGACGACATACGATGAACACCGTGCAGGACATACGGAAGGCTGCGCCTCCCATATGGATAGAGAGGTCTACTGAACTTCCACCATTTGTCGTGGCACGGCATCATCTTCCAGCGCCGCTCTCCGACACATAGTGGTGCACCGCTAGTTGCCAGCGTAGCGAATGGTAATGTAATTTGCATGTGATAAAATGCCGATGGCACAATTGGAAAATAAGTATGGGGGGGGGGGGTGGGGAAGAAGAAAACAAACTTGTCACATTATAGTGCTGGTGAATAAACGCCATGCCATGTAATGTATTTTCGTTCCCAAGTCAGCCTAATTAAGTAAACACAACCTTTTCAATTAACATTCGCAGCCACGAGTCAACGTAGGTTTTTGATACTATTGTAGCGGTGTCAAGACCACTATGCTCGCACTCCAGTTATCAACACACAACGCGCGTGACACACTCTCACACACATAACACGTAACATGCCCGCACATGCACGCATCAGTAGACACTTCTTTGCCACCTCTAGCTGAAGAAAGAAACTAAAAAAAGAAAAAAGATCCCTGTTTACTTTGAAGTCAACGTGTCCTTGGACCTGACAAGCAGCAGAAACTCCCCCAAGACACCTGGAAATTGACAAGGCTGCATTTTCACAATGAATTCAAACAACAGACTCACGCCAAACAATTTTACCATGCTCGAGTATACATTTGCATAGATTTTAATGATCATTATCTGGCAGTGTAAGCTTAGCGGCAAAGGTATACTGCTAACAATCGGAGGCCTTGCGAATTCAAATCCTGCTTGGGGGGGGGGGTTGACTCAACCCATCATCCCTGTGGTGTCGATAAAATAGATACCACCTTTAGAGGAAGTCGACAGTGGCTGTCTGCCATTGGATCGTGAAATTTTCACAACCGGCTCATTGGCGGTGAGTGCCAGCCCACGATCCAACTGAGTGGGAAACCCCTCGTGATACTTATGACAACCTGTGTCATTTATATATCCAGAAAGAAAAAAACCTCACCAGGGCCCATGCCAACCACACTACTACGCCACCGTTGATGCCCGTGTGCCAGGTGCGAGTGTCCTCTGCACCGCTTACATCTGCTTGCGGATTTCGGAGGTTGATTCTCGCTTGTACACACGCTGCTCGCTCTGCAGCCTCCTCTGCTGCTGCACCAGCGACAGGTACTCCTTCTCACCTGGGCCACGCAACGCACGCAACCATCGGTCAAAAATCAACAGCAACGAAGACAGCGAAAACCGCTCGCCAGTAAGTGGGGGCGTCCTCACCACCGGGCTTCCTGCAAAGGCTCACCGGTCACAGCTCACCAGACACGTGGACAAGATTGGCACCTTTAAGAAACGGCTGAATTGCATCGCACTGTTTGTGTCGTTGTTGGCGGGCAAAATCAAATCAAGTCATTGCTAATTACATTTGATATTCGTGCCATTTTTATTGCGTGAGGCTATCACGAATGCGCTGTGTTTCGTAGACATAGTCCGCGGTAGTTTCGTAGTATGTGGCAATTGTTGCTAGATATGTTCTCGCAAACGAGTAATTTTCAGGTAATTCAGTCAGACCATGACTCTGGCATACACGTGCCTGCTGTTTTAAGAAAAACACCAGAGGATGCTTAACGTCCATTATGAAGCAGACACTGCATATTTGCAGTTAATACCACCCGCAGTATTAACCAGGGTGGCCGCGGGGGTCGAACCGCAAATGTCTTGCAACAAGTGGCAAAAGCGCTCCAGCTCGGCCACGACGGAGGCACGCTTTTGCGAGAAAAACAAGTTTGACAAGAAAGAACAATTCGCTACGAAGAGCTGCATTGGGTCCATACTGCATGAGCATTGGGTTTGCAGGATATGGAGTCTGAACTGGTTTCTGTCATTCTGCAACACAGTGGCTCTGTTCACTGCAAGCATCGCTCACCTAGCCCATTGTTGCACCACCCTAACCCTGTCTCATCAAAATGAAAATGCCGTGCCAATTTTTATGGCTTGTCTCATAAAAAAAAGAAAAACACTGTGGCCAAGCGATAGGTGGGGATAGGTGGGCCGTGTCGCCGGTTTGGAGTTCTCCAAGGTGCTCTGCGAATAACTTTTGTCATCACACCCACTGCAAGGCATTCAGCACTGGATTTCACAACAGCACAGCAAATAAACCCAGCTGCATGCTTTTACATGCTGTAGCCTTACAACGGTGTAATTTTTAGCGCGATACAGATGGTAGAAAATAACAGAAACGTCGTGTCTGTCTACGCAGTCAGCCATTTATTACCAGTTTGTCATGGATCATTAAATTTTCATTTCAAAAAGGCAAGCTTCACAGATTTCATCCGTCAAAATCACCCCGAATGCGCCCAATCTCACGAGACTTCAGACGTTAAGCTGGGTTGAGTCTGGTTAATACTTGGATGGGTGATCACCAGGGCTGACCAAGCGTTCTAGCCATGGGACTGGCCAAGTTAAAAAAAATTCTGATTCTATGTTGTCCTCCCAAACTAAAGACGAAGACTCATTAATATGGAACTGGACAAATATTCCGATGCAAGCAAGGGGTCTCTTTAAAATAGGGCGCTATATAAATCCTAAATATAATAGATTATTGATATTATTATTATTATTTATTTTTAGATTATTATTCATTCTTCACCTGAGGACGGATACTTGCGTTGTGGTCGAAACGTCGTGAGAATTATTTTATTATGTTTTATTTTTATTATTTTATTACTTCCCTTCTACGTGACTTTACCAAAAGAACCAAGAACATGAATCCCTGCAGTCACGAAAGCTTTAAATCGAAAGATTATTGATAATTTAACATAAATATTTTAAACAGGGCTTCACTTCAACTGGGGTGTGTTGGATTCTGTGACCTGGAGAATATTAGTGCATCCACTACACCACATGCAATATGCCTGTCGCTATGGTTGCGTGCTACTAGTCACGTGTCTACTCCAGTCGATCGGCGACCCAGAAAGTACTCCGCGAGAGAGGTTAAGCGATGATGATCAATAAACCCACGTGTGATCGGTCCTACCTTCGGCGTCACTGTCACGATCTGCCGAATCTTGCCGACGGGAAGAGCTCCTCTCTGGGCTCATGGTGCCGGCCGAATCCTGTCACACGGGCACGGCGGAGACTTGGAAAAACAACCCCAACGGTTTGCAGAAACAACAGGGCAGCTCTACACATTGGGCAATCCTCACAGTCGAGGATTCAAAATCTTCCCCGATAATTAAATATAAAAGTGTACTTTTCATGGCATTTGTCTACAGCTTTAGATAATATTGTTTTTATTATTAATTAAAAGTGTTGTCTGGATCGTTCTCTTGAGATGGAACAGGGTGTCAAGTGACACATACGTACAGACGTGAACGGACGGCACAATCACTGTTGCAACGTGGATAAAAAAAAGTCAGTTCGTCCGAGTATGTCCAACACCATTTTTCCCCGATCAACAAAAGCGGATAAATTTGTTCTATTTGGATTCCAGTCCTAATCGATTCACATTACTGGATGCAAGTAAAGCAAAAAAAAAAATCACAACATTTTTATAACCACGAATCGCCACGTCTTTAAAGTGTCTACAGTGTATGTCTGAAATAGTGGAAATGCCCCTAAAGCCGAGATGGCTTTATGGCATGCAAATAACTCATACGCTGTAACTATAGAAAGTAAAATCTCACCTGAGTTACTCTTAATGCATATCGACGACTCAGATTTGGTGGGAAGCATGCACGACACACATGGGCAATTGTGTTCTTTGGAAATAACCTCTTCTTCCACATAGCGGGGATTTGATCAGCAACGTTTAAATGTTCACGTCAAAGTTGCTGAGCTAACAGTGTTTTGGTGGTGATAATGTTAAGCTTTCCAAGTAAAAGCAAAAGAGCAAACGGCCTCAACATCTTGTAAAAAGGCAAAAGTATTTTTTGTGTTTTATTTGTTGTCCTTCGCCCACAATTCCGATTTGAACGATTGGCTACATACGGTGCAAAAAAAGTTCAACATGCACACATACAAACAGTTTTTTTAACTGACTGAGAATAATGTTCCCACAAAGAGAAGAGAAATGCCTGCAATGTCTGCTAAACGTACAAAAAATTTACTCTGCGGAAAGAAAAAAAAACCTCTGGTGGTGTGTTGCACAAAACTCACAAAGTGCTTGCAGCAAGAAGCCGTCCTCGCTCGCTTTCCTCCGAACCAACGTTCGATCCGCTCCCCTCCCGCCTGCGAAGCGTTCTGCCCTGCGCCGGTGCGATCGACGGCGATCGCAGGATCGCTCGCGAGAGTCAGTGGTCGCGAGGGAGGTGAGCGAGCGAGCCCCACGCCGTTGCCACGGTGGATCCTTGACGGAGTCAATCCGAGGCGAATCCTCCCACGCCAAGTCGTGAGCTGCCTCGCCCTCCCGCGTGCAAGCGTTGTCTCCGCGCTGCAAACTCGCGTGTCCACCCCTCTTAGGGACGGGCAGTGGGGGGGGAGTTGCAGAGTCTGGCTGCTATGGTGACAAGTGGTCGACTGGAGCGGTTTAATATCAAAAATGTAACCCGCGTACGCGTTGCTGCGTGCAGCGGCTTGTTTTATGGTCTTATCGCTACAGCGGGGGCATGTTGGTCTTTCCACGCTCTCCCGTTCACAGGGACGCACCAAGCCTAGCAATAGACGGTTGCTGATAAAGGGCCCATAATGGCATTACGAGGGATAGCAATGTGCAAGTCAAAACTTGGGATGTCAAACTTGGAAGGCTCCCGCAAGTTTAAGTCAATTCAGGCAGTTTTGCTCATGAGGATTATCGAGTTTTATGTTTAGTGTGTTTTTACACGTGTTTCAATTGTGTATTCAATGACATGCCCTTAGAAAATGCGTGCATTCGGAACTGTGCAGACATGTGCAGTGCACCCTGTGTGTGAGATAACGGCCTGCAGAAGGTGGAAAGGCAGAACTACTTCTTAGAGCCTTTCAAGTGACGCATTCACCCTGGGAGTGGCTCCAATTTCCCACATGCACTGCTGTAAGCACTGACGGCACAGCAACCAAACCAACACCCTTCATATTCTCCAAGTTCGGAATTTAGCCAAAGTCTAAACTCACACTTTATACATTGTTGGTTTGTGTGTAATCATTGATGACAGCGCTCGAACCCAGGTTAATCACGTGTGGCTGCCTGCATTCAAACCCAGGACCTCAGTCATGCCAGCAAAGTGCTCAATATTATGAATACTCATGAGCTTCTAAATGTTTTTCTCTCTCGTTTTCCTTTATTGTTAAACAACATAAAAAATAATGAATGACAGAGATGTTAGCTTTGTTTAGAAAAATAACACATTGTGCGAGTGGCAAATGTATAAAATCTGCACATTGAAAATGTGATTAGCACAAAGCATATTTTGTCGACCCCTGAAAAACAAACATCCTAGCTCCATGAAAAATCTTAGCATCTTTTACAACGATTTGTAGGTAATGTTACAATTATTGTTAATATCTGCATTTCATAGGCATACCACAGCCCTATAATACTAAGTCTGCATGAAACAAAGATCAATGCACGTAGGCACAAAGGTAATTATGAACAGATTAATTTGCTCAAATATCGGAAGGTAGTCAACGTGTCATAGAGAAGTTCACAGACTACTCGTGAGCATTCACCGATAGAGAGACGAGAGGGAGAGAGGAGAGGGAGAGCGGGGAGAGAGACCGAGAAAGCCTCGCTCCCTCCCAGAGGGAGCTGGCGAGGGAGCTGGTGACACCAAAGAACACGCACAGAAGAGGAGCCCATCAGGTGTACTGCGTGTGGCAAGGCGTTTACAGGGCCATCAAACATTCACAACCTCCAGAGAATACGCGTAAAAAAAGGGCGAGGCACGTGTTCACACAGAGCTCCTGGATTTACCTCTACAAACTTGAATATTTTCACTACTTTTCGTGGGAATTTCATTTACCACCAGTGTTTTGCTTTACACACATTTTGATCACTTGTTTATTTAGACACTGTTTTGTGGTTTTCCTAGCTTGTTATTTTTTGCTTCACTGATGAGGACGTGGCTGCACTCTCCGCAGTGCACAGTTTCTTTGCTTGTGCGAGTTCCTCACCTTCAGGACGAAGACCTTGGTGGTTAACCAGCTGGTTACGTTCATGCTGTGGCACCTACTCTTCTCCCTGTACCCCCAATCGCCTCATCAATGCGATACAGAAGAGGATCTTCAACTTCTTCTGGTCAGGAAGAGGACACTGGCTCGCGGCTGGGGTCTTGGCTCTGCCACTAGGCGAGGGAGGTCATGGGCTGGTGAGTCAGGTGGCCACCTTCCATCTGCTGGCCGCATGTAGATTCCTGCACGCCATCCCTCCACCAACCTGGAACGTCACGGTCTCCTTTCTCCTGGAGCAGCTGGGAGGTCTGCAGTGCACCAAGCAGCTATTCTACATGGACATGCGGGGCCTCCCACTGGGACAGCTGCCACCCTTTCACAGGAGCGTCGCTGTCAGAAGGCTGAACCAGCGGCGGTCGGTGGTGGAACTGGTCTACGAACCAGTCCTCGGGGATCCGCAGACAGAGCCGCCATCCATCACCACCCCCTGCAGGGAGATGAGCCTTACTCACCAGGATGGGGGATCTGGTGAAGCCCGGAATACAGGGCCGGTGGCTTCACTCGGCTGAGATGGCCGCGAAGCTGGGACTGCAGTCACTCCGGGTGGCAGCTCCGATCCTGACTGAAGCCAAAAAAGCGTCTTCTCAGCAGCAGCGCAGAGAATGCCGGCCATCAGCATCAGCGATGATGAGGCCCCTTTCGGTCGCTCTCCGCCGGTGCTCTCCATCGTGCCACCGAGTCGTCACTCCCAACCGAGGAATGCAGAACACAAGCTTTGCTGTCTGGGAGGCCTACCAGAAGTGGTGTTTGCGGACGTTAAGAGGAAGGTGCTGTACGCCTACATGATCCACTTCCACCACTAGGGACACCTTGAGGAATCATAAGGACCATGCCTGGAGGAAAGCCTTGCCGTGCATCTCTCAGGAGAGGGCTCTCTGGAGGCAGCTTTACTTCAGGCCGACGTACAAGCGCCTTGGGGATCTCAGCAGGAGAATCGCCCACAGCACCGTCACCGCCAACGCCTCTCCCTAGCGTGCTTTACCGACACGGCGCCGGAGTGCCGGTCCTGTGGTGACGTGGAGACGGCGGCGCACCAAATACGTGCCAGCGCAAGCTGTTCAAGGTCCTGCGGAATGTCCTGCTAAATTTCAGCCTCCAATTCTCCCCGACGATCCTCATCAATGGGCACCAAAAAGGTGATTGATCTGGACTTCGGGTTGGACTCGTCAACGTACTCGTGGGCTACGCCAAGCCGGCCATCTACAGGTGGCCGTGGAGGGGAAACGTCCGGCCAGCAGCCTGGGCATCTTCTGCGCTCTGGTCGGAGCCAAGGTGTGGGCTGAAGTTCCGCCATGCGGCGCGGCTGAGCCACACTGTGCCGGCCTTCAAGGAGCAGTGGGCGCTGGAGGAGGCCGTGTGCTCGGTGGCAGATGACGGGGAGCTCTGCATGCAGATTTGAGCTACCCGTCGGAGGCCGTAGGACTACGAGAAGGGCTGCGTGCAGATGCAGCACATAGCGGAATGCAAACAAAAAACATAACTCTGATAATGTATGCACTGTCCTCTAAATTGATTGGTCTACACACACCCGAGACAGCTTTCCTTAGAGCCGAGTCTCACATGGTGATAGACGAGATGATGCCAAAAGGCGCACAACCCAAAGACAATGCACCATCAGAGTATGAGAGCTCGGGGTAAGCATTTACAGCATTGGAACCTCCTTTGCCAGTAGCAAAATATGATAATTGTTTTTTTGTGTGCCTTTTGGCATAATCTGGTCCAACACCATGTGAAACTAGGCTTTAAGGAAAGCTGTCTCGCAGGTGTGGACCAATACATTTCAAGGACAGTGCATACATTATCAGAGTTTGCATTCCAACCGCAGGTATTGTGGTCAATGCAAACAGTTTTGTTGCCAGATAAAAGGGTAAAAAACCAATTATCATGTTTGATGACGGCTCGTATCAGCGCAGGAGGAAGAGGTTCAAGCGTTCACCGCAAGACTCTGGCGCCTTCTCCCCGCCTCAGCTGGACCATCAACAGCAACACTGTGTCAACAACAGCAGCAGCAACAGCTACCCCCTTGAGATGACAGCTGGTCCTCCCAGGAGAGCTACAGCTGCCCCTGCCTTGAGATGCTGGCCTTGATAAGCCTCATACAAGGAGTTGGCAGCAATGGCAGCCCCACCGCCACCAGCGGTGATAGCAGGAGCAGCAATGTGATTGCCCCACGGGGAGCGGCAGCATCTGACTGCTCGCCGTGGCCTTCGGGCTGCTGTATTCCGAACAGAGGCGCCGCAGCCTACCACCCTCACCACCACCCTCGCCACCACCCTCGCCACCACCCTCGCCACCACCCTCGCCACCACCCTCGCCACCACCCTCGCCACCAACCGTACGGACCGATCACGCCCGGATCGGGGTCAGCAGTAGGCCCACTTGTGGCTTGTGTGGTGATCACTGGAAGCACCGCTCAGTGTTGGCGATCTGCTGGTTCCTTGCAGAGACACCAGGGGGTGCTGAAGGAATAGCTCCCACAGGCACGCCACAGATCCCTCGTGTAGCCTCCTGTCACAGACTGCGATCCATCCGGTCGCTGACGCCACTATATTTGGAGTTTGTGTGTTCTCCTCTTGGCTGTGTGGTATGATCCCCAGGTCCTCCGGTTTTTCTCTCCACATTTAGAATCATCATCACGTGTTTTTTTTGTATTTGTCTGCTATAAATGTCCACGTGAAACACTTTGTTGAGCTATCATTTGTGATAGCCAGCTCGCTTCTGAAACAGAGCTACGTAGCTCAGTGGGCCTTACTTGGTAAAGAAAAATGGTTGATCGTTTTAGTCAGACCACACGCCCGTCTACTGTACGTCGCCTTCGTTTATGTTGCACATTTTAGAGAGGTTAGGTGTTTATGTTGAGTTACTGTGATGTCGATGTCTACGCACCACCCTCATGTTAATTTTAGGCTGAGGTGATCTACGGGAGTGCCACGGCACGCACACAGCGCTTCATGAACGTGTGTTTTAGAGCGTGTGGCTGCGGTTTTCATTCTAGATTTGAAGCTTTTGTGACTGCAAGGATTCATACTCTTAGGTTTTTTCGGTAAAGTCACGTAGGTAAAAGATAAAATTAAAATTAATAAAAGTAATAATAGAAATAAAATAAAATTATTTGTATTACTTTTATTAAAAATAAAAATTAATAAAAGTAATAATAGAAATAAAATAATTTTATTTTGATTACTTTTATTAATTTTATTTTTTACCTACGTGACTTTACCGGAAAAAACCTAAGAGTATGCGGCTTTCATGTTCGACGTGACGACGAGCCTCACCGGTTGAAATAAAAAAAACGCTACAGATGCATAAAAAAAGAAAGGGAGAGAGAGGGAGGGGGGAGAGAGGGGGGGGGGGCGCCGGGGCCTAGCGGCCGCGGGGGGAGAGGAGCTGCAGGAGGCACGGAATCCCTGGTTGTCTGCAATGTGTACCCTGAGCTAAGTGGCACCATCATATCCAATAATGTGGATACTTGTAAGTCTCCTCTAAAAACACATCTTCTTACGTACATTTATTCTATTTAGCTTATCATTCTCTCTTGGCCTTTGCTTAACCCTCATTTTACAGGGCGCCTTCAGACATCAGTGGAAGGCGCCTTACAAATAAATGTGAATTATTATTATCGGAAGAGCTTCCCAGACCGCCGCAGTGCGCCACGCGTTGACCCTCTTCGTTCGACGGCGAGCCAAAGAGTTTGCGTGATGGTAGGTGAAGGGGTGGCCTCACGGCTGCTTGAACGGCGTCGCGACGGAATCCATGTTTAGGCTGCCCCCTGCGCACGGTGGCAGCAGCAGCAGCTCACAGCCCCTTGTTGAAGAAGACCCTCGTCACAGCGTCGCCGTGTCTGTCGACGATCGACTTCCGCAACTCGGGCTCCAGGCGGCTCACCTCCATGGAGCTGTGCGGGACAGCACCAACACCACTCAGCGCCAACACACAGCCATCGATGCTGTAACAGGGATTTTATTCTTCTTGGTTCTTTCGGTAAAGTCACGTAGAAGGGAAGTAATAAAATAATAAAAATAAAACAATAAAATAATTCTCACGACGTTTCGGCCACAACGCAAGCAGCCGTCCTCGGGTGAAGAACAGGTCTGTCGGGAAGACAGCGTCAGACGATCAGACGCTGTCTTCCCGACGCTCAGACGCTGTCTTCCCGACAAACCTGTTCTTCACCTGAGGACAGCTGCTTGCGTTGTGGCCGAAACGTCGTGAGAATTATTTTATAATGTTTTATTTTTATTATTTTATTATTTCCCTTCTACGTGACTTTACCGAAAGAACCAAGAAGATGAATCCCTGCAGTCACGAAAGCTTTAAATAGGGATTTTATTTTTACTACGTGGGGTGCGTGTTATAACGGGGTGTGCAGCATCCCCTGCATACCAGGTTTGAGGGTAGAGTGCACATCCAGCTGGCACCATGAAAGTCAAACTGTAAACAAATGTTCCCAAACATTGGTCACTTTTTTTTGTATATATAACGTAAAGAGTGTGCCACTTTCAAACAAAAAGAACATCATTATCATACTCTTTGGTTCTTTCGGTAAAGTCACGTAGGTATAAAATAAAAGTAATTAAATTAAACATCATTATCTTAAAAGCATATTAAGAATGAAATAGGGATTTCTTGCTCACCACTGAGCCAGTGATGGAAAATCCACATTCCTATGGAGGGTCTATACATATGACAATCCACTGTTAGTTTCCTCACAAAGTTGTACTCAATTTATCGACCCCCGGAGGGATGCTAGGAACGGACGACGTTACGATTGGGAGTCACTTGCTCTACCGCTGAGGCACTTGACCGGAGCGTGATCGGAATATAATAATTATAATTCAGTTATTGCATTCAAATGAACGCCAACTCACAAGCATCCGAGGAGGACGAGCTGTATCGGGCCAAGCAGAATCCGCCTCCGCTGCTGGGTGTGAAATGAAAAGTGTAAAATATCAAAGGGCAGAGAGGAAAAAGAGTTTAAGCAGACGCACACGAACGGCTTGACAAACACAAGGCCCCGCCAAAGATCACAGACATTTGTTAAATCAATCCGACATGAATTGTAAACAAAAGTATGTTTTTAGCCGTCATTGAATAATACATTTCCTTTATGAATACAAAACACATTGCTTAATAGTAACCTAATTAAAACAATAAGTTGACTTATAGATAATTAGTGTCCACGTACAACTACAGATAAAAAGCGTTTTACAAAATACAAACCTGCATAAATGCGTATCTTTCCAACCTCTGCATGATGATTGGCAGGATAACTAAGAACGGATAAAATACAATAAATTACTTATTTGCATACACGAACACACGAACTGGCAGCATACAAGAGGAGTGTATTTAGGCGACAGTCAACATCCGCTCTTGGTCTCTACTTAAAAGAACAACGCCATGTATCAAGCTCGGTTCTGAATGTCACCTCTACGTCGCTCCATAAAAATAAACTGAACAGTGGACATCTCGAGATGGATGCACAGACAGGTGGATGCGGAGACAAATTGATAACGCGACAGACACTCAAACACAATGATTGTCACACCAATGAACTTTACAGACTAAAAAAGTACCGTAACAGTTCCTGCTCGATTTACCTATGGACAGGTTACCTGCGTTGCTTCATAAACGCTGTTGCGAAAAAATACACAAAATGTTTATCTTTTATGTGCGCACGGGATAAATCAGCAGCTGCTCCTCAATCGTCTAAGGGGCTGTCCATAAATGACGTCACGCGATTTTGGACGATTTTTGACCCCCCCCCCCCTCGTCACACGGCGTCACAAAAAGTCAAACCCCCCCCCTCAAATATGACGTCACAAAGCTCTGCCCACCCCCCCAAAAATAAAACACGCTTCAAATCGCTTTAAACTATTGTCATTGTAGTGTGTATTTAATGTGCCGCTGCACTCTGATGTTGTAGGAGAAAACACCTCCACCCCCTGTTTTACATAAGTAAGCAATCCAATCGATCTTGAGCCAAATGCACACGTACCTCGTGTTGCTGTTGCACCCAGACCACCCCTCGCACCCCCTCCCCCAATTTAATCACCCCAGATAATCGAGAGTTATCCGTTACGTTATTAGCAAAATGCAACCAACATGGAGTAAAAAAAAAACCCCAAAAGACGTAAAAAACCGACAAGATAAAAACGAGCATCATTTTCAGGTACAGTCTGTTCTCCTATAATGCGGTAGTTATGGAAAAAATCGCGTTAAAATAAATGATATACAATATATAGGGGTGAAGCACAGTCCGCGACAATGCGCGAGATGCGTACGCAGGCTCAACAAAGACGGAGGCGCGCGAGTAGCATCGAGAAGCATCCAGCAGCATCCCTCTGCCCTGTGTGACGCTACGCCGAGGCAGCCCTACGAAGCAGTTGCGTTCACCCAACCGCGTTACATCCAATTCTCGTCTGCGTCATGAACAAAAATGTGCTCCCTCATACATTCATCGCGTTGTATACCCAAAAAAAAAACCACGTTGTAGGAGAACGGGACTGTGAAGCCAACGCTCCGTGCGGGTGCTTTGCGCGACAGCGATGTTGGAAGAGGCAGTACGAGCTGCTCGTTAACCACGCGAGGACACTCACTCATGCCGGGCGCGGCGATGGTGATTCGCGAGACCACCACCTGCGCGATTCCCTTCACGGCCGCCTTCTGTCTCACGACGTCACGGAGAATGGAGGGGGGGGGAGGGGGGTTTGCGGGACACACACAGTGACATGAGTGTCGGTGTCTGACAACTGTGTCTGACTACTCAACATGAGTGTCGGTGTCTGACAACGCGACGGACTCAACAGCTACGCTCATTTGTGTCCCTAGCATTGAGCCTCGTTGTTGCCAATAGCTGTACGTTGCCCTCCATAAACTTTTCAAACTATTTTGTATTGTTTTACCAGGTAAGGCCCACTGAGCTATATAGTTATTGGGATTGAGAGGCTGTCTTCCAGCAGTGGCTTGACAAAGAAGTGTTCAAACCATCATGTTGTATGAATTATAAATAATTATTCTTACACGCAAGATTCGAAGCATGCATCGAGAGCATAAGAATGTATTTTAGTCGATGCATCATTACACGCTTGGTACGTACATTTGTACTTTAGTGTCAGACACAAACTAGAGAAAGGCCATGAAGGATGGTTAATAGTGTGTTCAATACTTAACACACAGCCTGGGGCTGGTTGTTGATTCTCGCTCTCACTCACCCTGGAATGTCCAAGTTCATTTCCGTTCTCATCAGTCACGACGATTCCTTTAATGATCTCTCTGAAAGACGAACACAAGAAGCACCACGCGCATGACACGGCTAGAAACCACGGGGGGGGGGGTAATTTCCCAGTTCGCTTGCTTTGCTGCTAAAACCCACTTGCGATGGAGTGGAAAAACAACCATGCGCGGGAGGAGGTGGTGTTATTTATATTTTAGTTTTTTGGCCTATTCCCCAACTTTATTCGGCCGGAGTAGAATTGGTTTCATGTCACGAGAAAAAAAAAATCCGTTCGGAAATCTCGCAGAGCGATGCAAACCCAAGTGTCTACGAACTGCTGCAAAAATAACTTTTCACGGAACTTTAGAAAAATATTTGATGTGCGACAGTCAAACCGACATTGATATTATTAGAGCTGTAATTTACCAAATTAAGTGTAAAACCACATTTTTCCATTCTAGATTTGAAGCTTTCGTGGCTGCAAGGATTCATACTCTTAGTTCTTTCGGTAAAGTCACGTAGGTAAAAAATGAAATTAAAATTAATAAAAATAAAATAAAAATCACGACGTTTCGGAGGCAACACAAGTCTCCGTCATCAGGTGGGACCGTCACAGCCAGATTTGCTGCTCACTTGATGCAGCAAATCTGGCTGTGACGGTCCCACCTGATGACGGAGACTTGTGTTGCCTCCGAAACGTCGTGATTTTTATTTTATTTTTATTAATTTTAATTTCATTTTCCACATTTTTCCAATATTATTTTTCTGCAGCCATCGGTCTGCCTGCATACCCGGTTTAATCGTGAACCCTCAACGCTGCCGTCTCAGCGCTGTAAGCTGGCAGACCGCCTTGAAGCGGAGTTATTGAATCTTTTCCCATTCCGATGACGTACGTCCACTTCACCAGATTTCTCCTTCCGATTTCGTTCCGATGACGTACGTGTACGTACACGTACGTCATCGGAAAGGAACCAGGAGAAAAACGAAAATAAAATAACTCAATTGGTACCGAGGCTCCCACAAGGCCATGCGGGAGGGTGTGTGGCACAGTTTGGCACCAAGTATCATAGGTGCGGTCGTGTCGCTACAGTTCACTGCGGTGAGTACAATGTCTTTTAAAAACAACGGCGCTATCCATCTAAATAAAATTAACACTCAACCGTTCCGACATTCAGCGGATAACACCCACCCTGCAACTTGCAGACTTCTAGCAACAGGAAAGGGTTAATGGGCATCAAGACGCACATCGCTGCCAAATATAAAACTGGACAACCCCCCATTGAGAGTAATTATACGCAGTCGCACTTACTGTTGCCGCATCATGGGTATATTCACGCAGTTGGCAGCTGCCACAGCCACAAAAGGGACCCAGCGGGCCACCAGTGGTGGCGCATTCTGTGAAAGACGCCAACGAGCACAGTGTGATTCTAATATCATTCGAATTACAAACTCCTAGAATCCTTTTCAGCCAATCTCTGCCGGTCACTCACGTACCTTGGTGCAGAGGTTGAGCCCCACAGCTGTGACAAGAGCAGCGCTTGTGGCAGTCACATAAGCCATGCCTATCTGCCTGTGCACACGCAACATGATGAAGACAAAGGCATCCCGGCTTAACCAGACCCATGAACCAGACCCATAAACCAGACTCATTAACCAGACCAATCAACCAAACCAATTAACCAGACTCATTAACCAGGGATGATTAGCCATGGCATTGCAGGCCAATGCAATAACCGTGCCAACACCCAGCACCACCATGCTCATAGATAATGCATAATGTACATAACTGTGACCGAGTGATGAATTAAATTATAATGAGCTTCCAGAAGGGCTCGAAAGCTGATCATTTCCACGAATAATGTACGGCCGAATATCTTATACTTGTGTGATGCTACAATCAAAAGAAAGAGTGAAAATCTCACTACCAGTTACCAGTACGATAACATTAAAAAAATCTGCTAGGCTTACCGATATACACATTGAACTCTCATCCAGATTGGTATAACGTATTAAACAGATTGCGTAAAAAACTGGGTGTTTGCTTTGCGGTTGGAATGTAACACTTTTGGGGAACACGCAAGCTTTAAAAATCGTGCCCCCATCACCACCTCTGTTAACGCACGGTGATCGCTGCTCTTGGGAGAGAACGTGAATGACAAAGTTGGGCATCGCGCTTACCATATTTTATCTCCGGTTCTGTTTGGTTCCATTATTCCCCCCCACCCACCCCTCCCACATTTCCCATCTTCTTCCCGTTCCCCTGAAGTACGCCGCTCGCGATCGTGGCGGTAGGGCAGCGAGCCCGGGCGCCCTCGTTCGTTCCCCGACTTTGAGGGTGCATTTGTTTGTTACCTCCGGTTAGCACAGGCGTCAGCAGCATGCGGCTCTTTCAAGATTGCTTCGTGACGTTATTTATTAATGAACGTCTTATACTCGCAAGCATTGTGGCTTTTTAAAATATTGGGGGGTGAGGGGGGGGGGTTCCGAATTCGGAAAAATTGGCTCTTCTTGTTATTATTGTTGCCGACCCCTGGATTAGCAGCTCCAATTAGCACAGCTGACCACGTACGGTGCAAAAGAAGTCCAACATACATATATACATATGGTACACGTTACCTGCTGTTCCGCCCCCCATTTTTTATGTTTATATATAATGTAAATATATAAAAAATAACTAAAACATGTGCGCTCCAGACTTACGTGGACGTGATGGGCGAGGCAGCATTGCGGTTCGTGTAGTTGACCAAAGCATTGAAGGATTGGTTGATCCACTGCCACAAGACCACGGCTGGTATGGACCTGACAAAGTAAAGTACATTAGGGCTGAATACTTTTTTAAATGTACGCTTTTCACGAATCTTTCCACATTTTAACCCGATCGTGCGATCGGCATCATGTCGAGCAACCCTCTTTTGTTTGAGAACGGCCGCTGGAAACGAACGTTACTCTTCAGGTGACCTGTTCATCGTATGACAACAAAAACCGATGTTTCAATCAGAGATGGAATTTAGCCACGTGATGTGGAACACCAAACTTTAACGTGACGGGGGCTGGGGAGGGGGCTGGGGAGAGGGGTGGGGGGGCTGGGGAGAGGGGTGGGGGGGGGTGGGGAGGGGGGTGGGGAGGAGGTAGGGGAGGGGCTGGGGAGGGGGCTGGAGAGGGGGGTGGGGGGGGTGGGGAGGGTGCTGGGGAGGAGGTAGGGGAGGGGCTGGGGAGGGGCTGGGGAGGGGGTAGGGAGGGGGGAGGGGGCTGGGGAGGGGGGTGGGGAGGCTGGGGAGGGTGGGGAGGGGGGTGGGGAGGGTGGAGAAGGGGGTGGGGAGGGGGCTGGGGAGGGGGTGGGGAGGGGGGAGGGGGGTGGGGAGGGGGCTGGGGAGGGGGTAGGGGAGGGGCTGTGGAGGGGCTGGGGAGGGGCTGGGGAGGGGGCTGGGGAGGGGCTGGGGAGGGGCTGAGGAGGAGGCTTGGGTGGGGGGGGAAATTGTCGGCTGGCAGGCGGAACTGTCCGTCCGCCCGGGGAGGGCTCCATGGTGGCACCTGTAAAACTGCAGCATGCCGGCGGTAATGACGAGGCCACCGGGGACCTGGAAGGACATGCGGCCGATGATGTTGTTGCGGTCGCCCGTGTCCGGGTGGAAGGCCGAGTCGTAGAGCTTCTTTGCGTAGTGCAGCTGCTCCACGGTGGTGCCCGGAGGGGTGGATCCAGCCCTGCGCAGCAAACCCCAACAATTGTGCCGCCATCATCGTCGTCGTCACAATCCATGGGCAAGAGAGCCCGTAGGCATCTGATGCACGTTTAGTCATTTTTTTCCTCCCACTTTCCTCTCTGTCTCGTGCAAATATATGCGAGTGGGGCCATACATTTCATCTTTCTGGTACCAATCTCTTATATAATCGTTAAGGGGCCGTCCATAAATGACGTCACGCGATTTTGGACGATTTTTGACCCCCCCTTCCCCCTTCGTCACACGGCGTCACAAAAAGTCAGACCTCCCCCTCTCAAATATGACTTCACAAAGCTCTGCCCCCCCCCAAAACAAATAAAACATGCTTCAAATCGCTTTAAACTATTGTCATTGTAGTGCGTATTTAATGTGGCGCTGCACTGATGTAGGAGAAAACATGTATTAAAAAGTCTATTTAATTAAGTAGAACGTGTTGTCTATATTGATTTAAAGTTGCGCATTTTGATGTGATTATCACATTTCTCAACCCCCCCCCACCCATCGTCACACATCGTCACAAATGTCTGACCTCCGCTACGTGTGTGACGTCATTTATGGATGGCCCCTAAGCCATTCTCTGTTAGGCATTCCTCTTTTTCTGGTTCCTTCCATTTTTTCCTGAACACACTTTTAATATTCCTGCAGTTGTCCATCCTACACGTGTGTCCAAATAGTGCCAGTTTCCCTCTCACCACTGCCTGCATCATCGACTCTGCTTCTGTGGGCAACCTTTTCCTTCGGTTGGTACATTTGTAGACCACCCACTACATTGACTGCAATATTCCCTCATTATTCACGAACTTGCTATTCGCGATTTTGGCTATCCACGAATGTAATGTAATACAACACAGAGGGTCGGTCAACACACAATTAACGCACGTGTGTTGACCGACCCTCTGTGTTGTATTACATTACATTTCGATATTTTACTAGGTTATTTAATTTTAGTGTGTCCTCCTGATTTTCAGGCTTGCTTGCCGTGCCATCGCATTCGCAGCACCACGTCTGTTGACCACTCATTGATATGCTAATTTTTTCTCTAACCCTCCTCCCTCTCTGCCTCCGCCCCCCCCCCTCTGTCTATTTAAGGCCACCACACAGAGACGATCACCCCTCTCTGTTACCTGTGTTGCTCTCGCTATGTATCTTGGTGATATCTGTCTGCTAATATGTCTGTCTATAGTTTTCTGGTTAGATTTTATGTCGCTATTTCATTATACCTGATGACGATTGCTTGTGTTGCAATCGAAACGTCGTATTCTATTATTTAATTTAATATTTTATCTTTAGACGTGACTTAACCGAAATAAACAAATAATATATAATACCATTTTCTATTGCACCGTAAGTAACATGGCAAGCCATTGAATAGGGAGAAATGGCGGAGAAACATCACTTTGACTCAAAGCCTCTAACAAAGTCCTCCCACCAATCTCAAAACACTCGCTTAAGCGCTCAACACTCTTAACAACTGTCTGGTACGGAGTCATCGCTTCCACATTAATTCAATCACCCGCGTTGGGTAGAAAGTAAGAGGGTCATTATAACACCACCAGGAACACCCTGTGTATTACTCGCACGTACAGTCCGCGTTCCCTTATAACGCCACGTGTTTTCACAATGCCAATTGGCTATAACGCGATCACGTCTGCCTTGGCGTAGCATCATCACACGAGGTACTGGGATGCTGCTGGATTCCTCAAGATGCTGCCCACGCACCTCGGTCTTTGTTCGGCCTGCGTACGCATCTCACGTGTCATCGCGGACTGCTCTTCACCCTACATTATTAATTTTGACGCAGATTCCCCCACAACACGGTGGTCTCCATGAAAGCAACTACCGCTTTACCGGAGAACAGACTGCACAACAGCCGTGTCCATCCACCGCTGGATGAAGGCCTCCCTGTATCGACGTTTCCACCGCTGTCGTACGTGGGTCTGTAGTCCTCCGGGCCTCTCTCTCTCTCTCTCCGGGGGGGCGAGCGTCTAACCTGCACAGCATCACGAGCTCCTTGGCTCGCTCCAGCTCGTGGTTGGAGAGCAGCGCGGTGCGCGGGTCGGTGATGTTGAAGAAGTGCTTGAGGCGTCCCACGAAGGTCGTCTGGTCCCATCGCGGCGCGTCCACGTTGAAGGATGTCATCTTGTTCTGCGACGCCATTGATCTGTGGACACGGGCAGGAGCGAGGGTTTTAAATTGGGCTGTCCCCTTTCCTCTCAACTAATGCCTGCTTCCTCTTCCTCCCTCGGACACCTTCCCAACCACTGTCCGTGGATGTGACGGCTAGGGGATCTTATGCAATTTTGCTAAGGGGTGCTCATAAACAACCCTTACACGTGCACGTGTGTTGAACTTATGTTGCACCGTGCATAGCCCTACCGTGCTAATCGGAGGTGCGGAGGAAGGGCAATAAACTAAACACAAAAAGCAGTTCTCAAGAAACTAGTTTTCAATCTAGATGGTTTAAAAGCGCAAAGCTCCGGTGACTTCCCATAATATCGGAAGAACGTTCCAGACGGCCGCAGAAGCGCATCTGAAAGCGCAAAAAGCAAAGTTCTGGGTTTAATTGAAGTAAGTTTAACACGTAGGCTTTCGCGACCAATATTATTCATTTCTAATGCTGGCACATCGCCCGATGAAGCTGGTTGTAATCACCAGCGAAACGTCGTACTCAAATTGTACATGTTGTGGGTTTACTCTCCAACACATTGGCGTGCTGAAGTAGTAGCTAATTAGCGCGTTTTGGTGACGTGACAAATCTTATTACTTGGCTGTGTCGGGTTGGTGGCGGGTGAACGACACTTGATTCGTAAAATACACACACCACGTGTCTCCAAGTGTATCCGTTTGTCTTCCCAGTCTCACACCTGTCAACCCATCATACCTGTCAACCCATCATACCTGTCAACCCATCATACCTGTCAACCCCTTATCAGTGCCTACCTTAAAACAGACCCTATTGGCCACCCCGTGCACGTATAAATCCAAAAGTTAACAATACAAAGTGCTATCACAAGAGAGAAACACAAAACAGCGTTTTGCCCGTACTGCAACGGCTATACGGCGTATAGACTTGAAAAACTTAATGTCCCTCTATAAGAATACGGGTAAACCGTGTGGGTTGACAGTTGTCTTCTGCACAACAACCGCACTATTTACTGCTGACAGCTACGAGTGGACAGTACTACTGCCACCACCACCACCACACTCTTTCACAATCATGTCTCCAGCAACAAACCCACGACCAATCTTCAAAATCCACTCCGTCCACACAGCACTGCTGATATCGGTTCTCATCCACTCGTATCAACATACCACGCGCTGCATTGCATCAGCTCTCACATCACACAATGAAGTCAACCCACTTACCAGGTCTCCCCCCCTAGTGGCTCTTGTCGTGCCAGCTGGCCTAGCGAGGCAAGGCAGTCAGCAACTGGCCCGGGAAATGCTGCAACACACACACAAACAGCGGCTCACACACACACAGGCTCCCACACACACACTGGCTCCCACACACACACACAATGACTTCCACACACACAGACACCGGCTACCACACACACACACAGCGACTTCCACACACACAAACACCGGCTACCACACACAACGACTTCCACACACAAACACTGGCTCACACACACACACTGGCTCTCACACACACACAGACAGTGGCTCCCACACACACACAAACACTGGCTCTCACACACACACACAAACAGCGGCTCACACACACACACACTGGCTCTCACACACGCTCAGACAGGGGCTCTCTCACACACAGCGACTTCCACACAAACACTGGCTCCTACACACACAGAGACAGGGGCTCCCACACACAAACAGCGGCTCTCACACACACAGAGACAGGGGCTCCCACACACAAACACTGGCTCCCACACGCACAGAAACAGGGGCTCCCACACACAAACAGCGGCTCTCTCACACACAGACAGACAGCGGCTCTCTCACACACACAGACAGTTGATCACACACACACACCAGCTCCAACACAGACACGGATTCGCACACACCAAGCGCACCAGGCCTCCTCCACTGCACGCGGACACGTGGCGTGCGCTTCTCCTCCTCCACGTGGTGCTTCGGTTCAGCCCACAGTGGGCGGAGGATCTGTCACCCACGTGGGTCTGGTTGGGTGAGTGTCGAGTGTGAGTGGGATGTTGGGGGTGGGTGTTAGGGTGTACATGTCAGTGGTTCTTATAACCTTTGCCGTAGCCTTGCAAACACGTTTTGTTCTCAGTCGTAAAAAAAAGATTAATGTGAATAAATGCATAGGGTTTGGTGAAACAAAGTAAGGGGCCGTCCATAAATGACGTCACGCGATTTTTGACGATTTTTTTACCCCCCCCCCCCATCGTCACATGGCGTCACAAAAAGCCAGACCCCCCCCTCAAATATGACGTCACAAAGCTCTGCCCCCCCCAAAAAAAATAAAACATGCTTCAAATCGCTTTAAACTATTGTCATTGTAGTGCGTATTTAATGTGGCGCTGCACTCTGATGTTGTTGGAGAAAACATTTATTAAAACGTCTATTTAATTAAGTAGAACGTGCAATCTATATTTATTTAAAGTTGCGCATTTTGATGTGACGTCACATTTCTCAAACCCCCCCCCCCCCCCATCGTCGCTAATTGTCACAAATGTCTGACCCCCCCTAGGTGCGTGACGTCATTTATGGACGGCCCCTTACGTGCCAGTGCTTGATTTGTGTTTCGATTATTTAAGTCCTCAAGACATCTGGGTAAGCCTCGCACCCCAAGAAGGGGCATCCCGCACCCCAGGTTAAGGACCACTGGTTCACGGATTATGGACGATTCACGCTCACGGCCAACACCAGTGATAATTAATCGAACCGGTGCTGGGCCTCCCCTAGGTCGACTCAGCCTCAAATGAGTACCTGGTACGGTGTGTAAAAAAAGGCATCGCCACCGGAGAGACAAAGGTGGCCGGTGGTGTTTGCTGACCACCCACCCCCTCGTGTACCGTTCCGGGCTTCATCGGTGCTTGCTAACAGCGATTGCCCCTACAGTCTGTGAAAGACGGTCTTTGTGCATGGTATAGTGGGGGTGTGCGTTGTGGGTGAGGTTTGTATTGTGAGTGGGTGTGTATATTGTGAGTGGGTGTGTATATTGTGGCTGGGTGTCCAGGAGTGTATGTATCTGTGCATGATGTAGAGGGTGTGTGTGTGTATTGTAGCTGATGGTTTCAGAGGGCTACGTATAAGTTTTGCAAGTGGTGGGTGAAGCTGCTGCGATGGACGAACGAGTGGCTGTGGGAGGCGCACGTCGCGAATGCAATGGGCTGGTGTTGCTGCTGCAGCGTTCGTGTCTGGTGGCATGGGTGTTGGGGAGGGGGAGTTGTCCGTGGGTCTCCAATGAGCTGCCTGGAATGAGGGCACCTCCTCTGTGTGTGAATGATGACACGGAGGCTCTTTTGGGGTTTTTGGCAAAGCCAGTTGATGGTCGAGTGCAAGCAAATGAATGATTCCAGATTTGAAGTTTTCGTGACTGCAAGGATACATACTCTTTGGTCGATTAAAAAAATGAAAATAACTCAATTAAATCACGACGTTTCGGAGGCAACACGAGCTTCCGTCATCAGGTGGAACAGCCACAGCAAAAAAATTACCATCCCCTCCCAGCCCCACCCATTTTTGGATGCACGACGGACGGAGACAATAATCCCCTGTGGGCTGGTGGAACCAGGTGGTTCCTACCAGTAAAATTAAACTAAATTTCATTTTAGCAGGTAAGGCCCACTGAGTTATATAACTCTTTTTCATAAACGACGTGGCCACAAATGACATCTCAACTAAGTTCGCTTATTACGTGGAGATTGACAGCTGCCAAATACTCCACAAACGCAAGTTTCTAAAAGTGGAGGGGGGGGGGGGAACGGAGGACCCCGGGAAAAAAATCCACGCGACCACGGGGAGAACACAAAAACCCAAAATAAACAGGCGTCAGGGTCGGTATCGAGCCCACGACCTCCTGTATACCAGGCGAGGTAGTGAACATCTCGTGTCACCACGGCGGCACCCTTACGATAGCCGTGGCAGGCAATCGAACTAGGTTGATCAGGTTTATAGTTTATATAAAAAGAGACGGGTTTAAAGTTAAAAACATTTATAGTTTTAAAAATGCAACAATATAACGTGTCACAATTCAACTTCTGTAAACCAAAAGCCAGGAACCGCTTTAAAAACATTGTCGTGAAAACTATGTACACGGGCACCAAGCGAGCAACACTGGTCTCAAAACGCGGTCATATTATTCAGTGCTATACAGCGACATTATATTTTCATTGACAGAAGCTTGTGCACATCAAATAGATGTTTCTTCAAGATTCAAGGGCTAAAAAAAAAAAAAATCACTGCGTTTTTGCGCTCATCCACACTACCCATCGATGCACTTTGCAGTGGTTAATGCAGGTGGGAAAGTAGAAATGCTTTTAAAAGAGCAGATTGTTGGGTTGTTTATGTACAGGATGTAATGTAGATACGAATCAGAACGTTAAAAATGCTATGGGGGAAACGATTAAAGCATTATTTTTTTCTCAACCACACCGAGTCGTGTTAAACCTTTTAAAACGCGTCAATTTAATCACAAGCAACACAATGAGAAATACCCATTTTAAAATGTGGAAAGTTTCAGGCATTTAAAACAAAACTAAAAATATACCGTGCTTATTGTTGAACGTCACTCCTATCTGCAGCTGCGATATTTTTTGATAAAAAGGCACTGGTGCAAGAGTGGGAGGCTTGCATAACATTAAATTAAAATATATAAAAAAGTGACGTTCTTGCCAAACATTTTCTCAAAATGATCCATCCATAATTTAAAAATATAATTTTACGTTAACAAGTTAAAGGCTAGGGTGACATGCTTTCGCAAGTGGCCTGAAGACCCAAGTCCAGGTAGCTGACAAAACGGCCAATTAAACCAATTATTTTCACAAGAACCCTGCTGACATTGAGATCTCATTTTTGGCAGAACACCTTGCCGCCTTCAAAGATTCAGATGCGAATAAAAAGCTCCCCTCATTTGACGAACGTGTGGATCATGGTAGTAAGACGGCTCCTTAAAAACAAATTAAACTAAAGATTTTGCGGCACGGTTAAAATTGTACACGTCACAATCTCGACAGGAGTGTGCGTTGCCAAATGATCAATATTTCAAACCAATAACGAACCCATCGGGTTTCAAGCACACATCATTTGGTGATGGGCTGTTGGCAGTGGTGCATAGGCACAATTAACAATCAAAAAAAGCAATCGTCAATAACACTGCTTCAATATAAAATATATATAAAATCAGAAATGTTTCGGGCCCATCACGTGCTATTAAAGGCCTATTGCAGCATCCCACATTGTAGCAAAGCACAACAGTGGGTTGTGTGCTCTATATAGCAATATTTGCAAATGTCGAATTTCCTGCCTGGCTGTAGGGCGACTATTTGGTGGCAGTATCAGGAATGCTGCTTCTGACTTTACCGAAAGAACCAAGAATATGAATCCCTGCAGTCACGAAAGCTTTAAATCGAAATATCAGGAAGGCTGTTACATGCTCTGGTTACCACCTGGAGGGAAAGGATGAAATTGCCAAAGGATGAAATTGCTGTGAAGGAATTTCAGTTCATTTTGGCATCCTCCTTTGAGCTTCCCAGGAAAGTAGTTTTTATTTGAAAATCAGTGCCATGTTTAAATGGAAGGCCACTCTGATACACTGTTAAAGTTAGACGTTTCTTTTGCTTAGCCAGGTGAACTCAAAAGAGACCAGGATAGTCTAATTTTGCAATAGTGACCTGCTGGAGCACCAAAATTACAAAATAAAATTAAGTAGGGTTAAAAAAACAAATATTAGACATTGGATGCCCTCTGCAATTTGGTCATCCGCGTTACATCTGATGCAGCTCTGGATTTCACTGGAAAGGCAACGATGGGGGCGAAAATAATGATGGACATGTGAAAACCATGGTGGTACTCTTATAAGTTGAGCTACTTTTATTGACCTCATTAGGGATGGTAGTGGACCGAGGTGATCACGACAGAGATTTAACACCCTTGATTAACCCCCCATTGATGCCATAATTCTCACACCTGCACATTAAATATCTCATCATCTCTCATACATACATACATCACAATCAATGCCAGAAAGGCTTCTCCATGCCATCCCCCCCATTGGTTCTACATTTATACTGTTCATCTTGCTGCCGTGCACGAACCATCATCCGTGCAAAATCTCCACAGCGACTGTCCTCTCGGATGCATCACCAGTCGGATCATTCCTTCTCGTGATGTGGCTGATAAGTGTTCACTTCAACATGCTGGCACAAATTCTCCTTGTTTGTACTCGCGTGTTTTTTCTACCATCTTGCGCTGTTCGTTTTTTTGTTTACTCTACAGATAACTCTTGATTCACGAAAGTTCGGTAAACTAAATTTCGCGTAAACACAATTGACAAATTATGGACACTATTCGCGGTTAACAAATTAAAATTTCCGCGTTATCAAAATTTCACGTGGGATGAGACAAGAACCATCCAGGAGGCTGCGTCATCCATCCACGACAGCCTCACAGTATCTCTGCAGTGGCACTGGAGCGCCTCCACGTCATACCTTTGCAGTCATTCCAACAGATCTTTTGGTGAATTCCCAGAAAAGGTTAATCGTTTTTTTACAATTATTCAATCGTTTTAATATTCCTGTTCTTTATTATTATATTACGAAGAGCGATATCGGGGTATATTTTTAGGTTGGGTGTAGAGAGTTGGAATGACTGTACGAAACATCCCCAATATTTCGTATTATTATTAATGGGAAAAGTCATTCTGATTTGACGAACTTTCGTTTTACGCGTGCCTTTTTCAAGAACGCATCTCCCCTTTTGTAAGTCGAGCGATGCCAGTGTTGCCAGTTTCTCCTGCACAGCCTTCTTCTATGGTCTCGTCTGACCTCTCTACATTTTGTCCATTTAAGCTGATTTTTTTGTCATGTTTAGTCCATCACGTTCCATCTCTGCACATCTGCCGATCCTCCCTGTGACATGTTGGTCTGTGCAATAATATGAAATAAGCATAGCATTTATATAAAAATAGTCTAAAATAATGCATCCTCGTGGAGGAGAGTATTGTGGGTACATTACAGGACATCCAGTTGACCAACATCAGCTGTTTCAATGGTGATTTCCACCAAGACAGTCAGGGCCCCACATGTCTTCCCCCTTTCCCCCCTGAATGGCACAACCAGGACTTCATGCAACCCGACCACCCACAATTCTGATAATCCTACAGTCCTGTTCGGAATTGCATTCAATTCTAAGCGTGGAACTATGAGATAAACGTGCTGTTAATAAAGGAGAGTCACCCCAGATTTGTTTCGCACGCGTTTCCAAGCCGCCGTCATGAATAAACGCGCAACTGCGAGACCGTCAAGGACTTAAAAAAGAAACCTCCTTTCCGTCAACTCGGTGTGGGGGGGGGGGTGGGGAGACACGAGGAGGTTCGGCCCACTCCTCACGAGCTCGGTGGCCGATGGGAATGCCAGCGCGTCCCGCGCAAAGCACTCGAGGCGTTTGCGTGGCGACACGTGGCGCCTCCGACGGCAGTTTACTCCGTGCAGCATCTTGCCGGCCAGGTAGTGCAGCCACAGCACGTTGGTGTGTGGGGAGTAGGCTGCCCAGTTGTTACTGTAAAAACGAGCATATGGGGAGGTCCGGGGGTTCGAGGTCAAAAAAGGAAGGGCAAGAGGGGTCAGTTCAGAATCATGAAGTTTGCTTTGTTTATTTTGTTCACAAATATGGCATTTAAACCAAGAGAGCCAACATTTCTTTCAATTATTTGTACAAGGCAAACTTTGGCAAATGCATGAGGATTGAGTAAAAACGTCAGTGGTGTACATTCCACGGGAGTAGTATTACAACTCTACTGTTGAGACTTTTATATCAATCACCTCTTTTAACAAAGTGAGTTACTTCAAAAAATGTGCTTTGTAATAATTATATTCTAGAATATTTTCATTTGAATGCTGCAAATCAGTCCATGTTCTTCATGTTCACTTTGCAGTCGAGGGTATGCTTTATAAAACCCCCAAAACCTCCCAAGAGGCTACAGGAAGCAAGCAAATATAACATTTCTGATATTAGGGAGCCACTAGAGCTATGGTTAGTGGTCCTTACCAGGCACCTCCAATTAGCACAGTTGGCTAAACACGGTGCGAAAGAAATACATAGTTATTTTTATCGAGCTGGACTCTTCCAATGTACACACAGACAGACAGTTTTGTCCAAACCTAACCTCAGTGATGCAACCACGGCATCAATCAGGGGAGGGGTGAGGAGACGGCGGGGGATGAGACTCACTTGTTTTCATTGCGCATGATGCGGTAAATGTCGTACTGATAGTCGCCCTGACCCTGGAAAAGCATCTTGTCCGATGCCATGTCGGTGAACTTCTTAATTCCATCTGCACAAGCGACACCACCAACACAACCACCAACGATATTATTATAATAATCATCATCGCCAACAATTATCTAAATATACCACAGCATGAACTCCTGTTGGAAGCAAGCGATTAAATGCTGACACTACACAGCACAGATGTGACGTAACGATCCACCTTCCACGTTAGAGGAACCATCATTCTGGATTAAATTCACGCATCGATCCTTTATTTTACGAATGCTATGCGTTTTGAGACCTTGTGGGATGGTGTCGGCTTGCGAAGAACTGGTCAACGGAACAATGCGCATGGTGAAAGGTGGAATGCGTGTCGATTTTTTTTCACGATCATGTAGGGAAATTGCGGAAATAGGGATGTTTTGGGATGTAAATAACGAGACAAAAATTATATAATAAATCATCATGTAAAAATATACTCTATAATTTATTTCATGTACTATCATATAAGCATAGAAATCGATTTTAAATCCATGAATTAAAGCGTCACTACATTCCTAGTGCTTGTATTACAAACTCCGTCTGGTCTTGCGATTGGCATTTGTACATGTGATCACATGCACGTGACGAAAAAAAGGGGGGGGGGGGAATAAACATCACTTATCAAAAAAAGCAATCTAAACAGCACACACTACATCTCACAAGAAAAAGCGTGTTGACGTAGTATATTTTTTGCAGGCAACTTAAGAACTCAGGTGGCCCAAAACTACATGAAGCGCACAAAATAAATGTCACATCGTGGGTTTTTATTGGTGCAGTCATTGGCGACGAGGGCCCAGAGACAAATCAACTCGCCACACCCAGAGATTAATTTCAACAAATGGGCGGCCGCACACACATTCAAACCCTAAGATCCCGGCTGTGTCACCTCATTGTGCGGATTCTCAGAGCTTGTCCAAATTGCACGTGTGGGAACTCGTTCTGACGACGCGCACACTGACCGTGTTCCATGCGGGACAGCGTGTAATCGATGATTTTCGCCTGCACGCCGTGCGTGGGCATGCTGAACGTTTGGCCGAATAGCCGGTAGCTCAGCTTCTTCTTCTTGGTCTGCTTCACCAGAACGTTGCCCCAGTGCAGGTCCCTTGCACAGCAGGAAAAACAATTGACGCACAGGAGGCGAATACAAGTTCCCAATGGCAACACGCCGAGGAAAGTGATGGTGATATGAAACTAAACAACAAAAACTAACCTGCCAATCTTTTTTTATTTGCCCCTTTTCTCTCCGTCACAGATAAGCGACAGGCATTATGTCACGAGAACGGTTGCAAAAGATCGTGTCATTTCACTCGGCTTCTCCCATACAATAAACTCTGACATTGCCTTGATACGAATTAAGTGCAACACCAAATTTACTGCGCTATTTTTTTGTGTGCAGTCATTGGTGATTGGTCTAATACCATTAACTCACTGCACTTGAGAACCCAGTTTTAAGGATGGGTGGGTGTCAGTATTCAAACCAAGGGTGTTAGTTAGCACTGTCTCAGTAGTCCAAGCCAGCACCGGTAGAAGTCACCTGGCAAACTTCCAGACTAAATATGTTACTTGTGTTGAATGGTGCGTTAGAAATAATTATTTGTAATGAGCAATGTGTGCAGAGTTAAACTAAACTACAGATTTTTTTTTATTTTACCAGGTAAGGCCCACCGAGCTATAAAAAGCTCTTTTTCAGAAGAAACCTGGCCATAAAATTATGATGGCTCAACAAAAGTGGCTTATCATGATGCTGAAATGTTTTGCAGCCAAATACTCCAAACACACGTTTATAAATGTGGAGGGAAAAACCGGAGGACCCGGAAAATAATCCACACAACCATGGGGAAAACATGCACACTCAAAAATATACAGGGCGTCATGGTCGGGACCGAAACCACAACCTCCTATATACCAGGCGAGGGAGCTAACATCTTGCCACCATGGCAGCCCTTATCGTAAAACCCTAAAAAAACATTAGGATGGCGAAAGAGGAAAAACAGACTCGATCATCGCAACCCCACATCGTGTCATTCTATTAGAACGGCAAAAGAGTGGGCAGGAGAATTGCGGCACGCCTAACCCAAGTGGGGTTCCTTCTGCTACGCGAACGAAAGACGTTGGGGACGGCGAGCGAATGGCTGCGCCTGTACCTGTGCTCAAAGCATATGGCCTCCTCAGCCACAGCCAGGGCGACCAGCACCTGTTGCAGCACAGCGAGCATCTGCAGCATCGACGAGAACTGCAAAAAAAACCAGAGGATGATCTCTCACCGGGGCGCAAGGACGATGATGGCGGCGCAAGGAGGAACACAGCTCAAAATGTTTAACACGTAGTAGGTTTTCGCGACCAATATCATCCATAAGAGGTGTTTTTGGGTTATATAAATGTGTCGTTAAACCACCACCACCCGACACAGCCAACTTGTAAGGGTTGTCACGTAAACAGAACGTGCCAAGTCGTCACTAGCACAGCACACCGGTGTGTTGGAGAGCCAAGCCACAACATTTACAATCTGAGTACGTTTCGCCAGTAATTACAATTAGCTTCATCAGGCGACAGCCAGATTTGTGGAGAAGTCTAACCGTTTCGTTCCTTATATAGAGGCGTAGATGTGGTGACCATGCTTCTGCGCTGGAGAAACAGGACCGGAAGGACACCGCAGAACTACTGCCTAGTTCATATCAATGGGGGATTCGTACGAAACGCAAGACTGTGTGGTCCTTCATTATTCAATACCTGATAGGTCTCCAAGCTGGTGCCCCCATCCTCAAACTCAAATACAATAAAGAGTTGGGAATCTGTAAAGAAGTCTGGTGAAGGGCAAAACAAGGCATAAAGCATAGGTGAAGTATCAGACATTTAAAAACACACAGGAAATATATTATAAATCCAATGTCTGATCGAAAACATTTTTAAAGACAGACATGCAAAGATCCAACCATCCAAAGATCCAACCATCCCATGCAATTTCATGACTTGTCATGATTCTGGGCCACGATTTCAGTCAGGAATATATTTGCTCTGGATTCGTTTGTACAGTCTGGTCCGTACAGTTGCTAATTTTCTCGTCTCATTTATGCAGTTTTGTTCACCATTTACCCAATATAACCTTAGTATATGCAATGAAAAATAAGTCGCGTACATGTATTATGAAAATTACAATAGACTTTTAATTGATGAATGCATCTTTATACATGTCTACCTTGCGTACAAACTTGCTATTTGAAACGAGACGACAGGATTGTCATGAAAAGAATGATGGATAAGTTAGACATGGCACAAAACAAATATTTACTAAATATTGTAATCCCGAATTCACGGTCTCATACAACAGAATAATAATAATGTAAAGCTGTTGAATGAAGCCTTCCCATGCCACGTCATTCCTGAGTGTTGTATGATGATAATCTCTTACAGCAGTCAGTGTGGATTGGTGAAAGGCTTTCCCAGAATCGGTTAAAATATCACTCTCCACCAGTGTTAACCATGATCGGGAATCAAACTCAGGTTTGCCATGTCCGTAGAACACACTGCGCCTCTGATCCAGCCCAGACTAAAACTTGCATCACTACTTTTTTTTTTATGGGGAGCACCTCTACGTGGGTTCATATAGTTAGAGAAAAAAAATTGGAAAGCGGCAGGGATCGGACGCTTTACTCACCAGGGCAGTCGTTGTCGGATATTTTGTTCTCATGGAATTCATTCCACGCTTCCAACAGACGGTCCGGGTAAGATCCCTGCAGGCAGCGCAGACTAGAGGGGCATGCACACACCGGATGGGTGCTGTCAAACACAGACGGAGGAACCCCAGCAGCATGGCACTCGAGGGTAGAGAGTTCAGCAATTTGGTTGTAGAAATGGTATGCCGAGTATGTTAGCACACACAATACTAATTGGATGCGTGCAGGATACAAACGCGACCGTATCTCAAGACGCTGAAAGTTACGGTTGTGGCCATCTTTTTAGAGAAACAGTCATATGCAGAGCATGCAAAGGTACTGAGCCTGGACTTCCAAAGAGGGAAGAAATTGACCAGCATGCATGACGAGGGAGGGGGGGGGAAGCTCCAGACCAAATCAGATGAATAACCTGCACGAGGATATAATTATTGTAATCATCCATGCGGTTGACTGAAGCTTTCACATATAACCAAATTACATTGAAAGTGCCCATTCTCACCACATCTCCGGCTTAATCTGGTTAGCGCTTGGAAAGACTGCCAGGAACAGAAGGTATTGCAGACTTGGGCTATGAGATGGCAGTGAAACAATTCATTCTTGAATCCATCTGTGCATAGCTTTTAAGTGCTACTTAACACTAGGATTTTCTCCCGGTAATCCTATTTCCTCCCCCACGTAAAGCCAAACGCTCATTAGTAGAATGGGTCAAACATCTTGCTCGCACCAACCCAATAGGCGAGATTCTATACAGGTCCATTTGCCAACTCACCTATTCAGCTTGATGAAGTTTTCGGATTGGTTCTGCTCCCCTTCATGTAGGTTGCTCAATTGCCTGTAAAAAGAAAAGGTTTATGCTCTTCCATAATAGTTTTTTTTTTTATATTGGTTGCAAAAGTGTTTTATGCTCTTGTAAGTTACTGCTTATTTTTGCCACTGCGGCCAATTCTGTTAGGGTCTTATTCACATGACAAACATTAACTTATCAATACCTTCAAACATGGTTTGTAAACACCAAAAGTAGCACGCTGACAGTAATCACACGTGCACCAAGACACGTAAATAATTGTGACTTTTCCGCAAATGAAACACAGGTGGTGTGAAAGCGTACTTGGAGATCATGATTTCGGGAAGGATTTCTTTAAAAGATTTCTGGGGTTCTTCATTCACCAATGCACTGCCCTCGATAGGAACCACCTAGTCAAGACAAGCAGAGTGAAAAAGCACACACCACCACCACAAAGATGAATAAATGCTTCAGTTTATAAACTTGGAGTAATGTGTCCATTCACCATTGAAGTATATTCTTCTTACACCAATGATGCATGTAATGAATTGTGTGAAATTCAATTATGATGCATACAAACTGCACGCAAATAATATTGGCAAATTGAGCGAAAAAAACTGTACAAATGAAAACGAAAATTGATAATAAAGGTCTTTGGGTTAGAGTAAATGTGTCATTAACCCACCTCCACCCGACACAGCCAATTATCAATGGTTCGTCACGGGAACAAAAAGTGCCAATTAGTTACGACTTAATGACATACATGTACGTGATCTAACCTACATACCTTTACGATTAATAATATTGGTCACGAAGGCCTACATGTTCAATTGAGAATGGAAATTATATCAACAAGATGAAATGAGAAATATATTCATGAATTGAATACCCCACAGTGCCAATTAATCAATTTGTTAGGAGGTTGAATTGTAACATGTCTAGTAGTTGTTTATAATGACAATATAACTTATATACTTTGATCAATAATAACAATCGTAAACAAAAATGTATATCCCTTTATCCAGTGCTGGATTAAGCCCTCCCCATGCCATGATGGTTACGGATTTTGTTTAACCATTCATCACTATTTAAGATGTTACTTGGTCTGTCAAAATTACAACACAATTTGGGAATGCAATCTAATACAAGTAGTTACTGCTGTACAGCACTAAACCGGGATCGTGTAGCACATGTTTCTATGCAGTGTAGACCCAGCTAAAAAGTAAACGTTGCATTCCTCACCTATTTTTATACGCTTTTATTTAACTCACTTCGTCTGTTGTATCCTCAATTTTTACACACTTCCAAATGTGCTATCGACTGCAAACTATTCTAGCATTGAAAATTTAAAAAATATATTTTTTAAACTATCTGTTTTACGGCTCCAATTGTCGACGCTCAACTCACGTTGGCTGTAAATCACCACACTCCCTTACGTTACGGCAAGCCAAGGGGAGCCACGCCGATGGGCGGGGGATGTGGAAGGAGGGGCGATGGGGGAAGGGGGCAGGGGCAGCTCGGATAGTACATTTCATTAAAGCGTGTTTAAAAAAAAAAGTATTTAAAAATATTTTATTAGAACTCTGATCTTCCAATGTTAGGGATCCAACTCCACAAAAAGCATCATTACTGTACATGTAGGATGCTGTACATCCACCATCCACCTACATTAACTTAAAACCAACTAAACAAATCTGGCAGTAACACAAGTAAACCCGTAAAAACAAAGTTTTTCACTATAAATCCTTTATATGCGTGGCGGCTAGAGTCATCTCGTCCTCTGGCTTGAGATGGCTGCCACCTATGGGTCAGATGATTGTCTGCCACCATTAAGCAATTGGTAATTAAATATTTAATTTGTTTTCCCTAAACAGTGTAAAATTTTGGAATTTTTTTCACGAAAATTAATTGTCACACACAACGAGTCTGTGTGGAAAATGTCAGCTCGATTGGATCACGGGAAGTGGGTTAAAAAACGACCGAAAGATTTGCACAGTTGTAAGAAAGCAAGCAAGCACGCAAACTTAATATAAAGGATTTAAAAAAATAACAGGAGCACTTTAGGCAATCGCATACACAAGCGGCCTTCTCCGAGCTTCCAGAGTGACTTTGCACTCCAAATAGTTGTTTGTATTGTATGGGTGCTGTTGTGTTAACTTTCTAACCCACCCCAACTGGACACGCGAGAAAAAGAGCTTCCATCTAGCTCATCGATATTTCTCCGGGACAAATAAAGATCCCCGATCGCGACTCAAAAAAAGGAACTCTTCAGTCGCTACCTTGAAGACGGAGACTTCGTCGCGACCGTTGCACATGCGGAACACCTCTCCGTAAACCCCCTCCCCAACCTTGACGCAGCTGCCCCGCTCAACCGACAGCAGCCACTGCGAGAAGGCCAAAGGGCCCATCTGCTTGCATTCTCGGTAAATGTTCTCCTCCGCCAACCCTGCCTCTGTATCTTGGATGGAATCGTCGTAAATCATCGGGCTCTGTGGGTTGAGAACGAAGAGACCCGTGGGTGTCACATTAAAAAATGCAAGATGATGCATTGTTGCAAATGTAGCGTCGGAAATATATAGCACACACCGCCATGTTTATACTTATCCGTTAGTTGCGGGCACAGGTCTATAAGGGGTGCCACCCTGGGTTAGAGAGAGAGCCAGGACCGTTAAGGGGCCGAGTTCTCCCCCCCCCCGACCCTGAGGGGTTTGGGGGGTTATTCTAGAGCCCCCTGGAAGGTTCCAGAAAGGGGGCGGTACCAGGGGCAGAGAGTCCCCGAGGTGGGTATAAAAGAAGGACCCTAGGATGGCTCTGGGGAGTGCTCTCAAGACGAAGACAGAAGACCGGCTAGGCTAGGACCCTGGGACCCCGGGACCCGACGTCCTTTTAAGGGCGGGGGCCAAGCGCGGACCAGTGGTCGAGACCCACACCTTGGCTGGGTCGGGTCAGTTTAGCCTCCCCTAGGTCACCCTTAGCCCCAGTGATAGGGCACGTCAGCCCGGAGGCCATACCTCCCCAGGTAGTGGGAGTGTAAAGGGGGCTTTCTGTTTAAAATTTACAATAAACCGTGTTGCCTCTAAAAACTACGTCTCCAGTCTCCGTGGAAGCCACTACACAAATGTTAAAGATTCACAGGAAAGCATGGTCTTCGATTGTCTTCATTTTGACAATATCTAGCCACATTTGGGTGCGAAATTATATTGGGGATGCAAGAGTTATCCTTTCGCGTAATCATTTTAAATTGTATATTTCTAAGACGAGATTTACAGTTACTTTGGGCTTGCTAAAATAAATCGGGAGCTGGAATATTCAACAACAAAACAGAAAATGATCAATCACATTAAAAAAGTGGCCAATTACGGATGCACTGGAACAAATGTTTCAGCTGCACAAGGCTCTTACTAGAAACGCGTTGTATGCACCACTGTTGTCGTCCATATCCACGAGCTGCAACCCTTGAGCACTCGCCTCCGTGTTGGGACTGTCAGTGGCGCAAGTGGTCACCAGGGAGGGCAGTGGTATCGAAGTGCTAAACTCCGATCGCCGGACCAATGCTGCGTGCTTGTTTGGCGGAGACTCTGGCGTGAACAAAACTGCAGGGCGACAAAGAGTGGCCTGCCTTACACCAATAGTAATTTATAAAACGTTATTTTACATCCCAGCATAAGTATCACTGCTTTTCAAATCTCGTTGGAAATTAATGTTTATTATTAGGCTCAAGATGAATGTATTCAGGTGTATACATTTTTTACTTTGTTTGTGTGTACATAATCCCTGCAGCCACTAGTGACTGCAAAATTCAACAGCATTTAAAAAAAATATTCATAAATACAATCTCAACCCCGAATTTAAATAATTAATCGTATTGCCATGGGGAGGGTCAAGCAGAATTATTGCACGTCTATACCGTGCACAAAAACAGTGCCATTGTCATTCATTGATAACGGAGTGTGAAGAAACATAATGTGCGTGAGCATTTCATACCGGAGTTGCGTCGACCAAGCACCGATTTCATGCGCGACCACTTCTTGCCGTTGTTGGCCAACTTGGGCGTCTGACCAATGTAAGACAGGGTGCTATCACACAGGGAGGACCCGTCGTGCTGAACTTCGGAGGTCTCCGTTCTGGATGTGTCAAGTGTTGCAGAGGGATCATCCTTCCTAAAGTTGTTGGCTAACGTGGGCGTCTGACCAATGTAAGGCAGGCTGCTGTTATCACACAAGGACCCGTCGTGCTGAACTTCGGAGGTCTCCATTCTGGATGTGTCAAGTGTTGCAGAGGGATCATCATTCCTAAAGTTGTTGGCTAACGTGGGCGTCTGACCAATGTAAGGCAGGCTGCTGTTATCACACAGGGAGGACCCGTCGTGCTGAACTTTGGAGGTCTCCATTCTGGGGGGATCATCCTTCTCCAAGTTGTTGGCTAACGTGGGCGTCTGACCAATGCAAAACTGGCTGCTGTTATCACACAGGGAGGACCTGTCGTGCTGAACTTCAGAGGTCTCCGTTCTGGATGCGACATGTGTTGCTGTCATGATGGTATTGTCGTGGTCCATGTGATGGGAAGAGTCACTGTCGACCAACAAACCCTCTGCCTTGTCGCTGCACACACTGGCAGATAAGTCAATGGAAACACCATTGCCTGCCGAGGCGACCTTGTCCATTGCTGCGAGGTGACCTGCTGCGAGACAACTTGTGCACACTTGCACAAGCGAACCGTTTAACTGGCCACTTTTCTTGAGTTTGTGCAAAATCTTAGAACTGACCCTAACCCTATTTTTCTGTAGAAAGCTATGAATATCGTGATGAAGTACAAGATCTTCCAAGAACACTTTACAGTTGCGGAGCCTCATTTGTTTGTTGGCTACATTTACTGTAGAAAAACCCAAATTAGAGATGGAACACCTACGTTTTGGTGTACTTGCAAACACAGCTAACGGCTTTGACATACTTTCAACGGATCCGGTCGAAGCTTCGGCATTAAATAAGTCCTCCAAATCGCTCAAAGTGCTTATTTTCTGTTTTCTCGTTATAGTCACAAACCTATTGAAAGGCGATTTGTTGCAAGCGCTTTCCAACAGAAATGACGCATTCCCATCAGCAGACTTTACGTCATGGCCCGTGTCACTTCCTCGCATTTCCCCGACAAGGGAACCCAACTTGCGCGCGTCTTTTTGGGGATTCTCTTGCAAGGGCATCGAGCTCTCGCTTCCCTGGCCACCACTAACCGAGACATCGGACGTCTCTTCCGTTGAATACAGGGAGTCGTCGCTGAATGTTAACCTAATGCCCTTGCGAAATTTATCATCCTTGCCATTCTTTCGTGAGGAAGCAAGAGTCGCTTTGAGTTGCTTGTTATCGTCTTCTGCATATGTGAATCTCGATGTTTCTTTAGCCGCAATTCGCTTTCTGCGAACAATAGTTTTTTCTTCCGAAGCAACATCCATTGCTCCTTCTGCCACCCAGGGACTATCTCTAGCATTCCTTCCTCCGCCAGGCAACTTGGGCGTTTTCTTTGATTGCACATCCATCAGTGGGTTAGAAAACAAACAAAAAAACAAACAGAAACTGGTTATTATTGTTCACACAATTACTTGGACAGCAACTACGTTTCTTTTGGAATACCTAGGCGATATAGCAGTTGCGCATCTTCACGATAAGTAACAGGTGTATTTACTCTGTACGTGCAGAAAGGAGGTGGGCAATTACATTTAGCAAAATGAGGTTCAAAAAATAACGAAGGTCCTCGCATATTATTTAATTGCGCTTGCCCCACTTTGTGTTCTAAATTTTTCAGATAAATGCAAAAAATTCGGCCTAGTTATGTGAAATCTCAGATTTGAGAAGAGACTATTGTTTCAGCCAAATCCAAAAGTATGGGATCAAGGAAAATCACGATTACCGTACAAAAAGCGGTGCCACATTGGCATCGGGTGTCACTCTTATTTGCATGCAGACAAGTGAAATTAGAAAAATATGTTAATTATCTGAACATTATCTCAAACATCCGAAATATAAAAAATATGAATGGATAAACACTTGTAATAGTAACAGATCATGCCGACTAATACGACTGTTAACAATGTTAGCACGATAGAAAAAAAAAATTATACAATTAGCTTTTGCCGTTACATGGAAAATGCTGGGTGCAATACCGTCATTGTCAAAGTAAAACGAAATTATCTTTAGTTTCTCAACGTTCATCATAGCCCATATTGCATAACCATATCAAAGTACTAAATCTGCCTTGGTTTTATAACCGTGGTTTCTTTTTAAATCCACTCGGCAAGTCTCCATAGCAATGCAAACTACATTACTTCTTCGTCTCTTGTAGAGTATCGCAAGTTAGGTGTAAAATATACTTCCAGGTTTAAGTTTGTGAGCTATGTGATAACGTTGGGATTAGCACGACTAATACTGCAGTTCATTACTGCAATAATTTAATCAACAGCACTGAAACGTGAAGTGCACGCTGCATCCGATCAGTGAAAATGGCAACAAATATGCTACCATTGCACGCGAGGACACAAAACTAAATTAACATGTGGTAGTGGCATGGCCTAGACGTAACAAGTTCACCACTTGTTACAGAGGACCACGATTCGACCATGATAGGTGCCATCAGCTTAAGAGTATACATTAAAGAACCTCTCACGTAATTTGCAAGAGCAGTTTATTTTGTGCTGCTGGCAGAGTCCAAATTTGCCCAATTACAAAATTATTCGCAAACTACATACTCAAATCAGAAAATACAATAGTAATCATTGCCCCCTAATGGCAGATGAATGGCCCTGGTCACTTGGAAATGAGACTATCCTGGCCTCTTGAATTCGCACCTGGGTGAACAAACAAAACATCTCCATGCATGCGAGTAAACTACTGTATTCTTGCTTATAGCAACATGTTCAGGAGATACATGCAATTTCAACATCTGCGTGCCACAGGGAGGGCTTTAGGAGAGAATTTGTTACATTTTGCTACTCCGTTGAAGGAGTGCAAACTTAAGTGGTTTACTAGATGGTCCATAGTTTGGGTTGCATAGCCACACACTTGCACCGCGGCTTGTCTTCAATTTTACTTTTACGAAGGGGACACCAAGATTGTCGCTTGCACTCGTACATGAATGTATGCATATTTGTGTATTGAAAAGTTACGTACCGGATGGTTAACACTGCTGTCCTCCTCAAAACAGGCTTTGAGTTTGAGTAGGGCAGAATCCTTGGCTTTGCGCTGTCTGAGACACAAATACCCCCAAGATACAGGGATATGATGTCACTGGGAGATCTCACAGAAAACAATACTTGGTATGTAAATTATTTAGAGATTCAAATAGATTCAGGCACGAAAGTACTTGTGCACACGATAATCAATTATTTACAACAGATGCTAATTATAGGCTGTAATATTTAAGCTAAACGAGTGAACACAAGTACACGGGACGGGTCATGGATAAATATCCAAATTAGATGCCAAAAACAGGACGCAAATCTATGCTTGAAAGAAACCTCACAGCATAAAATTGTGACATTTCATCAAATTGCTGAGGTAGGTGTGTGGTGGGCATGACTGATGCAACACCTTGTATGCTTCTTTCCCGCGGTGCCGTTCAAGTCGCCGTAATTCGACTCCTCAAAGATGCCCCTCCTGCTGGAATCAATATATTTTTGACGGTCAATGCAAGTTGTGGAAAACATGGTAAAATTGTGATGAAACCACCCCCAGAATAAAACATCTATGTGAAAGTGCGATTGCAGGAATTCTTGGAGTATTGGGACTTGGAGGTTTTTGTTGCAGTTTTGTTGAAAAATAACCATATCATCTGCCAATCAAGTTCAGGTATCGACGCACACACACACACCGTCTGGCACCGTTTGTATCTCGCACCTCCACGATTAGCCACGGTTGGCTACGTACGGTGCGCGAAAGAAGTCCAACATACATATTCCTACATCGTCTCACACACACACCGTCAATGACTTGTCTCAATCACACACACCATCTACCGCCAGATCGCCACTGCGCGTGTGCCAGGCTAGGTGCACCTTTAGGCCATCTGCCTTACGCCGAGGCCGATGCAGGCATCGCTGGTACCAGTCAATCCACTCCGTTCCACAACATTTTGTACCACATTAGCACATCTCCTCTCCAGCCTGTGCCGCGTCCATTTTGCCCCCTTCTATCGGGTCAGACAGAAGCTGCTTGGGCATAAATTACACTTTAAACAATTTTTTTGTATTTTACTAAGCAAGGCCCACTGGGCTCTATCGCTCCTTTTCAGAAGCGACTTGGCCACAAAGGATAGCTCAACGAAGTAGCTCATCATATATGAATATTGAGCATGTTGTTAATACATGTTGAGAGAAATCCACGCGACCACGGGGAAAGAGTGAGACACGAAAACTCCAAATATACAGCAGCAGACGTCAGGTTCGGGACTTAGCCCACGAACCTCCTGTATAGCTGGCGAGGTAGTTAACATCTCCTAGCCATCGTGATGAGACACGCAAACTCCAAATATACAGCAGCAGACGTCAGGGTCGGGATCTAACCCCACGACCTCCGATGCATAGCAGACGAGGGAGTTAACACCTCGCATGCATTTCACACTCACCTGCCGTCAGAGCACTCTTCCTCCATGTCTGAATTGCTGATCTCGGGCGAGAATTCGAACAGATGGTGCGAGGCTGCGATCCACATGGGGTCGGACTCAAAAACATCCCCGCGCCGACGTCCGTACGTCCGCAGCATGCGCCCTCCTCCCTGCATCGTTAACTAAAAGTTGTCCAACGAAGGTCCAGTAGCGTCAATGCGTTCGCTGTCCGTGTCCATTTGCTGTATCACGGCGAGAGAGAAGGGGGGTGTGGGGGTGGTGGAGTTGGTGAGGAGGCGGCGGCTACGATTATCGTCGAAACCCCCGGCGAAATCGATCGCAGGGTCCGTACAAAAGCAGAACCAGGTTCAATTTGTCGTGTCAAAAGCCGCGGATGGACGGACTCGCGGCGACAGGTTTGTGTTGTTAACGTTGTCGCGTTGATGACGAAGGGCGCCACTTTGTAAGTTTAACACACGCGAGGCTTTCGCGACATAAGTTTAACACACGCGAGGCTTTCGCGAGGTTGTAAGTTTAACACACGCGAGGCTTTCGCGAGGTTGTAAGTTTAACACACGTGAGGCTTTCGCGACATAAGTTTAACACAGGCGAGGCTTTCGCGACTTTGTAAGTTTAACACAGGCGAAGCTTTCGCGACGTAAGTTTAACACACGCGAGGCTTTCGCGACATAAGATTAACACAGGTGAGAGCTTTCGCGACGTTCCCTTCGTAACTCACGTGCGGCTTCGCCCACCGCTCGCCCTCGCTTCCGCGTTTAAATTCAAAAAGTAAAACAAAACGGGCGTCGACCAATGGCGTTGAAGGCGCCTGCAAGCCGCCTTTTTATTGGTCACCGTGACCGGAAAACGTTGTCCCCCCCTCCTCGCCCTCTTTTTGAAGCCCTCAACCAATCAAAATGTAGGGGGGGGGCGGGGAAACCGCTTCTCCCGTTTTTAACCAATCACATCAGTCGTTGCTCAGAGATTTGTGGTGGGCGTGGTTAGTGGGGGGGTAACGATTTGCATATTCGTCTCTGATTGGCTCCGCGGTGGCTGGGCGATTGTTAACTTCGTTTGTCGCGTGTGCAGGAGGTCGTGGGTTCGATCCCGACTTTGACGATGCCTGCTGCTATTTATTTGGACTTTTAGTGTCTTTCTCTCTCATCATTATCACAGTGGCTAGGAGATGTTAACTCCCTTGCCGGGTGTGCAGGAGGTCGTGGGTTCCATCTCGACCCTGATGACGCCTGCTGCTGTATATTTGGAGTTTGTGGTGTCTCGCTCTTGAATACAGAGTACTGTGTTTGGCTGCTGCTATCCACTTCCCCGTGGCGATAAGCCACTACACTTCGTTGAGCTAACATTTGTGGCCCAGGCCTGGTAAAATAACCAAATAATATTCTTGGTTCTTTCGGTAAAGTCACGTAGAAGGGAAATAATAAAATAAATAGAATAAAACTATAAAATTCTCACGACGTTTCGATTGCAACACCTGATGATGATTGCTTGTGTTGCAATCGAAACGTCGTGAGAATAATTTTTTTTATTATTTTATTACTTCCCTTCTACGTGACTTTACCGAAAGAACCAAGAATATGAATCCCTGCATTCACGAAAGCTTTAAATCGAAACCAAAATATAGTTTATAATGCCGATGACGTCACTCTACATTAACTTTTCAATCAATGACCTGGTGGTGATGATGCTGCTGCTGGCGCAGTGAATAATGAACAATTAAAGCAATCTCTCTTTATATTCTTGTGTCGGCTATTTTATATACACCGCGTTTGATGATCCGCCCAATTCACCGGAGCATTCGTGACAAAGAGCTTCACAAGTTCAAGTTCATTTATTAGGTGTAGCCCTGTGAGCCATTCGGCTCTTGAATCGGGTGCAACCGCAACAAACAAAAAACATGGACAAGAAAACATCTTAAAGTGACTTTGTGACTAAGTGCAAACAGAAAATACAAGAAAAGACAGCTAAATATTGCAGAAAAAAATCACCGTACACCAACGCTGTGTGCAAAAATCCCAGTGGGATGCAAGTGAAACAACAACAAGACAACTTAGATTTTGATTTAAAGCTTTCGTGACTGCAGGGATTCATATTCTTGGTTCTTTCGGTAAAGTCACGTAGAAGGGAAATAATAAAATAAAAAGAATATAAAACAATAAAAATGCTCACGACGTTTCGACTGCAACACAAGCAATCGTCATCAGGTGTGAAATCCACAGCAAGATAAATTTTCAAATTTTTCAAAAATTTTCACGTTTTTCAAATTTTCTTGCTGTGGATTTCACACCTGATTATGATTGCTTGTGTTGCAGTCGAAACGTCGTGAGACATTTGTATTGTTTTATATGTACATTATTTTATTATTTCCCTTCTACGTGACTTTACCGAAAGAACCAAGAATAAGACAACTTAGATTAATACTTAATTTGGAGCTTTCGTGACTGCAGGAATTACTCTTTGGTTCTTTCGGTAAAGTCACGTATAAAGAGAAAATAATAAATTAAATACTAGCATACGACGTTTCGATTGCAACACAAGCAATCATCAACAGATTTCTGTTTCTATTTCATTTATACCCGATGATGATTTGTGTTTCTATTTAATTTATACCTGACGACGATTGCTTGTGCTGCAATCGAAACGTCGTATGCTAGTATTTAATTTATTATTTTCTCTTTATACGTGACTTTACGGAAAGAACCAAGAATAAGACAACTTAGATTAATTAAGGCCAATCACATTCTCATCGGATTCCTCCTCCGTGCTTCCAGCATGGCAGACGTGGTGGCGCTGTGGGGCCCTCTTTCTCAACGCGGAAATTGATGAGTCGGTGCACGGTCCACACACAGAGACACATTCAGGGAGGGTGGTGGCATTCGAGACACGACTTCACCCAACTGGCGTCGTTTCGTCTCTGTCTCATCCCATTGCCACGTAGATCTCACACGTAAGTACACACTACCCCCCCGTAGAGTTCGTTTCGCCTTTCGAATTTGTTACAAAAACAACAACAACAACAAAAAGAAAGAATCGAAGTTCGCCGCGGTTCAACGTCGCTCGTACAACGTTGGTACGGAGGCCGCACCAAGCGCCCGCCAAATAGCCACAGCGTGAATTAACAACAAATTTAAATCCCTAACGATGTCACGCGACTGCTGCTTCTAACGCAAATAACATCTTGGTATTTAAACATCGGGTGACGAGGCTTGGTGCGGCAGCGTTGACCTTCACGAGCCTAGGGCTGGGGCAAAAACTTGGGCCCGGTTATTAATAGAGGATACGGATGATCAATTGTTATTGTACTCATGCCCGTGTGTGTGTGTACGAATCGACCACGGTGGTGGGGTTTTTTTTTGTTGTTGCTGTAATTTACGATCTCCCGTCGCGGCAAACTCCACCCTCGCCTTCGTCCACGCAGTCGGAGTAGACCAGCGAAACGTCGTACTCGAATCGTAGACGCGGTGAGTTTACTCTCCAACACAACGGTGTGCTGAAGTAGTAGCTAATTGACACGTTCTCTGTCGGATAGTGGAGGGTTTTTAACGACATTTAAGCGATCTAACCTATTAAAACAACTTTATTATGGACGTAGTGTGTGTGGTGGGTTGAAAGTGTGGGTACTCTTGTTCCAAAACGTCTGACCGGTGTGTTGGAAGAATTAGGCCACCGAAGCTTTTAGTCGTGGTGCTAGCGAGCACTTCCTGTGCTGGGGTTACGTTTTTGAATGCAGGTGCCGGAGCAAACTACACACAGGAAGCTGAAGAATTGAAACGCCAATACAACAGAGAGCAAAAATCACGACGTAAATAAAACAATTATGGACCTTTTTCAAACACGTGGTTGTGTTAATCGTTACATGTCAGAATCAGAATATTTATACCGGAGGAATTCGATGACCTATATAATGCTCGTTTCCACAGATGTCCAATGATTGTCCACCAGCCAAAAGCTGGCCTGTGATTGACACACGTATGGTGATGGCTATTGTAGAATCACTCATCGTGTCCTGAGTATCCCAAATTATTCATCAGCAATACATTTTCACCATCGCACCGATACAACCAAGTGTTTTCGCCAGAGGGGACCATGTTCCTTTCCTAGGACTGAGTTGTATACGTTATCCAGCCAGGTCTGGTACCAGGACGTTCACTGAATTGTGTCCAATTGAAACGTTCTTAAACCGTGCTGTAGATTGTGTCCTCAGAGCGATTGACATGTATTCAAGTACTTGAGGTGGAGAGGTGGTACAATGATTAGATCATTGTGCTGTGAATGTAGTCACCCAAGTTAGATTCCTTGCGACGGACAGAATCAGTGGTGAGTGATGTATGATTTCATTCTGCTCCCTCCTTCATCAACCTGGACTGACCAGCGTGGTGAAGTATGGTCAAACAACCTCCACGAACGAATCGGTGTCGGAAGACCATTATAAAGCAGTGGATTGCCATAAGGCTATTGTCACTAATGATAAAGTACTGCTATATTTTGTACGACTATATGTAATTACCTGCAGTGTGTTTATGAACTAATGCAACGCACAGAGGTGACTTGCAAAGGTATGTTTTATTTTGAAGGCAGTGTCATTGAAGAATGTGAGATGTTTGCCAAAGGTGTAGGCTTCTTGGAGATTGTTGTGGTCTCCATTTAAATTACTTTCCAGTTCTTGCAGACAATTACTGTACTGTAATACAATAAACATTTCGACCTTTGCGTCTTTGAATAACCTTTGTAATGGAAACACCCGATTTGTATCTTGTATTTCCTTGAAGTCGACCTTCAGAGTCACCTAGCTACAAGGGGTCAAATCGTAAGTTTATACTTGATGAAAGATTAAGTTTAATTATTGAACCTTCAAAACGTCCACCTCAATGGGTGTTCATATGGGGTCAAGGAAAAAATCATGCAGGTCTTGAAGCCAGATCACTGACTGCATTTAATTGTACTGTATGTCTTATATTTCACCTTCACCAGACCACGATAACCAAAGTGAAATATGGTAAAATACCCCCACGACCCTTAAGGTGTGAGGAACCCTTCGATCCATTGGTGGACTGACAAATGTCCATACTTGTACAACAATATACACTGCATTATATAAAAAAATAAACTTAATATTTACAATAATATAGTACTGCACAAATTTCCAATAACAAATTCCAAAATAAGCTGCGATTTTACAAATATATTTTATATTAATATTGCTTAATGTTATTTAATGAATTTGATAATATACATGAATTTAAATAGACATACGCACATAATTGGACAGTGGGCAGTTCCATTCCTCATTGGTTGCGTGGTGATGAAGAACTCGCCAATTTCTGTTGAAAGTCTGTTTTTGGTCAAACTCCACGTTCACGTGGACCAAAATCTCGGATCTCGACTTTTCCCACGTTTGAGATCTGAATCCACCTCGATGAAGTAAATGTGTAAATGTTCTTCACATGGGGGAAAGAATTCGCTTTGTGATAAGGCGGTTATTCAACCTTTCCGAATCTGAAAAGCTCCACAGGGCAATTTGGGTTCAGAAAACCGACTCTACCTTCCGACAAGTGAACGCACAAACTTGGGTGAGAGTTGGGAGTTTTGAAAGTAACATTTTTTTAAATGTACCTTTACCTTTCATCCATGTAAAAAGTTCTTGTCATTACTAAAATACAACATTTGAAGATCACAGACAGCTATATAAAAAAAATTCCCTACGTAATCACCAGTCATGTTATCCACTGCCGAATGAAGGCCGCCCCATGCCACGGACGGTCATGGGGATTAATTGGCCATATTTCACTATGCCAGTCAGCGCGGTTTGGGGAAGGGGTTACATTGGTTGCAACAGAAAATACTGTACATTTGAATAGGTTCTCACATTCGCAATTGAGAGACCGAGGCTTAATTTCAGCCGGATCTGGCCACGTCGGAGACCCGGATTTTTTTTCCGCACGCCACATGCTTTGGTTGTGGTTACTGCATTCGTGCCATCTTCTATTGTACTGGGGACCTGGACAATATCCAGTTGAGAAATGATGCCCTGTCTAACACTGTGTTGATTCTTCGTTTGTGTCATGCCAGCAGGAGCCTTCTCTGAATTACAATTCAAGCGATGGATCCCATTCGTGAGGAAATGAAGGACTGGTGCAGGTCCCATTTAGTAGACTTTTACATCGTGCTTGTGGATCATCTCATCCCACATCTTGTGTGCCTCACCGAAAGCGATGTGGTAAGAGGAAAAAGCCGTGGTATAAAATACGACAATTTAAATGTATTTGTTCATGACGATTATTACCAGGTGAGTTGCTTTTTCAAGAGAGACACCTCGGTTAAGAAACAACTGCAGCAGTGAACAAAAATCAAATGACATGGGGAGGATAGAGGCTAGTTTAACAGCCCTTTGTCAGTTGTCTGCTGGATGAGTGCCCTACGCTGTCTAGGTCATGGGAATTAGTTGGGTCGAGAAACAAGACCAAAAGTTCAGGCCCTAAGGATCCAGCATCATCGTCTTGTGCCATCTTCTTCCTAGGGACTCCCTGCACTCCTCTCTATCCTCCGCCAGTCTTACCTCATTCTTCTGCAGCATCTCCCGTCCATTCACTTGGTCATCTGCCCATCGCCTTCTTGCAACTGCCTGCATACTCATTTGGAATATCACTGTCGTGCAAAGTTGAGTGAGGTACCCATGAGTGTTTAGATCAGTTGAGCCCATGAGTGTTGTCCTGGCAGAGACACGATAGTTTTAACTAAGTAAGCAAAAGCAAGCAAATATATCCTTCATAACCAAGTGTGATCCCACAACAAGGTTAATCAGAATCATGATTTATATATGTAAAAACAAAACCAGCAACTTTATTTTCGGTTTCTAAGTTTTGTTGTATGCAAATCGCAACGTTAAATGACATTCCAGCACATGGGTTTAGTTTCAAGGAAGATTTTTGGTTCATAGATGATCACGATTTCTTCTAACTTACATTGAGCAAGGGTGTGAAGGATATGAGGTCCTGTTAAGTATTGTTCAAATCCAATTGCAATTAAGTTTGAACTTCATTTTCAGAAGAACCAGACATTTAAGTATCTTGTCATCAGCAATTTTGAGCTCACATGTACAGTACAAGGGCAGGGTATCCTGAGCACTTTTTTAAAGGTGCTTGGTCTTCTTTTATTTAGGGGTAGTTGTGATTCTTGACAGCTTTAAAATAGGTATTTTTTGGACAAGTATTCTATTTTTAACGAGACATGCATAGTAGAGGTTGCGACATCGCATTGCAGTATGAACACGGTGATCTGAGTTGATTCCCTGGCATGGCTAATATCAGTGGTGAGTGATATCTGAAATGGTCCTGGGGTCCCTCCCATCACCAACCTGCACTGACCAGTTTGATGATGTAAAGTTGAAGGCGCAGGCCTACAATAGCTTGCTCACGGCACTGCTCGCCAAAGGGCTTCCACGAGATTGAGCTCTTTCTCTCTCTCGAGTACTCTGACCCGCTGTTCCACGCTTGCCAGACATTTCAGTTTTCATTTATTTGGTATAGCCCTGTGAGCCATTCGGCTCTTGAATCGGATGCAACCGCAACAAACAAAAAACATGAACAAGAAACATCTTAAAGTGACTATGTGACTATGTGCAAACAGACATCTTGGACAAAGTGGAAGTACACACATTCTACCTCACCACATGCAACATGCCGTTCGACTCGTGATGCTAGTGAAGTATGGTTAAAAAATGATGACATGGCATAGGGTAGCCTTCATCCAGCAGTTTACTGATGAGGTGTAATTCATAATGAATGTTATTTTTAAAGCAACTGTATTGCTGACAGTGAGGCATTGTATACACCACCGTTGGCAAAGTTGTATTTGCGCTGCATTGCTTGTTCACATGCAGGAGCGGATCAAATGTGATCTCGACCGAGGTGGCAATCATCGTGGGATGGATACATTGTTTAACCATCTGTGGAGGCGTTCCCGTTGGTACGACGAATTCATATCCGCCCTCCGCAAGGAAAAACACGGTGAACTGGCTGACAGAATGCAAGCCGAACTGTCTGCCCGTAAAGGTGAATACAACACCCCACAAACGTCTTAATGATCATTTGTGAGAGAGAGAAATAAAAACGGTTCGTAGATTAGGTTGTTGAAATGTGCTCCAAGCCACCAATGTTTCCTCTTTATCTAGAGAAACAATTGTGTACATTGTATATGAAAAAAATCATACCACTAATTGTCAGGAGTGCCAATGCACGATTTCGGATGGCAATTTGTAATTTCGCCTTTTCATTGTTAGGGATGGACTGTGTGCACGCCTTGTGAGGTGTGGTTTGTGTGTATTTGGGGTGGCTTTGGCAAATTCCAACCAGAAATCTGTGTTTGCGTCTGAAAGTTTCATTAGCATTCATCGTGCGTGAAATACCTTCAGACAGTCCTGCATATCAGCCTGTTCCAAAGAATATTCCTCTCATTGTTGGGACTATCTCCCTGGTGTTTCTTTTTTACTTGGGCTGAGACGCAGAGCAAAAACAATCCCGTGATGATATGGATTGTAGATCTGGAGTGTCTTTGTGTGTGTATAGGGGCCTCACATAATCATAAAGCAGCCACTGCTGATTACGCTTATATACATTAACTTTCCCGAGATTCACTGAAGTGGTTCGCATAATTTTATAGCTTATTTTTAGTTAAAATGCAGTTTATTTTGCTCGCAGTCGCATAAAGCAGGTTGAGATGCGATTGTTTTTTATACGCTGTGCAATTTTTAATTGCTGTTATTCTTGTCATTCACTAGCGGCACGACAACCCACCCCTGCTCGCCAGCCCGTGCATCCCCCCCCCATGGATGTGAACGTTCACGCGAGAGTTGGAGGTCCCGCCATGGTGGTGGCCGAGCAGAAATCGCTCTCCGGTGAGAATAGTGGTCACCAGGCCAACTTCCCAGTGCAGGTCACGCCGGACCCCCCTCCTGCTCCATCTCCAGTGCAACCACCTGTCCAGAATGAGGCGTCCGCCCAGTCCACTCTGGCTGAAATCGCTTGCGGGGAAGGGCTTCCAACGCCCACCGCCGGTGGTGGCACTGCCGTGGAGTTGCCGAAGGGGCAGGGTACGTGCGCGCCGAGCCTGGAAGGGGGTTCGGCGGACGTGAGCAGTGACGGCTTCTTGGATGGTAAAGACGCAAAGGCACCAGTCCAGGAAAGCGACGCAGCTGTGGAGGAAGAAAAACTCGCACCACACAAACCGGCTTCTGAAAAGCGGCAAAACAACGCCGACTTGGATGCGGTGGGGGCAGACCGTGAGCGCAACGTTTTGCCCAGTCAAGGTGTGTCTGCTGCGAATCCGCTTGATAATGCCAAAAGTCCGCCCGGGGTACCTGAATGTAATCTATTGCCTCGGCCTTCGCAGCCCGGTCGAGATAGCAGGCGTCGCGAAGATGAAGATGGCATTGGAAAGCCACAGGTTCTGAGCGCAAATCCACCCAGGAGCTTTAATTTAACAAGTGCTGATCTGCAGACCAGCGTTGCCGATACCCTGGAAGTTAGTAAGGAGAGTCATAGTGCCTACCAAAATCCACAACTGTTGAATAATGTCAACGATACAAGCTCGCCTATGTTTCTTCAAATTCAGCATGACAACAGAATGGACCATGTGACCAAACAAAGTGACATAGGTGACAGCTTGTCTGAAACGGAGGCTAGAGGATCGGCTCCGCAGATGGGAAGCTCTACTGGACAGCTTGCAGCATCTGAAAACGTTGTGCGCAACAACTTGTCACGAAAGGAAGACGCACAGGTCCTGCCAAAACGACCCAACGAGCAACGTGGCGAGCAATACGAGCAACGCTACAAACAACCCCAAGAGCATCTTGACGAGCAGCCCTACTATCCGAATAATGAGCAATCCAACGACCAGCAGCAGCTTGAGCAATCCTCCGTGCAGTCCTACGAGCAACGCTACGAGCAACCCCAAGAGCATCTCGACGAGCAGCCCTACAAGCGGCATAATGAGAAATCCTCCGAGCATCGCTATGAGCACCCCCAAGAGCAGCGAGACGAGCAGTATAACGCATCCAGAGCAGTGCCCAGAGCGACGGAAGCAACCAAACCACTCCCTGGTCAAAGCAAGTGGAGGGAATGGCTGGAGGAGAACCAGCTGGTTTTGGGAGGAGCTGTCTTGGCGGGGATACTGGTGGTTGCTTGGCTAAACGTTCGCCATAGGTATTGACATACGTGTCTAGATGGTTCCACCAGCCCACAGGGGATTATTGTGTCCGTCCGTCGTGCATCCAAACATGGGAGGGGTGGGGCTGGGTGGAGAGGGGAGGGTGGGGAGGGGCTGGGTTGGGAGGGTGGGGTGGGGCTGGGTGGGGAGGGTAGCTGGTCACCCCGTGGTGCCCTTATAAAACTCAACGTTTAACCTACTCACGCCGGCTTGTGCCCGCCCTCACAGTCGGCCATATTTGCGGAATACACCACGCCGCCGTTGACCCTGGCCATTGACCGAGCAACCCAACGTTCCTACCAGCTCCCTCCGCAGGAATGTGTTTCAACTATATTTAATATTTTCTGGTGGCCCACAATAAATTTAGTGTGTGCCAGTGGGCCACGTGATGTCATACTTCACGTGTACAGATGTTATGAAATCACTTTGCATGATGTCATGTGACCACTAATCTGTATCTCCCTATAGTTTCCAGGTTTCTCTCTTGTTTGTCTTGCTTTCATCTCAGTAATCCATCTGTGTCTACAAATCTGTCTCGTCTGTATTCCCATGACCCTGGAATCATCAGGTTAATTTAATGCACTGGCATTGGTATAATTAATGAGAATCAGAAGGTATTCATACCGGAGGAATCCAATGAGCGATAAAGCTCTTTTTCACAGATGTCCAGTAGGGGCAGGTAAGAACGTGACAACAACAAACAGTACAAACACACGATAGTAGTGCAAAGTACAAGAAATGTAAACAAATCACAAAAATGCATACAGATACAACAACTAAACCATCCCCATCCTACCAAGCAAAGCCCACTGAGGCATTTACTTATTTTTCAGAAGCGACCTGGCCACATGTGATTGCTCAACAAAGTGGATTATCACGTAGAAATTTCTAAGAGCAAAATAATCTAAATAATCTCAATGTGTGTTTCTAAATGTGGAGGAAAAATTTCAAGGATTGCGTTGCTTTTTTCACAGGAAAGGCCTAATTTCACCCGGAGCTGGCCAGTTGATATTAAGCCGTCATCCATCACCCCCCCCCCATTGTCCACTCTGTGGAGGTGAAGCTGCAGCGTGTTGTGGTTGGCATTTTGGAGCTCCCAGAACATATTCCATAGCAAATTAAGCCTTGAACATGGGTGCTGGGTAAGATATTCTTAGCCAATACAAAGATCCATGTTTTGTTTTTGTGTCGGCCATGTGGTCCTTTCTTGGCCAAATGTTTGTTATTAACCCTCCACCACCCTGACAAGTTCTGTCACATTTATAAAGATTATTTAATCGTGCCAATATATTGCCTCGATTAAATAACCAATGAATCTCTCCGGCGGCTTCAGGCTTGTCATGACTGAATATGAAGTTTCACTCCAACTGCTTTGAGCTTCTATTCGGAAGTGAACTTGGGAAATTGTGTGCGCTGCATCAGCTGACTTCTTTGCTCTAAAGTACCCACCGTGACATCACCAACCGCCAAAGTATGGGTCATCTACATGTCTTTGTGTGTTGGGTTTGGCCATCCTTTCAATTTATTTTAATTGTGCCACTCATTACCGCCTTATGCCCCAACACGTGTCTTTTATACTGCATGTGTAATATGTCCAGATGTGTGGTGTGTTCTACACAATACACATTACTTTCCAAACTGAATGTCTTTACGTTGTGTATATGTTCGCAATGCACGTTGCGTTAAAAATAATGCATTTATACATCGGACAGTTACATGCCATATCACGTGACATTGCACGCAACAGTGCACATTATAGCTACTCCAGGTCTTTATGTTTTTGTTGTTAATTAAGATTGCCCTTGATGTTAACCATCATCAGCACCCCTGTACAATATCGCCTCTTGATTCTCGCTACTCAGACGACAACGCGCAAGTGACTCAATTTATTATTGGGATATGAAGGCAACATCAAATTATGGGCTGGGCTGCCACCAGACTAAGTTCTCCTCGGAGATCGCGTGGTGGGTCGTGTGCTCATCTGCTGTCGAATGTCCCCCTGCCATCGCATTTCAGTTAACTCGATGAATTCAAGCTGCACGCATCAGCCGAGATTTTGGTAAACTTCGGGACAGACTTTTTTTGACACTTTCTCAAATTGGAGGCAGGCGCTGCAATTGGGGAGAACACGGGTCTGCTGGAGTTTGAGGACATGGTTTTTTCTTGTAGCTGTTGAGACCATTGTAGTTACTGTTTTCTTCCAGTAGATGGGGGTATATGTAAAGTGTTCTACACTCCTGCATTTAACAAGACCTGAGCCATACAAATTGAGCAATTTCCTGGAATAATAATTCACTAATTTAATCCGCCTACTTCCTGGACAATATTTAGTTTATTACCAATTTTTTTTTACCAGGACGCCATCAAATACACACATCTGGCGTTGTGGTGCAAATACTATAACTTGATTTTGTTTACTTTCAAAAATGCAAATAATGCAGATGTACTGGTGATGTGTATCTGTAAGTCAGCAATGTGGCTTGTGGGTAGTGGTGTAGCTTTGGCCAGCGCAGGCGGTGCACAAGGTCCCAAGGGCCAGAGGGGCCCACATGCCAAGCTAAAGTGGAGGAGAAATCGGATAGGGGGGAGGGCCTCATTTCATTCCTTGCACTCGGGCTTATGCCAATCACGCTGCGCCTTCACTTGTGGGGTTGGTGCTGGGTTCATGTGTGAAACGCCCACCTGTAGAGCCCGCTAGGTGCCTATCGTGGAGTAATACAGAAAGTAGGTCACGAACCTATCTGTGGCCAATTTGACTTGATTCTCATTTATGGGTTTTCCATGGACACTTCGTTTTACACTTGCATGCAAAAATAAACTAAGCATCCTAAATAGGTCGAGTTTTCATTAAAATTAGTGTTGAAAATCTTCTTGGTTCTTTCGGTAAAGTCACGTAGAAGGGAAATAATAAAATAATAAAAATAAAACAGAATTCCGACAGCCCTGTTCTTCACCTGAGGACGGCTGCTTGCATTGTGGCCGAAACGTGAGAATTTTATTTTATTGTTTTATTTTTATTATTTTATTATTTCCCTTCTACGTGACTTTACCGAAAGAACCAAGAAGATGAATCCCTGCAGTCACGAAAGCTTTAAATCGAAATTTAATTTAAATAAGGATTAGTTTTGGCTGAACTGGCCAATAAATGTATGAAGACAGTAATAATGTTAGACGTGCAACATTAACATTTGTACAGGTGAATGTGTTCAGCGGTGAAATCGAATTGTAGAAAAAGAATTGGTTTTTAAATATACGTTCAAAATGTTTTGATAATTTTCCTCCCAATTCTTTCCTGATTGTGTCCTATTGGCTTCATGCGTTAGGCAGAGTTTTCCATTCACATCTCTCAGAACAGTGTAATCCTTTGTATGAGAGAATGGGGCACGTATGTGGATATCACACGAGCTATCTCAAAATCTTACCTCTTGAGCCTTTAGGTCACCTCAAAGTGTCAAAAGAATTCAACTCATTTTTTTTGTATATTGTTTCTTCATTGGGAGCATGTTGAAATCAAAATGTTTCACCGTCATTTGCATTGCTGATACCGTTAATTAAACAATGTTGATGTTCCAATGCGCAAGAATCTCAGATGTAATTATACCAGGTGTATTCCACTATATTTTTCACAATATGGTCAGTCAATTGCTAATTTAGCTATTTTCCTTTTAAATTGTATTTGTGTGATTTGAAGTGAAAATCAGTGGCCATAAACTAACCCTTAATAGCATTAATCGTCCGTCTTGGCTGCTCAAAATAGTTATTATAGGGGGGATTTGTTGGACATTTAGAGATATACTCTTTGGTTCATTCGGTAAAGTCACATATTTTTCTACCTACGTGACTTTACCGAAATAACCAAAGAGTATAGATTCCTGCAGTCACGAAAGCTTCAAATGAAGATTTAGAGACAATGAATGTACCGACAAATTGCATAATGCCACATGTGGGAGCTGTGGTGCAATAGCGCAGTCATTTGCACTCTGCGATAAAGACGCAACAGCCTTCATTCGATTGCCGGCCAAGGCGAGCATCAGTGACGAGTGAAATCTGAACCCGTTCTGGGAAACCCCCCTCCCCCATCACCAATCTGCACCAACCAGCATGGTGAAATATGGTCGAACAGCCCCCATGACTTGAATGGCATGGGGAGGCCCTCATCCAGCAGTGGACGGAAAAATTGCTGTACATATAGAATATCTTCATGTGTAGGTGTAGACTCCAGTCCAGTGGAGCTTAACCTGGGGTACAGGCACTCCCTGGGGTGCGAGACGTGGCCAGATTTATTTTGCAAGTAAATCGTAACAAATTAAGCACGGGCATGTATGTACAACTGCTTTGTTTAATCAAATCTATGTAATTATTATAATTTGTTTCTATCTACGTGACTTTACCCAAAGAACCATACCATTATTATACATTTTGTTTCACGGTTGAGAACCAAAAGGGTGCAAGGCTGCGTTAATGGTTAAGAACCACTGCTCTAGTGGCTGCAGGGATTCATTTAATTGATTAATTGATGCATCGTTACATCCCAAGTTATCACTAACAGAAGCAGGCATTGTTGAAAACTTTTTTTTAACGCTAGCTGTTGTCTTGAAAAAGTCACACCCAAGCAACTGTAATGTCGGGTTTATTTTGGAAACACATTTTAAAGTTCTAGTCATTACATTAGTGATGGCAGTTACGCTACTGAAAATAATGACACGTCTCCGTCGATGGCATTTTAAAGTCTTATTCACAAAACCCTTTTAATTGTTCCTTTTTGACTTAGTGAACATAATTACAACGTGGAAAATGTACCATCACCATGAGATCATTTTTTCAAGAACATTTTAAATGGTAAACCAGAACTTGATAGTACAATTTTTTTAATTAAAATCTTTTTTCAGTTGCTGCATGTACACTTGTTATAAACACACTTGGTTTAATGGTGAAATCAGCAAGTTTGAAGACTTGAATAAAAAATAATTCTTCAAAATGTTAATTCTGGTCTCTAATAAAGGATTAGAATGGAAATATCAGGAGTGGTGTGAACTCATTGATACATCTAATTAAAACTTGCATTGCCTATCAAAATGTGAAAACGTCCTTAAGTGGCAACACAATCGCCATGTAACATCACCACAGAATTATGCCTGATCGCCATAACATTTTATTCCATGGGATTTGAGCGATTATCACTCAAAAACTGGACACCGTGTCCAATTTGAGATTGATAATCAGAAGTGAAAATGCTATCATGTATTTCTAGATTTGAAGCTTTCGTGACGGTAAGGATTCATACTCATAGTTCTTTCGGTAAAGTCACGTAGGTAAAAAATGAAATTAAAATTAATAAAAATAAAACAATATAAATCACGACGTTTCGGAGGCAACACAAGCTTCCGTCTTCAGGTGACGGAAGCTTGTGTTGCCTCCGAAACGTCGTGATTTTTATTGTTTTATTTTTATTAATTTTTATTTCATTTTTTACCTACGTGACTTTACCGAAAGAACTAAGAGTATGAATGCTATCATGGCCAATGCGTTTGCTGCCACCACCACGCCTCGCTATCGCATGCTTGTGCCTGCTTAGAGCTTCGTGTTTCTTGCAAAGTTTAAACCTGACCTTCAAGGTCCTCTCTCACGGCGATTAAACGGTGGGTGAAATAGGTTTAATGCCCTCATGTATGCACACATTGAAATACAGTAATACATTTTAATCCGCTTGGGCCCAAAGACATTAAATCACATTCTGAATGTCCTGCTTGACAAGCTTACAAAAGCTGTCCCTGACAATTGTCAGCCCTGAAACATTCAATTGTATGAACTTAATCCATGAGTGCCTCTGGCCACCATTTATTTGGCTTCAAATTTCCCCCCTTTGGCCACTAAAGCTCTCGGTAACCTGCCCTCTTCCGTCCAGCACAAAGTGTCGCACACATCGCAACCGGCCTTTACCTGATACCATCTATCGCAGCGAAATTTGGAACACGTACAGTATTTACAACCATTAATTTTACAAGCAAAGCACAGTGAACCCTTTGGATTCACCAGAAAAAAACCCCCAAAAAATATCTTGACACCTTTTTTTTTATTTGTGTGTCAGTTTTGATGACGAAGTTACGCTTGGACAGATGGTTTATTCACACGTAAGTTTTGTAACAAAATAATACAGAGCTTCTTTCTGCATCAGAGGCACTAATTGATTAAACATTTAAATCTTTTGCGCCTTACAAATTACAGCAACCGTCTGTAAGCTTGCCGTTCAGGTCATTTAGAATTTGATTTCATATATTGGGCCAAGTGGCTTCAAATGTGTTATTTCAATGCCTGCATACATGGGGCAGTACCCTTTTCACCCAACGTTTAATCCCAAACTCCAACATCACACCCTCTTTCCAGCAAGATAAACGACGGAGCTCTAATCGCAAATTAAAATTGACCTCTTAGGGTTCCATATTTCAGAGAGAGGTTGTGTCCCATGCTGAGACTTGTCGTGCCGTCATAGCTCCACAAACAATAATAAACACGTTGTCCTGCGGAGGGAGCTGGTAGGGACGTTGGGTTGCTCGGTCAATGGCCAGGGTCAACGGCGGCGTGGTGTATTCCGCAAATATGGCCGACTATGAGGGCGGGCACAAGCCGACGTGAGTAGGTTAAACGTTGAGTTTTATAAGGGCACCACGGGGTGACCATGCAGCTCCTCCCCACGCAAGCCTCACCCCTCCCACCCTCCACCCAGCCCCACCCAGCCCCTCCCCACCCTCCTCTCTCCACCCAGCCCTACCCCTCCCATTTTTGGATGCGCGACGGACGGACGGACACAATAATCTCCTGTGGGCTGGTGTAACCAGGAGCTTCCTACCAGTATAACTTTGCTGTGCTGATGGCCACAGCGTCCGTGTTCTTGTTGGGAAAAAAACACTCCCGAATGAGATTCTCAGACGGTGAAAACCTGCCAGTGGCCTAAGGCAAAAGAGGGTCGTTTCATTTTAATTCATCCCACTCTTTTTTTTATGGAACGCTTTTCTCATTTAGTCACATTTATAATAAGGTCATGCTGTGATAGTGGAGCAATTAACCCTTGCAATGTCTCTCCGTGCCAAAGCCACTCTGCAGAAATAACCGGCACGTGTGAATGTCAGGTAGAAATCCTGAGCCATGCCGTCTCATGGCCAATCAACTCGTGCAGCGTCTAATATGATAGCGCCCAAATCGCTGCCCGCTCAGGCTTGGCATTGAACATTCACACCGCGTCCTTCTGGGATGAATGACGACTGATTAGATGGGCAGAGAACGCAATTTTAGGTTCACCGTGTGTTCAGCTGTTTGTGTAGCGGCCGTATTGCCTGCCTCATGCTTCAAACGACCTTGCGTAGATGGGAAGCACACACAGGTCCTGCCATGCTGCGTCCAGGGATTTCAAGCTGACTCCGGTGGTGGGTTTGTGTTTTTTGACTCGCGCGCGGTAATAATGTTCCCGTGAACTTCGCTCGCTGATTGTTTGAGGACTCGGTCTGCCAGAAACGGTTTCGTCTCAGGGGCCGTCCATAAATGACGTCACGCGATTTTGGACGATTTTTGACCCCCCCCACCCCCCTTCGTCACACGGCGTCACAAAAAGTCAGACCCCCCCCCTCAAATATGACGTCACAAAGCTCTGCCCCCCCCAAAATAAAACATGCTTTAATCGCTTTAAACTATTGTCATTGTAGTGCGTATTTAATGTGGCGCTGGACTTTATTAAAAAGTATATTTAATTAAGTAGAACGTGTTGTCGATATTTATTTAAAGTTGCGCATTTTGATGTGACGTCACATTTCTAACCACCCCCCCTCGTCACACATCGTTACAAATGTCTGACCCCCCCCCCTAGATGCGTGACGTCATTTATGGACGGCCCCTTGTTTGAGGACTCGGTCTGCCAGAAACTGTTTCGTCTCATCCACATCCCTTGTGTTCAATCGCCAAAGACAGAGAAGATCACCCATGTGGCTGTTGGGGCAAGTGCTGTTAGCGAGCAGCACCTATGAATGCCGGGAACTGCACACGAGGGGGTGGGTGGTCAGCTACCACGCCCGGCCGCCTTTGTCTCCCTAGTGGCGATGTTTACACACCGCACCGAACATGGCAACTGTTTATCGAGATAAAACTACGTTTTATTTGACCAAGTAAGGCCCACTGAGTTGAAAATATCTTTAACAGAAGCGACCTGGCCACGAATGATAGCTCAACGAAGTGGCTTATCGTAGCGTGGAAATGTATAGCAGCCAAATGTGCTAAACACATGTTTCTAAAAGGGGAGGGAAACACCGAATGACCCCGAGAAAAATCCACGCGACCACAGGAAGAACATGCAAGCTTCAAATATACAGCGGGATAGAACCCACGACCCCTCCTGTATACCAGGCGAGGTAGTTAACATCTCCTAGCCACCGTGATGATGATGATGAGAGAAAGAGACACGCAAACTCCAGATATTCAGCAGCAGGCGTCAGGGTCGGGATAGAACCCACGAGCCCTCCTGTATACCAGGCGAGGTAGTTGACATCTCCTAGCCACCGTGACGCGTTAAATCTCTCGTGCCTCGGGCTCGCTTCTGTGAAACGTGGCCCCTCACCTCATCGCCCACGCTTCCCGGAATGCCGACGACTCGCATGACTTCACGCTCGTGCCAAGCTCAGCGTCGTTTTTTTACTTTTACATTTTAGCGCTACACGCCTGCGGGAGACCTGGTGCCGATGGACAAAGAGTGTGCTGTTGTTTACTGGGAACCCGGGCGCGGGTTAAAATAGTAACGGGGATAAAGTCGCAGTGCCAGAATCGGGCTCTTGATTTATCTTCTGGAGTTACTTAACGTGTTTTTCTTTTTTACACGCCACCCATTCCTCTTGCACCCACATCCCACATGCCCCCTTCGCTCGTGGCGAGGCAGCAGCAGCAGCTAAATGAACACGTTGGCCTTGCAGGGGAAAGGTTAATGCTAGTTCATTACCCGTTATTATGCAGTGCTTGGACAGCATGGGCCTATTAGCGCTGGGGAATCGCCTTTGTTATGCTAATTGTGACTCCGCTCGCCAACCGGGTCCAAGTAAAAACATTGACCGTCAGCGGAACATGACGTGGCCGTTTCTCCCTGCTCAGGGTGAAATCGGGATAGAATGTTTCTGTTTCCCTTGCTGAAGCTCAACCGGCTGCACCAGAGAACGCCGTTGATTCACAAGTGGTAGAAAATTAAATTTCGATTTAAAGCTTATTTCGTGACTGCATCTTCTTGGTTCTTTCGGTAAAGTCACGTAGAATGGAAATAATAAAATAATAATAATAAAAATAAAGCTTGCGTTGTGGCCGAAACGTCGTGAGAATAATTTGATTATGTTTTATTATTATTATTATTTTATTATTTCCATTCTACGTGACTTTACCGAAAGAACCAAGAAGATGGTAGAAAATTGTGTTCAAACCCAAGATCTCACTGGTGCCGGCTCGATCCTCTGACCCTTGAGCTACCCAACGATCTCGTTGTTGACTCATTTCCACGTGGTAATCAAGTTTAGGCTGAGTTGACCAACGTAAGGGGGCAGTATTTGATACAAATATGAATAAAGTCTGGGTAGGTGAGAGGGTAGTTGTCAGTGTGTAACTTTCCTCTGCTTGGCAAAGGCCTCCAAAAAAATTATCCATTCCTTCTTTAATTTAGTTATTCTTGTCCAGCAGTGGACTTTGAAATCTTTGATTTCGACTTGTCATTTTTCTTGCAGGTTCCCTCTGCTTCCTTGGCTTCTCAGTGTCCACCCTATTGTTAACTTGGTCTTTCTCAACAGTTTGATCATTTCAAAATGATTTACTTTGATTAAACAGCATGGGTAACTTTCGATTTTAAGCTTTCGTGACTGCAGGGATTCATCTTCTTGGTTCTTTCGGTAAAGTCACGTAGAAGGGAAATAATAAAACCTGTTCTTCACCTGAGGACGGCTGCTTGCGTTGTGGCCGAAACGTCGTGAGAATGATTTTATTATGTTTTATTTTTATTATTTTATTATTTCCCTTCTACGTGACTTTACCGAAAGAACCAAGAAGAAGCATGGGTAACGTCTATTATCTTGCTTACTTATTAATTCCTTAACCTACCTCTACAATGAATTATTTTCATCGATATTTGGCAAACTTGTAGCTTTTTTTTGTTTCTTTCTTAGTTATTCGGGATTCTAGTACAGTACACGCACACACAACACGATGTCTCACTTAGTGAACTCGGCTGTTGTAGAAAGTTCTGCTTGGGAGCATCCAATAAGGCTGGCTCGGCACACAAGGAGATGCTGTATTCATAACCACTTTCGTTCAACCACTTGCATCACTCCAGTGCTGATCCTGAGCACACCCACAACAACTTTGAGCTGGGTCTGCCTAGGTGAAGTGCATATCAGGTTCGGATACCAAATACTGCTGGTTGAGCAGAATGGAAACACATCGAATACGAGTCACTGCAGGTCACAGCACAGTTACATATCGGCACAAAGGCAAAAATACCCCATGTAGCCTTCACAGACTGTTGGAACAATTGCTGTTTGCGAGCACCTATTAAGGCCGACACGGTGCACGAGGGGGTGGTGTGGCCACCTTTGTGTTCCCGGTGGTGATGTTTACACAACTTTACCAGGTACTCAATTAGGGCTGAGTTGACCTAAGTGAGACCCATTATGGGGGACCAGTTCACCGATTCATCACTGATGTTAGGCGTGGCCAGGAATCGCAGCTAGGTTTTTCTGGTTTTGTAGTGTAATGCGCTGACCACTGCACCACCACTCTACCCACCTATGCACACTCACTCATGTAATCACACACACACACGTCAAGCAACGTGTTAATTCATGATGCAATTTATCACGGTAAACTGATATTGATTTCATTGCAGTAATCAGCTGCCCCCCAATGATTTACAAACACTGTTAAGACAAATTCAGTTTGTCAAATAATCTACATATTCCAGGTAACAATGATGATGATGATGGCAGCAATAAAGATGATGACAACGATGATAATGTTGTAAATTCCGTAGATATTTCACAGCCTGTCGCTAAAAGAACCACAGCTTGTGAAAACTTTAAATAAGATGGAAACTTGGAAGGTTATTCCACACAAAGGCAGGAAATATTAAAACGTTAGAAAGCCAAGTAAGTGGTGCCACGAGTCAAGGTCTGCCATGTTCAGTAAACTTGGCAGCACACGGAGAGCTTCCAGAATGTATATTTTTCAAATTCCATTTTCTTTGACTTCTTCCCTAGAAAGGGATAAAAAGCAATTCTTACTAATGTCGATGCACGTTAGATGTGTGTGCGGGGTAAATCACGCGCAGAAGAGCTACAATAAGAGTTAAAGTTACAATAATAAAAATTATAATAATTCACACAACATAGGTGGGAACCCTACTATTAACCAGAGTTATAGTAAATAACAATGATTATTTAAAGCCCTTTGTCAATCTATCATGAGTTGTCAACAACTTTGTGTGCATATGTGTGCATCTGTGGGAACAACTACCCACACACCCAGAGAGATGGGCAGTATGAGACCTAATTCACATGCAATTTAAATATGTAATGTTATCACACGTGTAATTGTTATCTAAATTGCACACCTCCAAATAATTGGTAAGCTGTATCTAAGAGACATTACTCCTGTAGAAGGTCATTTTGAATGCATGTTCCCCACACGCGGGCGTTTAAGCACACCTTGATTGTCTGTGTGCCAGTTTGTGTCTCATTAGTGAGAGTGCATGACATATCCGGCCTTATGGTAGTTTCAACCTCTGGCCACGGTTGCTAATGTGACCCTTATTTGCCCTTTCTGCAATCATTGGGCCAAAATCCCAATACAAGGTGCTTAGGCAAAGCCGTTTCTCTTGCATCATTAGGTGTACAGCAGTCACAATTGAGTCAGCGAGCGCATTATTTAATGGACAAGGAGAGACATTTCTATGAAAAGGGCATGGATCATTAAAATCATTTAAAATATGGTACGTGAGATTTATATACCTTCAGAACATTTGCTATGGCATATTGCACCAATAAGCCATGAAATATGCACATTACATATAGGTATATAAATTAGAGCCCCTTGTTAATCCACTGCTGGATGAAGGCCTCGTTATGCCGTGTCAGCGATGGGAGTTGTTTAACCACACTTCATGAGTCAGTGTGGTTGTACGATGACAGCCTTCTCACGGCTCACAGTGTTACGTGGAAAGCCGACAACCGATAGTTGTCTTCTTGGTTCTTTCGGTAAAGTCACCTAGAATGGAAATAATAAAATAATAAAAATAAAACATAGTAAAATAATTCTCACGACGTTTCGGCCACGTCGTGAGAATTATTTTATTATGTTTTATTTTTATTATTTTATTATTTCCATTCTACGTGACTTTACCGAAAGAACCAAGAAGATGAATCCCTGCAGTCACGAAAGCTTTAAATCGATATTTAACCGAAAGTTGATCAGCGATCACCCCGGTCAACGGAGCAAACAAATCATCATTGGTCAATTGGCGCTCGTGAAGAGGGAGGCCTAGGACCAGTTCAAATGTCGCTCGCCGTGGATGGGAATAAAGCGTATCGCTGGGTTCGCAGCGCAGCGCACAAACCATTACGTTACGAACGGCCCATTAACATTGATGAACAAATTCATGTAGAGAAAAGTCAGATCGCCTGGTTCATGGCCCAGTGGTATAACCGCTGTGCCACAATTGTGCCAACAACACGATATATATACATATTAATATTGACGTTAATCACCTAAATCTAGGTAAAAAAACTTTTTTTATTCGAGATTAAACTGCCTTTTTAACGGTTAAATTATATTCCACCAACGTTTTCGCAGTTGTCTTAAAAAAATTATTGCTTGAAACATTTCTCTCTTTAAAATGATCCATCAGCCACTCCCCCAGTCAATTTCTCCTTTTCGGCAACACCCAAAATTATCAAATCTCATTGGCCTTTGCTCATAAATGTCATGGCATACTCTAACGTGAACTGTTTGATGCTTTTTTTGTACATGTTATAAAGTTACACTAAATACATCTGTTGTCAGACCTGTCATTCTTCAAATGAGCCAACATGAACCAACAACGCTCAGGAACGAATGCCGACCCAACATGGCGAGCGCAGAATATTATAACGGCATTACCCTCACGTGACCTTTCCCCATGCTATTAAGGCACCCTAAATAAAGCTGTTGTCAGACCTGTCATTCTTTAAATGAGCCGACATGAACCAACAAAAAAAGCTCACGAATGCCGACCGCCCTGGCGTGCCCCGATACAAAACAGGAACGTTGCTTTCCTGAAACGTGTCGCAAACAGGGACAAATAACACAACTTCCGCACGCGTATATTTTTTTCGTGAACCAGATATATACAAAATTAAGCCACATCGTTTGTGTGCTATGCCGTGCACAATCTCACCAGGGCCGGATTAAGGTTCTTTGTAGGCCTCAGGCACTTGAGTGATAACGCTTGTTCTCCCTTGCACTGCTGTCTATTGAGAATTCAATTATGCGACAGATACCATTTGAAGATGGTAATGCTAATTTTGCTCTGATAAAATCTCGAAAAGTTCATCTCCGGTGTGAATTTCTCTCATCTTATGAAACAAACCCCATTGACGTTGATAAGGCTCTGCCTCTTTGAATATACACTGTGCCTACCCTTGCTAGATACATATATTTATTCAGGAAGATATCTCGGTTAAATTGTTTTTATCATACAAAAAAAAAAGACACGGTCACATTTTTTTGTAGGCCCTTTAGTTTTCGTAGGCCCTAGGCACAGTGCCTACTGTGACATATTGGATAATACAGCCCTGATGGGTGGGTGAGTGGGTGAATGAGTGAGTGGGTGGGTGTGTGGGTGAATGAGTGAGTGGGTGGGTGAGTGGGTGAATGAGTGAGTGGGTGGGTGTGTGGGTGAATGAGTGAGTGGGTGGGTGAGAGGGTGAATGAGTGAGTGGTTGGCTGAGTGAGAGGGTGAATGAGTGAGTGGTTGGCTGGGTGAGTGAGTAGTCTCTAGGCATAGTACCTACTGTGGTCTATTGGATAACACGGCCCTGGATCTCACCCTCGCAAAAGGCAGCGTTTTGTGAGTGGCGAACAGCTGTTGCTCCGCCAATATTATACGTGGACCAACTCAAAGAGCCTTGCGCACAAGCCAGTGTCGTTCAGGGTCTGTAAAATATGTTTGCTGTAGGGAATTTTGTGACGGAATGGACAAAAAAACATCTCCACCAAGATGCCTGCTCCGGATAAAACGTCAGTCAATAAATGAAACATCGCTATCATTTAATTGCATAATTTGTCAATCGTTTATGATTTCGTAAATAAAAAACACGGCTCAAACAGCTGTCATTTTCGCCGAAGGAATTTGCCCTTTCTCTCTCTCTGAATTGACGTGCAGCCACAGACCCCCAATATACTCAGTGCTCGCAGTATAATACACGTGTGTGCATTGTGATAATTAAAGATAACATTCATTTACAGCTTCTAGCGACTCAAAACCAGCGTGATGAGCAGAGTTCAGAGACAAAGATAAAACCCGCATACACTTACTAATGTAGCACGGCCAATGCAATATAATAGAGGAGACGCATAGTGCATTTTGTGACATTTGAGATGATTTCAGGGTTGCTGCAAAAATGCAATGCATTTGACTAATGCGCAGACAAAACAGATGATGGATGTGTGGCTGCGAGTAAATATGCCATTATATTATTCTTACATCCTCACACCTCAATAAAGGCTTGGTTACAACACCATCAGTCGTCGTATAGCCACAGAAACATCTGAGGTGTATAGAGCCGTCTGTTGCTTTAGACTTAAACACGCTATATTTGCGCGCCGTTACTCAATGCACTAATGTCGCCAATATTGTTTTTTCAGCTGGTAGTTATTTCCAAATCCAGTTTAAGGGAAAAAAAACTCATTTATTGTGCTTTTACACAGGTGAAATAAATTACGGTGGTTTTTTGTTGTTGTTATGCCCGTTTATGTTGTGAAATGGCATCGCCGTGTCTGTCTCTTGGGTATCGTGATATTTCGGCCGGTCTGACTTGTAAAAAAAAAAGTGTTCCTCTTTAACCGTACACATTGCTCTGCCATTCACGGAAGGAATGATAACTCTGCTGAGCTGTGCATTAATTCCCAACCACAGAACATACGCGAAAAACATTTGAACGACTGAGTGCAGAAAAAATTAAATGATTGACTTGCACAACACAACGCAAATATTCCTCCCCCCCACCGCCACTATTGATGAACAATAATGTGATTAAAATCCGTAGTGCAATGGTTAGCACACTGGACTTGCAATTCAGAGATAACCGCTTAGATCTCCTGGCGTGACAGTTTAAATAATGGGAACGGTTATGAAATCCCTCTGGCTTTGTCAACCCAGCCGTATAAATGGGTGCACTGCATTTAGTGCAACGGCAGGTGGAGTGTGGTGGGGTAAGTGTGGTAGGTACTCCTACCTCTTTCAAGATACGTTCAATACTTAAAGAGTACCACGAGGTTTTTGTGCAGAAAATGTTTACAGTTATTGTTTTGCTTTTTAATTTTAAAAGAAAGTACAATCTAATATTTCCCGGCCCCTTTTCGCGAGAGTGATATTGCACTTTGTCAGGCCTTCCGCCTGCTTCTTATTAAAGACGTTGACTGATTGATTGTACGATTGATTTATCTTTGGATTGACCTCTGCTCGTGGCTGTCAGTAATCAACACATTTCCATTTCGTCTATATTCTCCACATCGCATCAATACTGCTCCTCCTCCAGTCCGCTGTGATCGGTAGCGGGGAAAATATTAAATTCTGTTCGTCGAAAATTGTTTTGTAACGGCGTGAAAACCAACTAGCAAGCTTGCGAAGAACCAGCCGTGACTTCGTACGGCTCAGGAAGCTAAGGGACTGTGGAAAATAGCACAGGGAACCTTTCATTGCCATTTCACCCTGCAACACGCCAATCTCCTGTGGGGGAATGCGGAGCGACGGTGCTGAAAAGTCATTTGCGTGACCGCGTTGGCAGAGAGCCCCACGGTTCTTTCTGTAGCCCCCTAAGGGACGGCCAGCCGCCAAGTGTCACATTGCCACGTTTCACCGAATTTACGACCCCACAAATCGATATCTCCATCAATCAACTCTGCCAAAAAAGAAAATAAATCCATTATTTCAGCCATAGCTGTGTGCGTGTGTGCACACCGTACACCTGGGTGAATCTGCAATTGCTTCAACGCATGCCAAAGTTACATATTTTGCATTTTGGATCATACTTGTACACTATTAGAACGTATTCTTGTTCATCTTCTTGGTTCTTTTGGTAAAGTCACGTAGAAGGGAAATAATAAAATAATAAAAATATAACATAATAAAATACAATTCTCACGACGTTTCGGCCACAACGCAAGCAGCCGTCCTCAGGTGAAGAACAGGTCTGTCGGAAATACAGCGTCTGAATGAACACCACCAAGCTTGGCAGCGTATATTTAAGCTGGATTAGAGGAGGAGGGCGACTTGACAAAGGAATTTGCATTTCAACATAATAATTTAGCATATTTATGGAAAATGCAGATATGGGATTAGTCACTACTTGTGGAATGCGTAGAAGGTGGGGGGGGGGGGTCTCAAAGTCATATTATGCCCGTGCATTATGTAGGATTAGCAGCAACAAAGGGAGGAAGTAGGGTTAGCAGTAATAAAGGGAAGGAATTTTAATAGTAAGGAGCTGTAGCAGCCAAAATCGAAATTTAACCTATTCTTGGTTCTTTCGGTAAAGTCACGTAGATAGAAAACAAAAATTAAAATTAAAAGCAAAAAAACCCACGACGTTTCGATCGCAACACAAGCGGCCTTCTGCAGGTGACTGCTTGTGTTGCGATCGAAACGTCGTGGGTTTTTTGCTTTTAATTTAGATTTTTGTTTTCTATCTACGTACGTGGCTTTACCGAAAGAACCAAGAATATGAATTCCTGCAGTCACGAAAGTTTTAAGTCAAAACTATTACAACGCTTTATATGGGTGAAAGATGTTACCACCAATGTCAAAGTTTGATTAAAAAAAACAGAACCCCATTTGCCAAGAGATGAATAATCTGCAGCCGCACTAAGTTTGATCGGAAGCCAAGATCTCTCTGATCATAGCAGAAAATGGGCTCTGAACGTGGAGCTCAAGAGACGCGCGGAAGAAATAAAAGATCACACGTGTGAAAACTTCACACCGAGCGTCTTTCCCATGAGATTATGCTCAAGATTCGGCTACATGAAATGCCAATCACGCATTATTATTATTATTTTTTTTGCTACAGAAAATCCATCTCAGCCACTCACGGCTTGGGAGTGAGCGAACCCAACCAGGTGAAGAGACTCGGGGCGCCTGACACCACCTGCAAGTTCTCGCGAGTGGAGTGATGCTCTGTCACTGGATGTCCGCGGCGCTCTGTCAAGCACAGCGCCCAGAGAAAGCTTTCCAATCATCTTCTTGGTTCTTTCGGTAAAGTCACGTAGAAGGGAAGTAATAAAATACAAAAAATAAAGCATAAGAAAAGAAATATTTTATAATGTTTTATTAATAATATTTTATTAAATAAAACATAATAAAATATTTATTTTATTATGTTTTATTTTTATTATTTTATTACTTCCCTTCTACGTGACTTTTACTTCCCTTCTACGTGACTTTATTATTTTATTAAATAAAACATAATAAAATCATTATTTTATTATGTTTTATTTTGATTATTGTATTACTTCCCTTCTACGTGACTTTACCGAAAGAACCAAGAAGATGAATCCCTGCAGTCACGAAAGCTTTAAATCGAAACTTTTCAATCATCTCCAATGACTTGACAGTGCCGTTCTGTCCCCCCCTCGTCACACCGTTCTGCTGCGGCGGTGACGTCGCGCCCTTCTTGCTCCGCATCCCCCCTTGTGCGTCTGCACTGCGGAAGAGTAGGCCAAACACATTCGGCAATAACACCGCCCTAACGAGAAACATATATACCTTCAGGCTATAGACGTTTCATGCAATGACCCTTCGTTTGCTACAATGAAGGGTCATGCCCCCCTCCCCCCCCATAACGCCGCCTATCGCTGTGTAAGTTTTCCTCTTGGGGGGGGGGGCAGCATTGCCGACGAGCACGTTGGGGTTGCTGTTGTCTGTTGCTCGTGCGATGCTGCCAATGCGGCATCACGCGGTTCGTTCGTCCGGGTGACTTAATTTGGTGTTGTTGGGCCCTCGCGTCTGCGAGTAATCCCAATCGTCCTTCAGGAAGGCTCGAATCCAGCTTTACCCATCGACCACGGCAGTGAGTGACGCCAATGCATAAACATGAGCAGCGCTTGGGCGGGTGGGTGGAGATGGGATGGGGGGTTATTTAACGGCTCACATAAATCCTGCTAAGTTGGATCCCTACAACGTGGAAAAAATGCAAGTGTGTTATTAACTTCGATACGCATGCCACCTTCTCTTGTCCTGCCCCCAGCATGCACTCGGTGCAATGTACGCCCGTGTGTTGAACTTCTTTCGCACCGTGCGTAGCTCAACTCGGAGGCGCCAATGCCTGCGTCGAACTTGTGCTATACGGGGCCGGTGACGTTGACGGCTGTGACACGCGTGCGTGTCGTTAGAGTTTTTGTTTCAAATCCCACTTCAAATGTCAGTGGCACGGACGCTGCTGGCACAGACGGCCCCACACTCAAGTGAGCACGTGGGGCCGTCCGATCCGACACGCACACACACACACGGAGCCGTGCACGCAGCAATGCTGGGTGGGGCTCCAGGCCCTTGGCACGCACGAGGTGACGTAGTGCGTTGGAGGGCAACGAGCAGGAATTGTAAATGTTGTGTGGGTTTACTCTCTTTGTCACGTAAACAAACCATGGAAATTCATTACAACATTATAAAATGTAATGAATTGCCGTGGCTGCAGGAATTAACATTCTTGGTTCTTTCGGTAAATTGTATTTTATGATGTTTGATTTTTCTTATTTTCTTATTTCCCTTCTACGTGACTTTACCTAAAGAACCAAGAAGATGAATCCCTGCAGTCACGAAAGCTTTAAATCGAAATTCTTTCGGTAAAGTCACGTAGATTAAAAAAAAAAGTATTTTATTATTTATTTATTTTTTCTTTCATTTACTTTTATTTTTATTTTCTATCCACGTGACTTTACCGAAATAACCAAGAATATGAATTCCTGCATTCACGAAAGTTTAAAATCGAAACTTTGTAATAAATTGCCATGGTTTGTTTTAGTGACAAACCTTAACAATTGGCTGTGTTGGGTGGTGGCGGGGTTAACGACACAGTTAAATTTACGCGATCTTACCCAAAAACCTCTGCTATGGATGATATTGGTCGCGAAAGCCTACGTATTAAACTGTGGAATACCGAGTTATTATCCTGATTAAGAGACTACTTTCTTTCCACTGTAATTTTAAAAGCAAAAGTTGTAGGCGTGTCTTATAATGCGATAGTTGTGAGTGTGTTTGTCTTTGATGTATGGGGAGCGGTAGTGTAGTGATTAATGCGCTACGAACCCGGCAACCCGAGTTCGATTCCCAATCACGGACAACACCAGTGACGATTACCTGAACCGGTCTTGGGCCTCGCCTAGATAGACTCAGCCTCAAATTAGTACCTGGTACGGTGTGTAAAAACATCGCCACTAGGGAGACAAAGGCGGCCGGGCGGACTTGCTGCTGGCCACCCACCCCCCTGCGTGCCGTGCCGGTCTTCATAGGTGCTCGCTAACAGCACTTGCCCCAATAGTCTGTTGGGGCTATACGGGGGATCTTTGTCTTTGTTGCATGCGCGTGTGGCTCAGCAAGCTGGCACGGCTAGGATGAGCACAGGTGGTGCATCGGCCACTCGTCTCCGTCAGGCAAACCATGGCACCACCTGGGTCTGTCCCTTGACCTCCTGCCGGGGAGCCTTTCACACTTCTCGTGGCCTCAAGGTGCACTTAGCTTGGCACAAGCGCCGTGGTGGCATCGCCGCCACTTCGTGGCGAACGGCGGCTGTCGTTGTTGCGTTCGACCAGATAGTATAACTTTATTGTTGTTGTTGTTGTGTTTGATCAGATAGTTTAACTTTATTGTTGTTGTTGTGTTTGATCAGATATGCATTACTTTATTGACACTGGGGCACACCTTTGGGGTACGTCTTCGTGAGCGTATTGTGATCTGGAGAATACGGTAATAACCTCAAGTAATAACAGTGCATTTGTTATCAACGTGATGTATGTATGTTGAACTTCTTTCGCATCGTACGTAGCCAACCGCGCCAATCGAAGGTGTGGGGGAAGGACAACAAACCAAACACAAAAGCAGTTCTAAAGAAATGAATTTGTCGATCTAGATGATGACTTAAACGTGCACAGCTCCCAGTGGCTTCCAAACATCGGCAGCAGGAACGTTCCAGACGGCCGCAGAAGCGCATTCCGAAAGCGCGCAATACGTGCGCCCCTCTTTGCTCGATGGCCAACAGCCAAAAGCCGCCGCCGCTGCTTCTGCTGCTGCAAGACTGATGGCCATCGTCTCAGTCAATTTGCGTAGCAAGTCGCCATCGTGAGGAGCTGGGAGGGGAACGTGACTGAGCTGATCTCCGCCACCAGAGATGGAGCGGCGGTGACAACAGCTCGCACGCAGAGAGGGGGGGGCGAGACAGCTATGGCTGCAGAGTTTGGTAGTACATGTTGTTCACGTCGTTTATTGTGAAAATTCGGTCACAGTTCCTATGACCACTGTGTCATTGCTTTTATGGCTTTATTTTGGTGATTTTCGAAAAGTTTTTTGGTTTGGCCATGTTTGTTTGTTGTAATACAGAGTAAAGTTAGACTGATGGCCTTAATCTAAGTTCTCTTGTGGTTGTTGTTGTTTGACTTGCATCCCACTGGGATTTTTGCACACAATGTTGGTGAACGGTGATTTTTCTGCAATATTTTGCTGTCTTTTCTTGGATTTTCTGTTTGCACATAGTCATGTGGTTGCACCCGATTCAAGAGCCGAATGGCTCACAGGGCTAAACCTAATAAATGAAACTTGAAACTTGAAAACCTTGCGGCTCTGGGTCATCATGCGGCGGCTGTTTCAAGGACTTGCTTCGTGGCCGTTATTGATCAAGGAGCCGCCGTCTCGTGTTCACCGTCTCTTCTTGCTATTTTGGTTGCCGACCCCTGGGGCTAGATGGGTTGTTGCAATCGACAGACTGTGAGCGATGGTTCCATCTTTGCATGTATCCAGCAGTGGATAGATCAAGGGCTCATGGCAACCACTGGGAAGGGCATGAGGTTTGACAACAACAACAACAACAACTTTCGATTTAAAGCTTCGTGACTCCAGGGATTCATCTTCTTGGTTCTTTCGGTAAAGTCACGTAGAAGGGAAATAATAAAATAATAAAAATAAAACATAATAAAATACCATTTTCACGACGTTTCGGCCACAACGCAAGCAGCCGTCCTCAGGTGAAGAACAGGGCTTCAGACGCTGTTTTTCCGACAGACCTGTTCTTCACCTGAGGACGGTTGCTTGCGTTGTGGCCGAAACGTCGTGAGAATTGTATTTTATTATGTTAGATTTATTTTATTTTATTATTTCCCTTCTACGTGACTTTACCGAAAGAACCAAGAAGAACAACAACAACGGTACGTGGTCAGCCCGAAAGCAATTACCGGAAGAAAAAAAAACATAACGTGGTGGAAGGGCCAATACATTGATCTCGGAGGGGGAAGCCGGGCCTGCTGCTCCAAACACAGATAACCCCGAGATCGGCAAACACGACGCGACTCGAGAGAAACACAAATCAATGGGTCCTGCGAAACGCTCGTTGCTCGGAGAGCCTCGCGCGCGCGTGAGCTCACAGCAACACCCCAATCATCGCGGGCATTTGCTTGATAGAGACACATAACAAATAACCAGGCAGACAGGTCAAAACGCCCTCCCCCCTATCTCTCTCTCTGTTCATTTTCTCGTACTGCTTGACATAATTTCGATGCCATCGTCTTTTTTCCGCCCTTCTCAAGTTCCTTGAATGTTTGCTCAATTCAAGGAACGTATTAATTATTATCTTTTTCATCTCAACTCGTGCTCTTTGTTACAGGCTGTTTAGTGCGGTAGGCCTTTGGGTACCGTGACAGCCTCCTGAGAGTAAAAGTCTATTTTTACAAGCGAGATGTGCGTCATGAAGTCAACAATACACGCGATGCAGCAACAGTAACAGCGTGACGTTTGATAATATTAGGACATTTGAAAAATGTCGACAAACTGTCAAGTAAAATTTTCGATTTAAAGCTTTCGTGACTGCAGGGATTCATCTTCTTGGTTCTTTCGGTAAAGTCACGTAGAAGGGAAATAATAAAATAATACAAATATAACATAATGAGGACGGCTGCTTGCGTTGTGGCCGACACGTCGTGAGAATTGTATTTTATGATGTTTTATTTTTTATTATTGTATTATTTCCCTTCTACGTGACTTTACCGAAAGAACCAAGAATATGTCAAGTTTAAGTCGCCTTCTCCTACAGATTCGACCCCCGTCATCCCCGACATGTTTTGCAAAATTGGGAAGAGAGTTTAGCCGTTTCTAAACCCCTGAAAATGTTTCTTTCACTATTTTAATCTTGATCAGTGGACATCAGTCGTGCATAGCTCCTCATTGTCCAGACAACGATTCCAATTGTCCAATCCAAAGTGGTTGTGAGGGCACGGCATTTAATAGATTGAGAAAATGACGCGTCAATGCAAATTGAGTCTCAATCCAATCAATGCATGCCGTATATCGTTTAATTATAGTAAACGATTAGCTGCATAAAAAAAAAGTTACATTTATAGATCAATATGGCACAAAGAAGGGGGGGGGGATTGGTAAATTGACCAGAATGAGATAATGGGAAATTGAAACAATAATTAAAGACGGAATTATTAAAAACAATTCGTACAGCACATACTGGGACACTGCGTGGCATAATGTTAGCACACTAAACTCACAATCCTGGGGGTATCATAAATTGCAGTTGAAACAATGGAAGCGTTTCTTAAATCCCTTCGCCTCTCTCCGCCCAGCAATATCAATGTGGTGGGGTGATCCGTGGGTATTCGAATATCATAATAAAATAAAAATTCTCACGACGTTTCGGCTTCGGCCACAACACAAGCAGCCGTCCTCAGGTGAAGAAACAGAGCTGTCGGAAAGACAGCGTCCCAATGATAATGTTTTATTTTATTATTTTATTATTTCCCTTCTGCTTGACTTTACCGAAAGAACCAAGAAGATGAATCCCTGCAGTCACGACAGCTTTAAATCGAAATTCTAATAGCATCCAAGACATGTTGAGAGCATGGGAAGAGCAGGCCAAATGCCCTCTAGAGGGGGCTGCTCGAGATATCCAACGAGTGGAGGCCATTCTGCCAAGAGACGTGAGCGAGCAAACGCATTTTCACCATTTACCTTTTAGAGTAACAGATGAATATTCATTCTGCATGTACGTGGGGGAGCCTCCCACGATTTTTTTCTGCAGGATCCTACCTGTCGCGTTTGGCCATTTTCACCCGTAGAGTATTTTAGAATGTGGGAGGAAACTGGAATACGCTCCCGAGTAAAACCCCCGACGCTAATGTGGGAATCCTCTTTCTTTCGCACGGCTGATGTCGATGTAGAGCAACAACTACAACACTGGTCAACAAAAAAAAAAATTCTGGCCTGGACTTTTGCAGCTGTTTTAGACTAATTTCAGGGTGCTGATTCCAAATCTGATCTCAGATTTGCTCTATCACTTCTCGTTTTTATGCTATCGGCATACCCTATTTTCATTTATTTTACCCGAAATTAACTCTGTCACTTATGATTGCTAGTTGTTGCGAGTCAGTGACTGCTTTAGTGTTAAAATATGGTGCTGTATTTTTCGGATAGTGTGTTTATAATATCATTTTATGTAGATATCCACATTTATTTAATATTTTTCTTTTGCAATTTTTTATTGAAAATGCAATATTTGATATCTCAAAAACCTGATGTGATGGACAAAAACTGATGCCAGATTTGGAATCAGCACCCCAAAATTACCTTACGACCGTTGGAATACCTTATGCCAGAAAAAGTGTGTTGACCAGTGTAATTACACGTCCGGGTGGTCGACCCAGATGAACCGCTTTCGCGTGTGCGGATCGGGGCATTGCGCCGTCACGAGTTCTTACGGCCTGTTCTGGATGACCACAGGTCGCACACTGCTACCGGATAGTTCCACATTTCCCCATTTGTGCATCAGCTGTCCGCATCTGCTGCCGTGCTTTGTGCAGTGAATGCGATTTAGGGTGGACCACGAGCAGCTTCGTGGAAGATCAAACATCCACAACTCCATACCGGTGGCTCAATCTACTCTCAGTACGGCTTCCTGCTGCATGGGCCTCACCACCCATTGCAGGCCCGTGGGATGTCTCCCTCTCCAGCGGAGGGCCCTCTCGCAAGCAGTGGCGTAAGCAAGGCATTTGCAAGACCGCCCGTTGAGCTGTTGTCGACGATAAAGTGACCAAGGGCAGAAGGGGAGGCGATGCATTCGTGGTTACCATGCACAGGTCACTGCGGTCGGTGGTCGTGGGAGGAGCGGTGGCGCAGCGGTCGGCACCACGCTGTGCTACGGAGCCGGCCGAACTCGAGTTCGATTCCCGCTCATGGCCAACACCGGTGGTGGCGATTATCTGAACCGGTCCGGAGCCTACAACTAGGTTGACTCAGCCTCAAATGAGTAGCTAGTGCGGTGTGTAAAAACATCGCCACTGGGGAGACAAAGGCGGTCGGGCGTGGTGCCGGCTTCCCCCCTTTGTGTGCCGTTCCGACCTTCATAGGTGCTACTCGCTAACAGCGCTGGCCCCAAACAGCCTGTTACAGGCTGGTGGTGGGTGGTGGTGGGTAGTGGATGATGGTGGATGATGGTGGTGGTTGTGGTTGTTGTGGTTGTGATGGTGGTTTTTGTTGTTGTTGTGGTTGTTGTGGTGGTGGTGATGATGGCGGTTGTGGTGGTTGTGGTGGTGGTCGCGAGTGGTGGTGGCGCGTGGTTGTGGTGGTTGTGGTTGTGGTGGTTGTGGTGGTGGTTGTGGTGGTGGTGGTTGTTGTGGTGGTGGTTGTGGTAGTTGTGGTGGTTGTGGTGGTCGCGAGTGGTGGTGGCGCGTGGTGGTGGTAGTAGTGGTGGTGGTAGTGGTGGCGGTGGTTGTGGTAGCTGTGGTTGTGGTGGTGGTTGTGACGACCGCCCGCACGTCACAGTGCCCGGGCGCCTCTTGTGTAGCCCGTGCCGTGAATTGTCTGCAGCTGCACCCACTCGTGTGCAGTGGCTCGCCGCGCGGGGCCGGCGCGGTCTCTGAACACGGCCATCTGAGAGCCACTCCGCAGCCAAACTCTGTATTGTGTGCGTGCGTGCACGCGCGCGCGTGTGTGTTGTCCTTCTCCCCCCTTCTTCACACAAATCCATAACTTTGTTCCATTGCGCCCGAGGGGGGGGACGGGGCGGGTGGTGGAAAAAAAAGCCACCCTCGCTTTTATGTCATGTAAATCCGTTGAAGAAGTTCTGCAACTCGAGTGAGCAATGTGTCTGGGTTCAAGAAATGTCCGTGAGTGACGACGACGACGATGCACATTGCACCAGAAGTGGCCGGGCAGCACGGGCTAAAGTGCCAAGTCAGCGCCTCTGAATTCCTGGGTCGAAATCCGGGTGTAGCCGGCCTTTCGTGATGAAACCGACGTCTCAAAGTCTTGTGAGAGCTGATGGTCACCAATGACTGTACAAAAACACCCATCGTAATATTTATATTTGTACTCACTGTAATTGAACTGAACCCGAATCCTGTAAATGTCGTTTGATTGATGCGAGACAAACTCTCGCATCGATCAAGGCGTCACAGTGTGGACAAAAGAGACACATTGAAGGAATTTATTCCAGGGCTGTTCAATGGCAGCTGCGGAGCTCAGAAATTATGTCAATAGCAACATCTGAACATCCAGCGATGAAAGCGCTTAAAAATCACCCCGGCCTGCCATTCTGGTAAACAGCAGCCAACCTCCAATGTAGCCGTCACGAAGCCACTGTCCAAATCAGCGTTCTTCACTTTCGCCGATAACACATCATCAGTGTGGTTGCCGCCACACATTTGAACCCATTGTGGGCTTCACAGCAGCACGACGATGATGATGATAATGATGGGGGTTGTTCTCACGTGTTGTGTATTGTCGGAGGTCGCGCTAAATGTCACCAGGCGCCACGGGTAGCCCGCGGGCCTTGCAATGAAGAACACCGCTCCAGACGGGACACAATCGTGGGACGCTTGCAACGTGAAGAACCAGCGGCTCATCAGTCGAGCCGACAGCAAAGGGTGCCTGGCTTTGACCTCCTTCGAGGATGGCGGGCGGCACTCAAACTGAACCCGCAAGGGAAACGGGCCACAAGCTTCGCGAGTGGACGGTGCGGGATGACTCCAAGTGCGACTGTGGCCACGTGTCCCAAGATCATGGGACGTCTCGCGTCAACCGGCCCTGCACCGAGATGTGTTGCGGCGGGCACTGCGTTTCACCACTTTGCATATCGGGAAGAACACAAGGACTGTATGCCTGATCTGGATGTCCTATTGTAAGCTTTCCCCGTTATACGAAAGAATAGCATAATTGGCATATACAACAATTGGTGAAATAGTAAAATAACATGTCATTTTTTTAAACAATGAGCATTGTAGTGTATGTCTGGGATACTGGAAGGTTTTCTGATAAAAGTCCTACACAGCTTGAATACTATACTCTTTGGTTCTTTCGGTAAAGTCACTTAGGTAAAGAAAATAAAATAAATTAAATCACGGCGTTTCGGACACAACACAAGCGTCCGTCATCAGGTGGGACAACCACAGCAACAAGCAGTTGCTGAAATAGGCAAAAGAGCTGCTGGTAACAGGGGATTATTTAGATGAGGGAGGGGGGGGGGGCGAAGCCAAGGATAGGGAGGGTGGGGGGGGGGCAGCAAATATGATCTATATCTAGAATAAATATTTACTTGTTAAAGATGATACTTAAAGAAAATCCTCCTTCCCATATTTGTCTCTATACGTTAAAATAAAAACGCAAATAGTTTTTATACAACCCATCGGCCATACATATGGCCTTCTGGGAGTGCACCTTATTAGCAGTATTGGTTCAACACAAGGTATACTTTGGGGCAGGTTTTGACATACAGTGTTTCATTAGCAGAGTCAAGCTTGCTTGAACCAATGCTGGTGAGCTGTTTAAAACCAAGGACACTTCCTGTAAGAAATGGGTCTCAGTTGATATTGTATTTTGGGGGGGGGGGGGGGGGGGAAATGCAATGTAGATCACATTTCGCCTCAATGGGTTCTCACGTTAATGATGGCGATGATGTTGATGACCCAGTCGTTTTTTTTATAAGCTTTTACATTCCTTAGTAGGACATGATGATGCAGAAAATTGTTAGGAGGCTTTTTTGGTTTTGCTCAATATTTTTTTGCATTCTTATTTCTCCACTTTAAATATATTTTATTACTTGCTAAGCCCTTTCCTTATTTGGAAATTGCATTGCATTCATTGTTTATTGAAGTTGCCCTTCCCTTTTTGAGATCCTATATTTATTTTGATCCAGGTCTCCCTATGAAAGAGGAACGGTGTCTCCATGGCCTCGCACCTGTTTACAAAGGTCATCACGTCTCGCTTGTGACAATAATTAACAGCCCTTCGTCAATCCATTGCTGGATGAAGGCCTCTTCACATCGTGCCGGTCAAAGGGAGTTGTTTGACCATACGTCACGCTGGTCAATGGGGGATTGGCTAAGGGGCTAGAGAGAGACAGGTCCGGTTTAGATATCGCTCGCCACTGATGCTCGTGCTCGGCTGGGAATGTAATTCAGGTCGACGTGTTCACGGTGCAGCGCGCTAACCACTGTGTGCACGCTTCGCTCTTGTTTACGCAGTACTATATGTACATATTTGGTTAATGTGATTATGATGATGATGACGATTTCCATAATGATGGGCTATGATGATGATGATGTAGTATGATACATATTACACAAACAGAAGCCGATGGCCACCCCATTGGATCTCGGAAGCTATACAGGGATGAGCATGCGAATGGATAGTATTTGGTCGACCACCATGACAACCACAGGATGTGATGGGGCTCAAGGATTACGTGGTGGGTAGCAGAGGGTAGTGCAAAAACAGCCATTGTGTACTTCAATGCTCCCACAACTATGCTCCTACCTTCCCTAACCTAAAAGTAAAAACATTTTTTTAAATTCTACCAGGTAAGGCCCACTGAGCTATGTAGCTCTTTTTCAGAAGCGACCTGGCAATCACAAATGCTAGCTCAACGAAGTGGCTTATCATGTGGAAATGTATAGCAGGCAATACTCTAAATGCACGTTACTAAATGTGGAGGGAAAAACCGGAGGACCCGGAGAAAAATCCACGCGACCATGGTGAGAACACGCAAACTCCAAATATACAGGAATCGTCAGGGTCGTGATCGAACCCACGACCTCTTGCATAAGAGGCGATGGAGTTAAAATCTCTCCACCGCAGCGCCCCATACATACCTGCACTGACCAGACTTGGCGTACGATAGTCAATTACTCCGCGCACAACCTCCACACTGCCGGGAGGCATTCTTCAAGCGGTGGATTGACAAAACGTTTTTGTGTACAAGTACAGAACAACACCGGTTATGAAAAAGAAAGTACCCGTATGAGCGAACATCGCTTGTGGTTGACAACGCATCAATTCGACCAGAGTGCGACAGCAGCTCTTACACAAAGTGTAGCCCCTCTCTTCGAGACCCACAAGTGGCAGGATTAACGCCGGCTCGAGAGAGGACCAGCTGGTTTTCTTTTTTTTTGGCCATTGCTTCTGCGGACTTTAAGGAAACCATTTAAGAACAGTGCCACTGAGAACACCCAGCTGCCTTGAAAAACATTAATCTCACTTCTTTTTTGAATAGGGAGTCAACAGGCTACTTGTTTTTATGCCTAGGAAATACCGTATTGTATCCACGTGTCCGTCAATCAACAGACAGCGCATAATTCCATTAAAAATAAAAAAAAAATCGCTCTGAAATGTATCCCACAGCTTACCCCAGGCAATGCCGAGACCCGTGCCGTTTTAGTTTTTAACAAGATTGGAAATGAAATATATACTTTAAAAAAATGAAATGTTTTAATTGAAAACTGAATGCACTCTCATGTTGTCGTGTGAGTGTGATTGACGTGCGAGCCAAAAGCGCGAGTCTGTTTCTGTGTGTGTGTTTGCGTATTTCAGTGACCAGGATTCGGTGTACAGTCATACATCCAAACAAAACAGAGGCTCCCTTGATGGGGTGGCTTGCCAGCATGTTTTATTTGCCCTGGGGTTATTTTTTTACTTTCTACATAAAAGAGTCACTCTGTGAAATTGCCCCCGACATGGATGGGAATCAGTCTTTGAGAACGCTCGTCTATATGTATTCGGTATTATACATTGCGAAAACATGTACAGCCCTTTGTCAATTCACTGCTCAATGAGGGCCTCTTTGCATCTTGCAGATCGTGGGTGAGGAGGGGTGAAGGGGGGGGGGATTGACCATACTTCACCGCGCTGGTCAGTACACGACAGCACAGAAGCCTGGTCGACAATATATTTTGCTACACAGCCCTCTGCTCCCCACCACGTAGCCGCGCAAGCCTCTAACACCTGTTATGCACGATGGTCGTCGATCCAAGCACCGTCCACGGCTCAACTCTGCCGCATATTCTGAAATCTGACAGCATCAGGCGCACTGCGACTCAGACCTTTGGCAGCGGGGGTAAGTCCCCTGCAGCTCCTTGAGCACACAGTGATGGGGATCATTTAATTCCGAGGGATTATTGTAATAGGAGCAACTGTTGGATGGACGTCTCTTGAAACGTTCGTAATGTGGGTAAATCGTCCGGTAAAAAAAAAATTTGCGTGCGGTCACTTGCGCTCCTGACGTGGTTGCGTTCCACCCCCCGTGTAATTAGACCAGTAAATAAACTGCATCGTCGTTATTGCAGTGTTTGTTTTGAAAGAATTTGAAACCGTGTGCTTGTTTTTTGTTTGTTTTCTGCAACCACGGAGGGCGCCAAGGGGGGGGGGGGGGACTCAACGCTTGCTTCGGCAACGCTTTTTGGCAACGTTTTTTTTTGCTGAACATACATCGCATCTCAATTAAGACGCCATCTGCCTCTTGTACGACTAACGCTGTGAATTCATGAATGAGCTCGTTTTATATTAATCCCGTGACTCATCAGAGACGCGCTCTCACATCAATGACGCATCGACGCACACACCACAAATAGCGACGACGAAACTGACCACGGTTGGTATCATTCGTCGCCCGGAGCACACCACGACAACCCGCGTCAACACAGAAAGAAAGAGGGCGACACTTGAGGAGTCTATGGCGAATCACCGGCGAGCGGAAGCAAACGATGGCGCAGCAGAAAGTGCAACAGAGGCACGCAGCATCATCCAACACGTGCGAAGTTTCCATTCCGCGTCCCTCCGCGCGCATTTTGCGTTGCCCCTCGCGCCGTCGAAGGAACCCCGACAGGACCCATTCGCGCGCACACAAGTGCGAGCAGCAATGAGCGAGGAAGGAGACGAAGAAGCCGATGAAGGGCTCGCCCTTGCTGCGTCATTGAGCTCGTCCGGTGAAAGGCGAAGACCCCCGCCCGACCCGCCGTGGTCGTTGTGGCCGTGATTGTGGTCGAGATTCCTCCTTGCTGCTTGTGTGTGTGGGGGAGGGGGGTCACAGGAGAACGCTGCCGTGTGGAGTTTTGCCCTCTTTGAATGCAGCGCACGACAATTGGGATTCGTAGCGCGTGCAATTGCAACGTCAATTGCAGTGCGCGTAAGTTGTAATGCATTACGCTGAGAGAGGGGAACACGTGGATTATAGAACATGCACGGGTAAAAAACAATAATTAAAACTACTAAGAAAAGTTAGTGGGGCGTAGGCAGAAAGCCTTATGGCTAGAATGAATGATGGCCTAGAATAAGAATCAGAATCTTTATTTTTACTGCAGAAATCCGATGTCCAGAATAATGATAAAATGGTAGTGGAGTGGATTTTTCTCCGCGGCCTCCGGTTTTCCCCTCCACGTTTAGAATCAACGTGCGTTTAGAGGATTTGGCTGCTATACATTTCCACGTGATAAAAAGCACTTCGTTGAGCTGTCATTTGTGGCTCAGTCGCTTCTGAAAAATAGCTATATAGATCAATGGGCCAAAGCTGATAAATAAATAAAAACTCTTTAGTTTTAGTTTAATTAGGTTGCATGCATTTGAGATGTAATATTACAAAAAAGTTGGTAATGATGGGGCTGGAGCGCGGGGGGGGGGGGGGGGGTCTGCACCCGCATACATAATGGCCAGCAGGTGTACGGGCAGTTGATGGGTGGATTGGATCATTGGGAATGAACCGAGGGTGGTGGAACTGCTTGGGAATAGATTCGGACGGAGTTCAGCGTGGTCAAGAGGTCTTCTGATGCTGAGGCCGTAGCTGCTGTGGCCGTATATGAGAGTGGTTGAAGTAAAGAATATATGCAGTCGACAATCTCAACTTGGTGAAGTCCTTTCACATGTAGGAAAGTGGGCACTCCCATTACTTAAGTCGTGTGACCAGCCTAGAAGAGTAGGCCAAATCGGCTCTCTAGAACTCCCATCGGTGGCATGAGCAAATCATTTCAGGGCTGTACCTTTACCTCAACAGCGAATCATGAAAATAATGGTGTATCCCCCGCTCAACTGGAAGTGTCGTGGCAATTATCCCGAGTTTTGAAGCCTTATATATTGGTGAAACATCCACATTGCCATGATGTTGACTTCATCCACAAAGTGGTACTGGTTTTACTTACCCGAGAAGGATAATAGGCCGAGTCAACAACACGTGACTGAACTTTGAACTCTCAATCTTCCACGTGTGAACCTCGCACTCTGTCACTGTTCCAAACGGGCAGTCGAAACATTTCAAAATCTTTTGTAATTCCACTGCTGGATGAAGGCCTCCTCACATTGGATCAGTCGTGGCAGTTGTAGGTGGATGGTGGAAGACAGTCCATTATGTACAGTAGTATGCTTGTGCAAACATGTTATGCATGTAAATACGCGTAATCGTTCACTCTCCCATATGTAGACTGAAGACAACTTGGAAAATTTGGGGAAATTATTTTAAATTATTTTTTTTGTTTAAACAGATACACAGAAGCAAATACCCTTGGTAAACCTCGTCCCGCGCCTAATATGCAACATATCGAAATAAATCGTATAAATGCTCACACTTAAATCCTGAGTGGGTGTTTTCATGACATAAGGCTGTGTGCATCCAAGCGGTAACGGCAGCAAGATTACACGCAGCAGAGATCTGGCAGAGGCGGCATAACAGCTGCGGCAGGCCGAAAGTCGTCAGCACATTGTAAAAGGGTGCGTAATGCCACTACTGGACTTACACGGCATGAAGACGACACACAATGGTCTGTGGTGGTGGTGGGCCAGGGAGGGAAGATCGCAAAGGTTGCGTGGGAAAGAAACATTAGATAAATGAAATGTCAAGGGTGATGGATGCTGCCGTGGTCTAATGATCACACGTGTAAATGATAACGGAATCCCATTGCAGGGCACCACACAAATTTGGTCGTCTCGAGGCGGACTGTGCCGGAGTGAGCATTGGGGGCTATATTGTGCTGATGAGTCCTAACAAGGAGAAACCAGACCACGGCCGTCTTTCTCTGCATCGCTGCTGCCTATCTAGTCGGTCACATTTGCTCAAATGTCCACGTGATAAGCCACTTCGTCGGGCTATCGTTTGTGGCCACGCCGCATCTCAAAAAGAAGCTACATGGCTCAGTGGGGCCTTACCTGGTAACATCAACAATAGTTTCGCTTTAGTTTTATTGTTTTAGTGATTTGTTTACCTTTCCTATACTTTGTACTCCCGTCGTGTTTTGTATCGTTTGTTGTAATTTCTGACCGGCCCCTACTGATTAATCGTGACCTAAGTCAAGAGGACAACGGTGCACTTGTTCAGGATGATTGTTGCATGATGCTCAGAAGCCGTGCGCTTTGTCCACGCGTGTGTGTTGTTTGTACACGCGTGTGTGTGTTGTTTGTAAACACGTGTGTGTGTGTGTGTTGTTTGTAACCGTGTGTGTGTGTGTACACGTGTGTGTGTGTGTTCTTTGTAACCGTGTGTGTGTTGTTTGAAACCAGTGGTATGACGGCCAGCGCACTGAACTTGCAATCCAGAGGTCCCTGGTGCGATCTCCCAAGCGCAGCAGTCGAAACAACGGAGGACTCGTCTCGAACTCACGCGTCTCACACGCCGCTGTGAGTCGACGGGCATGGTCGCGTATGGCGGGGTAAAGCGTGGGTACCCCCACCTCTTAGCCAAGACATCCCGCCAGCGTAGAAGAGTAGGCCAAACGCCCTCTGGAGGAGCGCTCTAGAACTCCGAGTGGAGGCCCTTCTCCCAGCAGTGGCGTGAGCAAGAAATCGCAGGGCTGCACCTTGGCCTTTGCACGTTGAACTTCTTTCGCACCGCACGTAGCCACACCGTGCGAAATCGAAGTTGTCAAAGGAGAGTCTTGATCATGTCCCTGAGAACAGATCAACAACGATACTTGCCCGTCTCGCTGCCCACACCACCCCCTAGGCGTGTCACGGTGGCCTTAATAGATGCTCACTGGCAGCAGCACTGGTGCAAAGTAAACTTCGCATAAAGACAAATGATGTACAGGAGTGGATTGCTCTGTGTGTGTGCGCGCGGTAGTGCAGTGGTTAGCGCTACGCTGCACTACCGACCCGACCACCCGGGTTCGATTCCCGTTCACGGCCAACACCAGTGACGATTATCTGAACCGGTCCTGGGCCTCCCCGAGGTCGACTCAGCCTCAAAATGACTCCCTAGTGCGGTGTGTAAACATCGCCGCTAGGGAGACAAAGGCGGTCGGGCGTGGTGTTGGCCACCCACCCCCTCGTGTGCCGTGCCGACCTTCACAGGTGCACGCTCGTAGCGCTGTTACAGGCTATACGGGGGATCTTTGTCTTGTGCGCGCGCGTAAAACTGCACCTCGTAAAAGTCATTTACAATTCTCGTAACATCATTGCAATGGATATCGCTGTACACGAGGCAAGTGAGGGATGGAGCACAACAGGTGCCAACCCCCCCCCTTGCCCGCCACCGAATGCTGGATATAGCCTCTCGCCGTGCAAACAGCGCGATGGAAAGTTATAAGATACGGACGGCGACAACTCACGAGAGAGAGAGAGTGAGAGAGTGAGAGGGGGAGCGAGATGGAGGGGGGAGCGCGCACCTGGGCTGTGTGGCTCACGAACACGCTCAGAGCACACCTGCGGAAAGGGTTCACGCTGCGTCACGGCGTGGCCGGCATGCTCCGACATCTCGACGTCCTTTCGTCAGAGGCGGGTCGAGACATTTGTCAAGAGCGGTGGGGGGCGGTGGGGGGCGGGGGTGGCGTCTATGTCCCGGAATTCCACTTTTTTTTTAAAACGAGGGGCCCGATATTAATCATTTGCAACAACAACATTCAATCAATAAAATACAGATTTAAGGGGTCTCGAAGGGGGGGGGGGGCGCCCCCCTCCCCTCCCACCGTCCCCCGGGACCTGCCACTACTCTTTGTGTATTTTGCTGCAACCCCGTAGCGTGACCTTTTAAGGGGCGTATCCAGAGACTCGGGGGAGGGAGGGGCACCACGTAATCAATGTGAAACAATCTTTAAACACATCTTAATGATAAGCAGAATGAGTCAAGATGCGATCGATTTGTTTTAAATCAGGTAAGGCCCACTGAGCTATATCGCGATCACAAATGGTAACTCAACCAAGTGGATTATCACGTGGGGATGTATAGCAGCCAGATACTCTCATGATGCTGATTCTAAATGTGGAGAGAGAAAAAATCCCGAAGAAAAAAAAAGTCTCTGCGCGAGTCTATTTGGAGGTGCGGTCTAATTTATTTTATAATTTATAATTTATTTTATACCTACGTGACTTTACCGAAAGAACCAAAGCGTATGTATTCCTGCTGTCACTAAAACTTCAAATCTAGATTCTATTTGGTCTCTGTGTGTGTTTGTATGTTGAACTTCTTGAGCGGCGTACACAGCCAACACTGCTAATCGGAGATGCGATCTCCGTGCGAATCTATGCATCTTTAATCTCCATGCCCCCTGTAATTGCATCTTCATCGTCTCTGCTCAACACGTGCTCAAACCATCTACGTCGGGCCCCATGGTGGCAAGATGTTCCTCTCTTGGTATGCGGGAGGTCGTGGGCTCGATCCCGACCCTGACACCTGCTATATATTTGGAGCTTGCATGTCTCCCATGGTCGTGCGGATTTTCCTCTGGGTCCTTCGGTTTTCCCCTCCACGTTTAGAATCAACACGCGTTTAGAGTATTTGGCTGCTATAAATTCCCACGTGATCAGCCACTTCGTTGAGCCATCATGTGTGGCCAGGTCGCTTCTGAAAAAGAGCTACGAAGCTCAGTGGGCCTTACCTGGTAAAATAAAAAAAATAGTTTACAGTTTAAGTCTCACCTTCCATGCCTTCTTGAAAAAATGAGTAACTCCGCAAAGGCTCTGATAACTGAATTACGCCTCCTCTCCCTTGAGCGACATTCCCAACATCCACCTCGGCATTCTCACCTCTGTTCTTTCGAGTGTTCGTCTTCAGTCTCTCTTTCCTTAGTGCCCATGTCACTGCACACAATAACAGCACCGGTCGTATCACACTTCCCATACATTTTTCCCCGTCAGTTTTTTGATTGCCATCTTTCTCTCGCATACGGTTGCCACGGCTATGGCCGGACGTGAATATTACCCACAATGCATCCGTTCTGAGAGAGTGCACGGCATTATGAAACTGAAGCGAATGTGGACGCAACATGTGTGTCTGGGGATGACGGTTTGATACGACCGCACGCTGAACCAACGAGCAGCACCAAAAGCACCACATATGGAGCTCTCCCGTAAAACCCAAAATGTTTTTTTTACGATGAAGAGAAAAACTCCATCGAGTCCACTGACAAAATAAATCGACTAAGAGACTCCACGAGGAAGTGTAACTCAGCGGTCCCATCGCAAACCTGGGTCCGACCACTGCAAACGCGGCGGCACGCTCGGTGACCAGGAAGGCGCAGACGGTGACCGACGACATTGAAGCGAAGAACAGCGACACGTGGCTGCGGCTGCAGCTGCTGCAGCTGCTGCTACTGGCGGGGGGCAAACAATCATCTGCGACATCACAATGACTTTTATAGAGAGAGAGAGAGCGAAAAATAACACTCAAACATGTGGACTTGGGCAGGGCACATCGCAAAAAAAAAACCTAATAAATATTCTTCCTCCTCTAAACCAACTTAAATATACGCTGCCAAGCTTGGTGGTGTTCATTCAGACGCTGTCTTCCGACAGCCCTGTTCTTCACCTGAGGACGGCTGCTTGCGTTGTGGCCGAAATGTCGTGAGAATTGTATTTTATTACGTTTTATTTTTATTATTTTATTATTTCCCTTCTACGTGACTTTACCGAAAGAAGCAAGAAGACCTAATAAATAGTCACACTGACATGCAATTGCATGCATAGAGGACAGCATAGGAGTAGACTTCACCAAGGCAGGTGATGAAATGATGGCACAACAGCCGCTGCCGTTTCGCGAGGGCTCAGGGGCCAGTGGCGCTAAGCAGACGAGAGGGAGGGCCTTTATCCATCAGTGCACTGAGCCTCGCTGATCTTTATCATTCCCGATTCAACAAAACGCCATCGCCGCATGCGTTGAACGCTATACAAGCCCCACCCCGCGGTCAATGCGTTTGGCCGTGCGCCGTTGGGACTTTGGCAACGAGCGTCTCGTGGCGAAACAAAAGGCGACTGTGCATAGCCCCACGTTGTTTTAGTTTGAATTGTTATCGCATTACATGTGGCGCATGCTACGCAAGTTAAATGGCAGCTGGACTCAATCAACGATTTTATTTAACAGAAGAGGAATGTAAAAGAAGCAAAGACACTTACGAGTTATTGGGACATAAAACAAGAAGAATAACTCACGAGAACGTGTCGGGTTTTTTGTTTGTTTGTTTTCAATGTTAATCCGCATATAGAAAACATTTATTGCACATCTTCATCCATACATGCTGCCCGCACGCCCCGTCACAGGCCAATATTTCGCGTGGCACAACGCACGTTTTCGAATTCCCCCCTCTCCCCGTCAATTTAAATGTGGAACATTCCACGTCAAACCTCGCCCCCGCCCCTCTCCGCATTACGCGCACTAAGTAGCAATGAGCCATTCTTGAGGAGGTGGGGGGGGGGTGTCATCCAACGATTTCTTCGACGCATCCATCCTCAAGGTAAACGTCTGCCTCCTCGACAGCATGCACAACAACGAAATTCTACTCCGCGCACTTGCGCACGAAACCCCGTAAAAAGCGACCTATATTTAACCGCATGCGATGGTGGGAGACGGGGGGAGGGGAGGGGAGGGGGGGTGCATACGGCGCGTCGTGGTATGGGCAGTATGCAGTCGGCTTTTCAATCGCACGCGAGCCATCGGTCGCCTTTAAATTATTTTGGAATGTTGCGCGTCGCGCGTGCAAAGGGGCCGTCGGCGATTCGAATCGCTCGCCGATTCTCTCCAGCAGGGGGTCATAGTCATCATCGTAATAATAATAATAAGTGCCTTGGGATTAAGACATTGGCTTGTTGAAAACTCGAAGCATTTGATCGACAACTGTACACAAACGAATGTTTACAACGACAAACAAACCCACGGATCACAAAATAAAGAACATTCGCGTTGACATCCGAAGAACGCTGTCACGTCGCAACGCAGCCCGATCAAGCAACCGCTCGATGGACGTGGGAACCCCAGAATTTGTGTAAATCCCTTTCTCAGAAATCCTTTCCCAGCACGTGTAACTCAATATATGGGATCGCGAAACCACATTTGCGGCTTTGAAACGTCAGTGGCAGCAGTGCACGCAGACTCGGTATCGCTGCGGCCAATCAGCTGTGAGTCACCCCCTTGTATTGTCCCTGCGGGTCGTGAAGAATGAAGCGTGGCGACACTTGGGTGCGATGTGCTCACGTCTTAAACGGACTGTCTGTGCTGCTCTAGATTAACTTTTTATATATAGAGTGAGAGAGAGATAAAATGTAACAATATTTTCACAAACTAGACGGTGAGTTATTTTTTTAGTCTATAAAAACCCATATTAGGCTGTGGCTCTGTGTATTATCGGCAATTTGCTGCCAACAACCGTAATTCATGCCCAACAAAAGAGTGAAGCGAATTTCCATTCATTTTGTCAATGCTTGCCGCGTGAAATCCCTTCCTATTCTCGATCATACTTCACCACGCTGAGTAGTGTTAGTTGGTGAAGTAAGCGGGGGGTTTCGAATTAAAGCTTTCGTGACTGCAGGGATTCATCTTCTTGGTTCTTTCGGTAAAGTCACGTAGAAGGAAAGTAATAAAATAATAATAAAAAACATACTAAAATAATTTATTTTTTTACTTATTATATTTTTATTATTATTTCATTATGTTTTATTTATATAATATAGTAATTTATTATTTTATTTATTATAAACTAATTTATTATTTTATTATATTTTATTTTTATTATTTTATTACTTCCCTTCTACGTGACTTTACCGAAAGAACCAAGAAGATAAGCGGGGGGTTCCAAGGATCGGTACAGATATAACTCACCACCGATTGTTTGCCGTGGGTTGAGATTCGAACCTCGGGCAGCTGGTTTCACTGTGTGGAATGCCACCACTCCAACGAGAGGGTACGCACAATCAGTGAAAAATCTGTCGACACAGTTGTGGCAGGGAGTGGTGGCGTAAGTGGTTATCACACTGCATACGAAACCCAGCGATCAGACTTCAACTCGGTACACGTCAGTGGCGAGCGATACCTGAACCAATTTATCAACCCGCACTGACAAGTTGGGTGAAGTATGGCTGAACGATCCCCATGACGAGGGTTGCCACCTGTCCCGGTTTTTCCAGGATTGTGCTCCTCTTGAGGTAGCTATCCTGGTGAATATGTAAATCTTCCCGCATCATTCAAAATGAAAAGTTCCGATTTTTGTCAGTTGACGTGTCGTTCCCCTCTTTACTGGTATTGTGAGATATTCACCTTAAAACGACTTGGCTCTTTTGTGCCTGCGACGTGGCAACCCTCCAATGACCGACACGGAATGAGGAGGCCTTCATCTAGCAGCGGATTGACAAAGCGCTGAACATAAACACAGTCTTGTATAACGCACAAACGCGCAGACACACACACCCGCGGCTCCTGCCGATGCCATTAAAACTCACATCCTTACTCGTCCACCTACAGAGAGTCCTGAAACCAGATCTCCACGCTTACCACAAACCAATTAAAAGATGCCAATCCTGCAAAAAAATAAAAGTGGTAGCGCGCTCAGGGGCTGTTTAGGGGCACACGAAGAGCCTCTTTATCGGAGCAACGCGTTCACTCGGGGGATTGGACATTGAGGTATGGGGGGGAGGGTCTTGCCAAGGCTTTGCCAACCCCATCAAAGGGACATCGCGTCCCACGGTAGAACAGGAGACAGGGCCACCCCCACCACACACACACAAGGGCCTGGGCTATGCGAGGAAACAATTTCTGATGAACGGTGGAGAGGCGCGAGTCCAAAATTGGGATGAAAAATCGTCGCGCGACCGCGTGGCTTTCAACTCGTCACGGGCGCGTCAAGAGTGCGGGGGGTGGTGGCCGCCAGATCTCGCCTTAGCTGCCCCATTCCGCCACGGCCGGGGGGAAGGGTTGGGTGACGATTGGCTATGCAGAGCAGACGGCACCGGGTTCGCAGGACTCGACTCTGTGAAGCGTGACCTTGTTTGAGCGGGGCGCACAATTACTCAGTGGGGTGCACTACAGTGTCAATGTTAAACTTTGAACAAATGATAAACGCAACAAACGAGTGTATGATGAGTATCGGTTGATCTGTATGATTTGGTCTTGGCTACTGCACATTGTGATCTAGCTCATGTAAGTTGTTTGTATTGATCTGTACGTATTTGTTTTCAAAAGCACATACACTCTCCCACACTATCGATGTGTAGTTGAATAGATTCGATACCAAACATGCAAATATATATGATATATATCTTTAGGTGAACTTAAAAGTCAATGCGATATTCAGAATTGCTATACCGATTTCAAGTTCGTAAAGTATGCCACAAAATTGGTTACCATCGTGGGTTTTGCTTTTGTAGATTAAATTTGCGAACAACACATCATCGTGATACAGGAATAAGCTCGGCAAGTAGCAAATTTCAAGTTTAAGAGCCCAAGATATTTCACGACAGAACGTGGCTTATCAAATGCGCAACACGGGGGTCAAGAGGACTTGTGTTATTCACCTGATCTGTATATGTACAGTATAACACCTCGCCGAGGTAGTCACAGCCTTCAGATACAGTCTCAACTCGCACAGCATCGCCGACGTTCCCACTGACATTGCAAAGCGATTTAGCTGTCATACAATAACAAATATTATAATCATAGTAAAGTACAGCCGTTTGCCAACCAACTGCCAGTAGAAGGCCTTTTCCCATGCTGTTGTTGGTCAGCGTGGTTATTTGACCATACTTCACCACGCTGGTCTGTGCAGGTTTGCAAAGAGGCGGAGAGTCCAGGACTCATTTGGATATCAATTGCCGCTGGGATTCGAACTCGGGTCAACAGGTGGGTGGGTTCGTGCCAAACACTGCACCGCCACATCTGAAATTAAGCAAGACCCACGCAGTCCCTCCGTGAGACTAATTTGTGATGCTTGAACCGCTGCTGAACCCAACACCTCCTCGGCAACTCACACGGGAGACAAGTGGCCCTGGGATGGCTCACACAGTTGCCATAACTGACATGGCAGGGGGAAGCCTTCATCCAGCAGTAGCCGAAGAAAAGAGGTGAAAATAATTATTGAATGCATGTTTAACTTATTTCGCACCGTACGTAGCCAACCATGCTTAATCAGAGGTACGGGAAATTATTATAATATATTTGTTTTTTTTTAATGTATTTTCATTAGGTAGCATAATCAAAGTTTCCAAATACGCAAAGCGTAGACATGAAGGATGGATATGCACAGCAGCAATGTGTTGGCGCACTACTCCAGTGAACACTTTGATCGTTGCACTTTTTTTATCCAGATCTGGGTAAAATAAAAATGTGTTAAATAAATGCCGGCCAATGAAAACACGACCCGTGATGTCCCGGGGTTATCACGAAGCTAATTAATAAAGTGACACAGTCCTATATATATATTACAACACTTTACGATGCAGCCTTTATCTTCAAGGTGCATTAAGCAATCCCATGTGTAAATTACCTGTACATGCGAAAGTTAACCACTTGCCAAAGACTGCAGCTGATGTTGAATTACGAAGGAAAAAAATAAAATGAGCGTAGATTGTTTGTCCCTTGGGAATGGGAACATTTTTTTTAACGATTTTAAGAATACGCGAAAATAAATACCATGTCAGATTCCCCCGTGCTTAATTACACAATTTCTTCATCGAGTCTTTCATGCGACCGCAAGAAACGAAAGAGTCGTATTGTTCTCATCACTTTGAATTTAACAGTTGACGGTCTTCACGTTTTTATAATTTGCGTGTGTTCAGAGCAACCAATACGAGCATTGAGGTGGAAAGAAATAATAACAAAAAAACAGCTTCACAGAGGATGAGGACTGCGTTATTAATTTTGGTCAGCAGATGTTTTATATAATGTGCTGGAGGGGTTAGGGAGGGGGTGGGGGGACGCTATCAACTAAATATGTTCTTTTGATAAGTAGCTGGCACTTGGCGAAGTCATTGGTTAACAAACAGAATCTGACTTTCAGTCCAACAAGGCATGGCTATGCTAAGGCTATTGTACTCGCCTGAGCGCGATTCGCCTCGATTTGACGTATTTTTGAGTGAACGAGTCTCAGCATCTCTCCAAAACTCCACCGTGGAATTGTGCAGGCTGAGCGCTGCCGTGGCTCTCCGGTGTGTGCGTTTGGGTCGCTCCACCGTTGTTGTTGTTGTTGTTTGGAAATCAGAAAGAGAAATTAAACACGTATCGGAGAGCCACACTGCACAATCGCCCCCACAAAAAACCCCCACAACGAAGCTGAGTTCATGAGAGTTTGTGAGAGTCGGTCCTGAGCCATCAATTCACTGCTGATTAAGGGATGGCGTTTATTAACGTTGGTTAAATAACTGACTATTGATTAATCCATCTCTGTGTGGTTCTCGAAGCCTCCCCCCATGTGGAATTAGACCTTTCAAGGTCCTAAAAGCCAAGGACCATGCCACCATGCATTGCATATTTATATTCCACAGTATAGTCCAAAAAAAAATCAAACCTACAAGGGGTTGGTGCTCATTTCCATTGGCAGCCCTGAGTGGGCAGCGGAAATTCCACATTCCCATGGCGGGGGGCAATCCATCCAATAGGGCAGTGACTTGTTAACCTCCCGCAAGTTGCCACAGATTTAATTCAACAATTGGAGGGAGCATGGGCTGAGTTCACCCCCAACTTACATTTCCAAACCGATCATCCCTTTTGTTTAAGAGTCGAGTTCTGTGAATGTCTGTTTATACGCGTGCTGTATCAATTCTGCTATGTTACTTTTACGTGCCCAGCCCTTGTGTGTCCATCCACTGCTGCTTTTAGAGTTATTTCACCATAATTCACCGTGCCAGTCAGTGCAGATTTGTTTAAAGCTGGGAATACATCAACAGGGCATATAAGTACAGTACAATAAATTTTTCTGCACGACCCTCTGCCACCCAACATGTATCCCCCCACTATTTTAATTACCTGTTGCACAATCATCTTACTAGATTAATAAAAATAAAATATTCTATCTATACTCATTCTACAGATGGATGAAGGCTTCCCCTATGGTTTTTCTCTACCATACTTCATCAGGCTGGTTGGGAGAGAGGGCAGGACCGGTTCTGATATCACTTGCCTGCCACTGATGCTAGCTGTGGCCTGGAATCAAGCTCACGTTCACAAATGTGTCTCTTTGCCAACGGCATTCCCTTTTGTGTTTCAGCTTCACTGCCAACCCAGAAGCTCCGTGTCACGCAGGTGACCACAACCGGAAATCGTGATGTCATTAACTCAACAGCCCTAAGGCGGTGGCGGGAGGGTGGCTTCACATCGGCCCAATTCTCTGCGTCAATCGAATTTCCGCGCTGACACGCGGTCAAGGCTTCGTTGGCGTCGCATGAGCCCATTGTTTATTCGGCACGAGCTGATGGATGAGCTGTGGGATGGGTTCCCTGAGGCCTTACATTGCTGTCATCAGAGAGGACTGCGTGAACTGGATGGTCACGCCTGTGATCAGATTGTTGTTTTAAAAAAAAGTTGACTTTAAAGTTGCCCCCCAAAGACGTCACTCACTGGCACCTTTACATTTTAAACGCAGCCGTCAGCCCGATCATGCAATGTGATAGAGATATTCACAAGTGTTATTTTTTTACTGAACCTCGTAGGTAGATATACAAGAATATGTGCACTGTGTGTATTTATAAATTATCACTTACATTAGCTTTCTGTTTGTGTCTGTGTGTGTGTATATAGAAAACAGTTTGTAAATGGTCTCTGCCTGATTGCCCAAAGGAATACCGTAATACTGCATTTAATCCATCAGCTAATAGGTCACCATGTGTATCACAGTAACGTTGATTCATGTAAGGTGGCTTTAGTCTGGTTTCTACTTCACTGATTCTCATCAGCAAGGCGTCGGCCTGTTGAATCAATTTCACTGAGTAACAATGTGATGAATGGTCCCGCTCGGCGATCGGATGAATTGCCACAGTCGAGGGACACGGTTCGACTTAATAAACCGTTCGTGTTTTAAAACACTGTCGTCGGTGGATGTTGTCAGCCACGAGGGGCTGCACATGACACGGGAATCAATTTCATACAACGTAATGTGAATATTGATTCTCACACACGCGTGATTTGAGAATCAAAATTCACTGAATCATTGCCAAGCTATGCCTCTGTTACCGAACAGCCTGGAAGAGGATTCAATCTCGGGGGCCCAGCATTTGAGTTGCAATACTAAGGAACATTATCGGCATAAGGCACTACCACGAGAGTGCAAGGTGTGCCGATCTATAGTAAATCCCCCATCGTCGTGCCCCGTGTTACTGTCATGATCCCTCGAGGAAAAAATAATAAATGAGAACAAAAAACAACACGTGGCGATATGGATGTGGCGTGCCAAAATGGTTCCTAAACAACATTGTGGACTGCTGAATATACCGTAGATTGTATATTGTACACTCGCGAGGGTCTACAAGATGACCAGACGGCCAATGCGATCGAGTAGTACAGTACTGTGTACGTATACAGTGTCACGCCTCTTTATCCGCAACTATTATCCGCGGGAGCAGTAGGCCCCACGGACACTCCAATTATCCGCTTCACTAATCCATTATCTGCAATACGTTTTTTTTTGCATATAAGTGGAGTACATTTTCGGATAATAGGATAAGCGATGTTATCCCCCCGCCCCCCCCCCCCCCCCTAGGTTCACCGCGGTTATGCAGGGACTGATTGGCAGGCAATTAAGTTATTGTGCAAGATTTGGATGTTGTTGTTTTTTAGAATAAGGAACGGGTCATTCAATGCGGATGGCATCAATCGTGAACGCAATTACGATTATGATTATTGTGCCTGTGTTTCAAGATATGGTGGCCAATTGTTTTTAACCTGCTCAGAACACTCACTGCCTTGCAAAGCTCAAAAACACGACAGAACGTTTTAACATTAACACGCATTACTCTTTGGTCCTTTCGGTAAAGTCACGTAGGTAGAAGGTAATAGATCACGACGTTTCGGTCGCAACTGCCGAAGCAGTTTTCCTGCTGTGATTGTCTCAGCTGATAACGGTCGCTTGTGTCGCGATCGAAACGTCGTGATCTAGCGATTTTCTACCCACGTGACTTTACCGAAAGAACCAAAGAGTATGGATGCCCGCAGTCGCTAAAGCTTCAAATCAAGATTAACAAGCATCACTCAGCGGATCAGGGAACCTACAGACATCCGAGCCACCGTGTGGGCTGCTGAGGACAGTAAAAATAGGGGCGTGAGAGGAGACGTCGTGGTCAGAAGCTACGACAAAGCCAGAGGAAGGGAAAGACCGCAGTGGAGAGACGGGGCGAGGAGATGAACTCACGTTGAGTGGAAGTGAAGTGAATTGAGGTGGCATTTTTCAGGGACAGCAAATGATGGGGATGGCAGCTGTTGCGGAAGGCTTTGATCTACAAGTTGGACCACGGCTGCTGACGCTGCTGCATAATGATGAATACTACGTGGCGTTTACGCGTGTCAGAGTTCAACAAGATGCTCTAAACGTCTGTCAAGGCACCGTCGCGACACCGCGTAATTGAGTTACCAGCACTAATGTTACCGACGATAACGAGAGCGAATATCTGTGTTCTGATTTTAGTTGCGGGTGTAACCGCACACCTGCCCGTCCGTGTGCCATGCCGTTCTTAGAGGCGCGCTGCTTCAAGAGACACTCAAAGATAAAGGGACTCACGCATAATATAGCAACGGGGTTCGAGTCGGCCAGGCTGCACAGCGGTAGAGCATCACGCGTTCAGAAGATTGTAAATTCAAGCTCAGTTTGGTGGAGGGGGGGTTTGACTGAGCTTATCATCCCCACTGGGGTCGATTAAATATGTACCCACTTTGTGGGGTAGTCAACAGTGGTTGACCTATGGATAGACTCCATCACCACCACCACCATAGAAATGGGGAATTTCCACCACTAGCTCAGGGCTACAAACAGGCTATGAGCACGGCCTCTGTGTTAATTTGAGCACCAACAAGAACGTCACCTTGATTGTCAACGGCTTAGAACGGTGAGATAGTTCGCGTTGCTGTGAACTCAAACGACGTGAACAATGCCATCAGGCAAAAAAATCCCAACCACTGAGCTGGTAACACAATCGAGCGCTGATCATCATTAGAACGATTTGGCAAACGCGTTGTAAATAGAGTTGGGCATACGTGTGACGATCTCCCATAATAATTTAGCAAAGTGACCCATTATTCATTTCAGACCCGCTCGACACGAGGACGAGTATAAATGTCAATGAATTCCATCCCGTGAATATGTCCGTCCCATGCATGGCAGCAGCCGTTGTTGGCAAGTAAGTGAGTATCTGGGTAACTGTGTAGAGGAATTGGAATCTCTCCAATGGGGCCTTTTGTTTTTAGAGACAGACATACGTGGCACGACTCACGATGTGGGATGAAACAGCAACAACCACACAGAAAACAAAAATAACCGTACAAATAAAACGTAAAAAAGTTTCTTTTTTTAAATATATACATTACGAGCGTCAAACTGTCCTGAAATATATTTACGTAAAAATAGTCTTGAGAACACAGTTTTAGGCTTTTTTTGTGGGGGGTAAACATTAAAACCTACACCCATCCCCACCCACTCACCCACTCACCACCTACCCCTAGAGGTCGGGGTTCAGGCAGCAGGCGTCCCACGCTGATTGTAGTTCATATATCCACACGCCTTTAGAGTTCACGCGGCCAGACAGAGCGTCTCATCACTGGCACGAGTGTGCGTTTCCGTTCGCGTCCAACACCCCATTGTCTCCATGCGGGGCCTCCTGTCCACCTCCTCCACCACCACCACCACCATCAGTGGTGGTGGCGGCTGTGTTGGCGGCTGTGTTGTTGCTGATAGTTGGGGCCGTGGTAACCTTGGCCGTACCTTCATCTTCACAGCTCACCCCGCAGGGCGTCGTGACGACGCACGAACCCCCACCTCCTCCCTCGTCCAGAAGAAAACCTTGCGAGGACAAAGTCTCGGGTTGTTGCGACGTTCTCTTGGAGGACGTCCATCCCGGACTGGAGACAAAACCCCCATCCGACGTCCCGCAGGAAAGGGGTCTCCTCGTGACCCGACCTCCCGACGCGGACGATCGCGACCTCCAGAAGCAGAGCAGACGCTTCATGGCCACCCTGAGCTCGGGGCTGCGGCAGTAGATGATGGGATTGAAGGCGGAGTTGGCGTAGCCCAGCCAGTTGAGCATCACGAAGAGGCCCCGCGGCACGCACGAGCAGTACACCTGCACGATGTTGACCACGAAGAACGGCAGCCAGCACAGTGTGAACGTGCCCATGATGAGTCCCATGGTCTTGAGAGCCTTGTGGTCCTTGCGCGACAAGATCTGCGACAATTTCTTCCCCCCGCTGCTCCCCGTGGGTCTCCTGCGCTCGATGGGACTCGTGTAGCCTGGCTGGCCTGTCCCGTTGTCCATCTGCTGCTGCTGCTGCTGCTGATGGTTGTTGTGCTCGTGGTGGTGGTGGTGGTGTTGGTGGTGCTGGTGGTTGGACCTCACCTCGCACCTGTCTATCTTCTCCCGCTGCTTCTGAGCCTCCCGAAACACCTTGGAGTAGACGAAGATCATGACGAACATGGGCAGGTAGAAGGAGACGGCGGACGAAACGATGGCGTAGCCCGGAGTGATGTCAAACTCGCAGGTCATGCTGCCGTTGCCGCTGCCGTTGTTGGGATGGTGCTCCTGCATGAGGCCAGTGGCTTTGCGCGAAGACTCCTTCCACCAGCCCATCTGCATGGGCAGGAAGGAGATGAGCGCGGACACGACCCACACGGACACGATGATGATCCTGGCCCTCCTCTTGTTCATGAGCGTCTCGTATCGCAGGGGCCTCGTCACGGCGATGTACCTGTCCACGGCTATTGCGCACAGCGTGTGGATGCTCGCCGTGACGCACATGACGTCCAGCGCCGTCCAGAAGCCGCAGAATGTCTCGCCGAAATACCACGTCCATGTGCCGGACACGATGAGCGTGGCGCCGAACGGCACCACGATGAGGCCCATTAGAAGGTCGGCGCAAGCCAGCGACGCGATGAAGTAGTTGGGCTGCGTGTGCAATCGACGAAACCTCGCCACCGACGCGATGATCAGGGAGTTGCCCAGGAGGATCACGAAGACGACCAGCGACATGAACACGCCGAGGCTCAGGGTCCACTCCAGGGACACGTGCTCCGGCTGATGAAGGGTGTCGTTACGCAGAGGCGACTCGCTCGCACCATGGCTCAAGACCGTTGGCTGTGAATGCGTAACGCTGGAATTGTACACATTCATTCTTACCCCTGGCTGGGTCTACGCGTACGACTTAGAGGCGCGAGGTACTCGAGCCTCGTTCGCGCATCTCAGTGGTAGTTGCCAAGTCTCCTCCTGCTTCCTGCGTTACGCGGTAGTCCGTGAGAGCCGAGCACACACACACAAAAAGGTCGCGCTATTTATTTCAACTCGACGCTGATGTTGCTGCTGTCGCTGCTCCGTGCTCCATGGGACATCGCTAGGAACGAGTCTCTGCTGCCCGCATGGCACTCACCGCCCATGTCTTGCCTGGGCGACACGAACCACACCATTCGCGCGTGCGGCCGTGAATAAAATAGCAACAACAACAAAATAATAACGAAATGAACAATAACGCTCAGCTAAGCTTGTTTGGCTGGCTGGCTAGCCAAGCGAGAAGCCGTTGAGCGAGTCGCAGGGTCCCTCTGTCAACGAGCGGGACGCTCTCATGTTCGCGAGCCGCCCGTGCGTCCAGGGAGCGCGCGGCGTCGTCACTGGCGCTGCCTCGTCCCTTCCCCCTGCACCGCTCCTCCTTGCCCGGCGCACTTTGTCGAAGTGGGAGCGCGGAGCGGCTGTGCCTGACGTTAAGTGTGGTGGTGGTGGCGTGCGTGTCTCTCCCCCCCCCCCTTCTCTCACCCCCCCCCTCACTCCTCCACCGCCACCCCCTGCACAGCCAATCCTAGCCGGGCACAACCAGCCACACTCAGTGCCCTCCTCCGGCTATAAATACGGGCTCCATCGGAGAGCGAGAAATATTTATTCTCTGTGCATGTGGGGTTTTTTTGTTGTTGTAACGAACGCAGAGACTGAAGTTGGGAGTGGTGGGTGTCGTGTTGGGAGTGGTAGGTTTGGTCTGTTCGACATGCAGAGGTTTAGGATGGAATTGGCCATACTTCATCACGCTGGTCACTGAGGGTTTGGTGAATGGGGGGTAGGGTCGGAGTGAATGGGGTGGCTCACGATCCGGTGCATCTATCACACTCGCCACTGATGTCGGTTGTGAAATTAAACTCGTGTCGCCGGGTTCGTAGTGCCGTGCGCTATGGTAGCGCGTTTGTTATGGCTTACGGCTCATAAGGGTATGGTCATCAGGGTATTGTCAAGGCTTTGGTGTGAAGCTTACATATAGTTAGTGACAGCCGGCGCCGCTTTCGTGCTAATGTTAGAGGTGTAAACTGTAGCATGAGTCATGTTTTGGTGCAGGGTATGTGGTTAGTTGCCGAAAGGGAAGTTACTCAGTCACGTGCAAGTTTCAAAATCGTATTTGCGTAGAGTTCCAACCGCATTGGACAGGGTTACCAGTGGCCGCCGCGCTGAAGTTTACAGTTCGCGTCTTCACGACATCGATGTCACGGACCAGGCTGCACAAGCTGCGACTTTAGCGAGCCCCTATTAATCCCATCCGTGGCATGTGAGAAGGTGATTTGCCCCAACACCAACCCACGCAAAGCCGCCTTTGATTCCCGATTGCTTTTACAAACAGTCAACACTCGCTACAGTACAGTCACTGACTTCATGCTGTTCTGACAGCATTTCGTGTTGCATGACGAGCACCGGTGTCAAACGGGGCCGCATGCGGGAGCCCCCTGAAACGAACCAGGACACCCCCGCCGCCTAAGTTAAATTTCTTCCTCCCCTAGGTCGACTCGGCCTCAAATGAGTACCCGGTGCGGTGCGTAAAAACATCGCCGCTCGGGAGACAAAGGCGGCTGGGCGCGCGTGGTGCTGGCCACCCTACCCCCTCGTGCGCCGTGCCGGCCTTCATTGGTGGTGCTCGCGAACAGACCGCATTGGTGAAGTATGGTCAAACTCCCACCCCCACCTCCACATGAATGACGCGGCGCGGGAAGGCCTTCTTCCATTGGTAACTTGAGACCGACTCGAATTTCAACAAATTAAAGGACCGTGTATCAGACGTAAATAAAACACACACACAAAGATCCCCCGTATAGCCTTAACAGACTGTAGGGGCAAGTGCTGTTAGCGAGCACCTATAAAAAAAAACACACACACACACGTACAGACATCCCTTTAAAGGCCGGCACGACAGTGTGGCTATCGCCACGCCCGGCCGCGTTTGTCTCCCCAGCGCAAATATTTAACGTTCTAGTAACAAGGCACGTTGTACATGATTGCAGGCTGTGTTGACCGAGGCGAGCCAGCCTCCTTGCAGGCAAGACGCAGCTCGCCCGCTACAGACGCCGGTCAAATATCCTCGGCCCGGGAGTCGAACCCAGGCAAGCGGCACGGTACACGAGGGGGGTGGGGTGGCCAGCACCACGCCCGACCGCCTTTGCCTCCCCGGTGGCGATGTTTTTACACACCGCGCCAGTTACTCATTTGAGGCTAAGTCGACCTAAGGGAGGCCCAGGACCGGTTCAGACAATCGTCACCGGCGTTGCCCGTGAGCGAGAATCGAACTCGGGTCACTGGATCCGTAGCGCTAACCGCTACGCCACCGCTCCCCAACAGTAACCCACACTCGACCAGACCACACTCGACCCCACCAATCGAATAACTTTTGATGTGCCCCATTCACATTTGTGGGCGAACAGAGGCGGAAGGGGAGGTGCAGTGGGTGGGTGGGGGGCATTTCAGAAACCCGCACCATTGTGTCGACTGCCACGCCGAGAGATCGAATACGAATCGGCGACTTCTTGGATTGCAAGTCCAGCATCGCTCACCATCCATCCAGCCGTCGCACGACTGACTTCATGCTGTTGCGAATGGGGCAACCCCCGAGTCTGTGTTGACACTGGCCGAGCGGCATAGCTGAGCGTGCATGCCCCGAGGGCACCCAGGCAAGGGGATGCCTACGTGCGGTTATGTGGCGGTGGGATTGGCGAGGTGACGGGGTGGGTTGGGGGGGTGGGTTGGATGGGGCTTCCGTGCGCGCGCTACGCAAATGTACGCGTGGTCACTGGCGTATTCATATCTCGCTGTACTTTATAGTTACACGAGAAGAAAAAAAGTCAAATGTCTCCGAGATGAAACATTGTGTGTTGGGGGGTAGGAGGGTGGCACTCATCTGTCAATGGTGGAAATTCCACATTCCTATGGTAGGGGGCAGTCCTTATAATAGGATGGCCACTGTTGACCCGCGCAGAAATTGGCATTGGTATTTTTATTTTTAATCAACATTTGGAGAGATGATGGGTTATGCTGTCAACCGAAATGAC